>NW_005871249.1:1037089-1117750 GCF_000147115.1 Myotis lucifugus
CAGGCAGGCAGGTGAGGAGTTAGGAGCCAGCGGTCCTGGATTGTGAGAGGGATTGAAGAGGGTGCAGGCTGGGCTGAGGGTACCCCCACCCCCACCCCCGTGCATGAATTTTGTGCAACGGGTCTCTACTAGATAATAAAGTAGATCCAGAATTTACAGCCAGTTAGTTCAGCTCTAGAATCTGTGATTGTTTTCCCCATGATGTTAGCCTTCATAAGCAAACCAATCATGGTGATATACATAATAAGAATCTTCCCATTCATTATAAGATCTAAATTATTAACTTAAATTATTGAATAATCAAGGATAAAAAAATTATGTCAGGAGAGAAATAAATGAGAATAGAAAATATAACAGATCATTGATTTACATAAAACAAACTCCACTATTGAGTTTTCTGGGTAATGTTAAAAATTAGCTACTAAACATGAAAGACTATTGCTAATCAGTTAATATTTTCTAAGGGATTGCTCTTTTAGGAAAAAAAAAATTGTAATAGTAATGAAGAGGATTCAGTGTTTTACATTTTTAAATTTTAACATTTCTATTTATTGTTAATAATACTCTTAATAGGGGCTGCTAGATGCCAAGCACTCGTAAACATGTTTCACAAATACGAATTTATTCAATTCTAATAGGTTCTTTCTTTCTTTTTTTTTTTTTTAAATATATTTTATTGATTTTTTTTTACAGAGAGGAAGGGAGAGGGATAGAGAGTTAGAAACATCGATGAGAGAGAAACATCGACCAGCTGCCTCCTGCACACCTCCCACTGAGGATGTGCCCGCAACCAAGGTACATGCCCTTGACCGGAATCGAACCTGGGACCTTTCAGTCCGCAGGCCGACGCTCTATCCACTGAGCCAAACCGGTTTGGCAAATAATAGGTTCTTTCTTAAAGTCTCATTTTGTTGATTAAAAAAAAACAAGGTAAAAGAATTTTCCTGATGTTACAGTAAATTCCAGAGGCATGATTCAGTCTCAGCAGCCTGTATTAGCATCCATACTTTACCTCTCATGCTATTTAAATAAGGATCTTATGTATAACAAGGAGTAAGTTATCATAATAAAATAAAAATGTTTAGTTCCTAAAAAACATCAAGGATTCTATAGTGTGTTCCTTAAATAAATAACACCATGTTTTTTTCCTGAATAATTTGTAATAACTAGTTTATCATTAGAGGTCTCACCTTGCTCATTTTCTCCTGTGTTGTATGAATATAGCAAGTGATTTGGATGCAAGGAGTTTATTTTGAGACATAAACATAACATCAGTAACCAATTTTCTAACAATTCTCCTTAATCTGCCTTAGCTAGTGAATATTTTAAAATGTAAAAAATAGAGTGTTTTCAATACAGGTTTTAGAGAAAGGCTGAAATATTTGATATGCTGGTGTGTCCCACAGTAAAACAAATAAAATGAACAAATAAACAAACAAAATATCTTCCATGTGATGTAAAACAGTCAATGCCATGTGAATCTGTGTAAATTTGTTGTAAGCATTATGACAGATGAGAGTCATTTAAATTTCAAAAAACTTTTGCTTGTGAATGAATTTTTTAAGATAATTTTTATTCATATCTAAATTTTTATTCATATCGCCCTAACCATTTTGCTCAGAGTGTCAGCCTGCAGACTGAGGGGTCCCGGGTTTGATTCCAGTCAAGGGCATGTACCTTGGTTGCGGGCATATCCCCAGTAGGGAGTATGCAGGAGGCAGCTGATTGATGTTTCTCTCTCATCTATGTTTCTAACTCTCTCTCCCTCCCCCTTCCTCTCTGTAAAAAATCAATAAAATATATTTAAAAATAAATAAATAAATAATAGACGGTTCAAGGTTAAGCACTGAAAGTGTCATATATACGATAAAGAAAAATGCAATCTTGAGCATTTTACATTAATTCCATTTCTTCATTTTTCCTGAATCATCCTCTTTTTTGAACTATTATTCAAAAGATAGTGTTTTTTGTCCTTTGTGGGTTATCCTTCATGTTGGCTAATGATGAAAAGTTGCCATTTCCTTTTATCCTGATTATCATATTCACTATTCTCCTTAGTTGGTTGCTTTTTGGATGATACCCTGGTCCTGCAGAGAGCTGCAGGACTCCATCAGATCTGTTCAGTCATCTGGGCCTCATTAATGAAGTTTGAACTGTTCTTTATATTGTTGTAGATTTGGAAATTTAAGGTGTTTCCTACAAGTCATTCAGGATTAAGTGAATATTTTAAAATGGGACATTACTAAAAGTCATAAAGTATATCTCATATTTATATTACATATCATATTACACATCTAAAGAAGATAAATAGAATGTGACCAATTTTCATGTAAAATTCCATTTATTCATACTGCCCATGATTTCATAGAGATAGCAGGCCATTTACAAAGTTACCTTTGGAGTAGGGCAAATCATTAAATTTTGAACTCTTAACTGAATTGGAAAGTAAAGAAAAAGTTTTAGGCAATGGTGATTAGCCAGACAGTACTTAGTACTATTGAGACCATCTTACATCTACTTTTATTTGGTTACAGCAATTATCATCGCTATTGTAGTTGTAATAATTCTGGCTAATTTCAGCAAAGAAATTTGCTGAAAGCTATTTGATCCCTCCTGGAATCAGTAGGAAGGCTGGCAAACCCAGCAAGGAGTAAAGAAGGTGAAGCACACAGGCCCAAAGCCTCTTTTACTTAAGGATAATGCTCACAGCATCACCAACACAGGATTCTTGATAGGAAATCTTCCTCTGAACTCTCATTCCTACCATTGCTATAAATCATTTCTTACCTATGTTAACATCTTGTCTTAGTTTTTCTCAAGACTCACAACCCAGGCAGGTTTAAATCACTGGCCTGGCTTAACTCAGAGCTGAGCTCCAGGAAGGAAGGGAGAGATGCTGGAGTTTGCAGCCTCAAGGACCTTGCCTCCCAAAATGATACTCACTGTGGGGAAATTACCAGAAACAGAAAGGGTCTCTCATGCTGTTAGTCAAAAGACAATGGCTTACTTCAATCATAAGTACTATATTTACAGGTAGGTAGTACAGTGTTGCAAAGAATGCTCAGTTAACAAACAGTTGGGTTCTAATTCAAACTCAACATTTACCATCCTCATGATATTGGCTACGAAGTTAATTCTCTGAGCCTCTGTTTTCTACGACAAATGATAAATGTTGAGTCTTGCGTAAGCAGTGTGCTATCAGATGACGAGCTGGGTCACAAAAAAGAGGTATCGGGTTACCGCTGCTGTTGACGGATTGAAAACTCATTAGCAACAATATCCAGATATCCTTGTTCAGCTCAGGAGTCACTCTCATCTCTGTTGCGAGCTCACTGTGTACAAGTGCTGGTGGCTTGTGGAAGAGACTTACTGGCTTTCCCCAGAGAAGGCCAGCTTATCAACTTGATTATTAGATGAACTTGGGCCAAGACAGCATCCAAAATGGCATGAGTTCTGAGCTCTAATTCACAAGGCTCAGCAAATCACCTGAGTATATTTTCCCCAGGACTCTCTGAAGATGGCATCAGAGGAGGCTTATAATATAATCCTTGTTATCCACTAAATTGTGTTCCCCTAAAATTCATGATAAAACCCTAAGCCCTAGTACCTAAGGGACCAAATTTGGAGATAGGGCCTTGAAAGAGGTGATTAAGGTAAAGTGAGGCCTTAATCCAACCCAACTGGTGTCCTTATAAGAAGAGGAAAGTTGAATACGTAGGAGGCAACAGGAAAGTGTGGGCACTGAGGGATGACCATGTGAAGAAGAAGCAAAGTGGAAGGTATCTGCAAGTCAAGGAGAGGCCTCAGCAGAAATCAGACCTGCTGACACCTTGATCTTGGACTTCAGTCTCCAACTGTGAGAAATAAATGTCTATTGCTTAAACAACCCAGGGTAGTATTTTGAATGACAGCCCTAGGAAATGAATACAGTCCTGTATTAGTTTTTTTTTACTGCTGTAATAAAAATTAACACAAACTTAGTGGCTTAAAAGAACACAAAGTTGTTTTCTTATAGTTCTATGGCTTAGATGTCCAAAACAGATCTGATGGCTAAAATCAAGTATTGGCAAGGCTGCACTGCTTTATGGATGCTCTAGGGGGAAATCTGCCCTTGCCTTTTCCAGCTTCTAGCAGGCACCACAGTTTTTAAAGGCCCTCTTCCTCCATTGTCAAGGCCAGCAACCTTAAGTTTATTTGGCCATTCTTTGGTCACTACATCACTTTTTCTGACTCTCTTCTGCTTTCCTCTTCTACTTAAGGGATCCTGATTATAACATTGGACCCACTCAGAAGATTCTCCAGAATAATCTCCCTATTTTAATTTCAGGTGATTAGCAACCTTATTTCCATGAGCAACTTTAATTCTTCTTTGCCCTGTAACATAACGTTGTTCTTGGAATTAGGATGTGGATATCTTCCTAGGCAAGGGCATTATTCTGCTTACCATAAGTCCTATCATTTGTGGGTTGTTCAAGGGTCCCATAACTCAAAAAGTAGTGGATTTTTAAAAAACTGTTATAGTTCTAGAACTGGGTAAGTTATTGAAATCATCATAACAATGAGAGTTAGGTTTCTGTCTACCAGACTCAGAAATGTTCTGCTTAATTAGGTCAAGTAGCTCCCTAAGAGGCCACCTAACATTCCCAGACAATAAATATTCATTTTGTTTCTAGGCAATTAACATGAAGAACTAACCATCCTTCCTTTCACAAATCTCCTGCTGGCTGCCCATTTGCCAAACCTAACTAGAAGCCAGAGGTCAAGGGAGGCATTTATTTTAGGGCAAAAAGGTGAGCCTATTGAGGAAAATAGAAGGGTGAAAAGAGGTAAAAGTAGATCTTGAGTAGTAAATGAGAAAATGCCAAACCTACCATCTGTCACCATTTAACCCATTATCAAGTCCCATTAAATTTTCCTTTTAATATCTCTATCCAGTTCTCCCCATTACCATGACACCACCCAAGTCAATCAGCTTTCCTAATTTTCTATCTAGTCTACTTGCCCTTAATCTAACTTCCAACCTCTAATTTATTCTCCACATTGCATTGCATTGCAAATGAGTCAACTTTTTCCTTAATCCCACTTCAAAATCATAAAAGTCTTGCCACTACTCTTAAGATAAAAAAAAACTTCTCAATCCATTAGCCTCCTATGTTACTCAGCTTTATCTGGAACCTCGCTTGCCATTTTCTGGGTTCTTGTTTCTTTTGTTTTTCTCCAGCCACATTGGCCTTCCTTTGGTCTTTGATGCTCTTCATGCTCTTGCCTTTTTCAGGCATTTGGATACACTGCTTCTTCCATCCAGAATTTTCTCTTCCTGTTCAGCAATTCAACTTCCAGTCCTTCTTCAGATGATAAGTGTCCCTTTCTGAGTCCCGGACTAAGTAAGAATGCAGTATTGCTTTTTGCCTCACTACACACTCTGCTATTCTGTTTTTACCATTTTTTTCTGTGTCCTCAAGGAGATGCTAGTAACTGTATTGTTCAGAATCACCTTCACCATATGGTTCCTGGTTAGAGTTCATCAGTGAGTGGTAGAAGGCAAAAGAGAAAGATCCCTTTATTCTCTGAAAGCCGTTGCAGGCAGATCGAACAGCAAAAGACAGAGCTGAGCTTTGGAAGCACTCCTGAAAATTATCAGCAGTGGCTTCTGAAGATTTTAAGAGAGAAAACAGAGAAGTATAGATAATTATGTATATTCATGAAAGCTAAATATCCATGTGACATGGAAGTGGAAAGGACACTATAGAATACAGACTTAGTTCATGCTCTGTCACTGGCCAGGTGACCCTAGATAATTTTTTGAGGAGTCTTTAAGTTCTCTCTTTTTAAAGTGAAGAGGTTTTTCTGTAAGAAGAAAAGGGTAGGAAGTATGTAAAATTGCTATAAAGTAAATGATATCCACTTAGCTACAATTCCCTTGGCTATAATATAGAGCTCCTAGGCTGACATCCCATAATGATTCCAGGAAACTTCTGGATAGGAATTTGCTTAATGAAGTTTGCTCAGACTTAAATTAAGTGACACTTTTATCACTTTTAAGCTTATTTAAACTACATGGGTCTGTCGCTTTAATTCTGAAGCTGCACTTCCCTAAACCAAGTGCAATGTACATTCATGTTTTTAAAAAATATCTCTTAGAAATGAGTTCACATTCAATTTTTTCCTTAACTGGTATTTTCTGTCTTTTTATGAAGACATGAATCACAAGGAAAGGGTAAATTGTTAATATTGCTTTGGGGAGTCAGCTGAGCTTGCAAGGAAATTAGTCATTAGTATTTTGTGCATACTCTACCCCGTGTACTTCCCCAACTGTCCAAGAAGCGTGACTTTTAGGGCCTGGGATACACTTTCCTGCCATTTGACAAACCTTGTAATTTTGTGTTGAAAGCTGAAAATGAGGGCAGGTAGCAGCAGGAGATGCAGTGGAGCGGTCAGGGCTGTGGGAGGGGAGCAGGGGAGGTGTGTGGGTTTATTTCTGGAGTCTCCATTTTCCTTTATTGATCAATATGTCTATTTTTATGCCAATACCATGCTGTTGTGATTACTATAGCCTTGTAGTATAGTTTGATATCAGGTAGAATGGTAATTTCAACTTTGTTCTTCTTTCTCAAGATGGCTGAGACTATTGGGATCTTTATGTAAAATATAAAATTTTGGAATATTTGTTCTAGTTCTGTGAAATGCACTGTTGGTATTTTGATAGAAATTGAGTTGAATATATAGATTACTTTAGGTAGTATTGAAATTTTAATGATGTTAATTCTTCCTATCCATGAACATGGTATATGCTTTCACGTATTTGCATCTTTCTCAATTTCTTTCTTCAGTATCATATAATTTCTGAGTGTAAGTCTTTTACCTCCTTGATTAAATTTATTCCTTTTTTTGATGCAATTATAAATTACATTGTTTTCTTAGTTTCTTTTTCTGATAGTTCATTATTGGTGTATAAAAATGCCATCAATTTCTGAACATTAATTTTGTATCCTGCTACTTTTTAAAAATATATATATTTTATTGATTTTTACAGAGAGGAAGGGAGAGGGATAGAGAGTTAGAAACACCAATGAGAGAGAAACATCGATCAGCTGCCTCCTGCACACTCCCCACTGGGGATGTGCCTGCAACCAAGGTACATGCCCTTGACCGGAATCGAACCTGGGACCCTTGAGTCCGCAGGCCAAAGCTCTATCCGCTGAGCCAAACCAGTTAGGGCTCCTGCTACTTTACTAAATTTATCAGTTCTACTAGGTTATTTATTTATTTATTTTTGTGTTTTAGAGAGAAGAAGGGAAAGGAATAGAGAGATAGAAATATCAGTGATGAGAGAGAATCACTGATCAGCTGCTTCCTGCGTGCCCCACACTGGGGATTAATCCTACAACCTGGGTACTGAGCCTGCAACCTGGTCATGTGCCCTGATCAGGAATCGAATTGTGACCTCCTGGTTCTTTGGTCAACACTCAACTGCTGAGCCATGCAAGCTGGGCTCTAGTAGGTTTTTGGTGGGGTCTTTAGGATTTTTGTGTACAGTATCATGTAATCTTTAAATACTGACACTTTTTTTTTTCCTTTCCAATTTGGATGCCTTTTATTTATTTTTCTTGACTGATTGCTATGGCTAGAACTCCCAGTACTCTGTTGAATAAGAGTGGTAAAAGTGGATGGCCCTGCCTTATTCCTGATATTAAGGAAAATGCTTTTAGTGTTTGCCCATTGAGTATGATGTTGGTTGTGGATTTGTCATATATGGTCTTTATTATGTTGAGGTATGTTCCCTCTATTCCTACTTTGCTGAATGTTTTTATTATAAATGAGTATACACCATGCACAAGAATAAATTCAAAATGGGTTAAAAACAAATGTAAAACTCAAAATCATAAAAATATTAGAAGAAAACATAAATGGTAAAATCTTGGACATTTCTCATAGCAGTATTTTTTTCTGAGGTATCTGCTCATGCAAGGAAAACAAAATAAAAAATAAACAAATGGAACTATATCAAACTAAAAAGTTTTTGCGCAGCAAAGGAAACCATCAAAAAAGTGAAAAGACAGTCCACTCAATGGGAAAACATATTTGCCAATGATACATCTGATAAGGGGTTAATATTCAAAATTTATAAAGAACCGAACAACTCAAACCCACCCCCCCCAGAAAAAAGACAACCCAAACAATCCAATTTTAAAAAATGGGCTAAAGACCTCAATGGACACTTCTCAAAAAAAGAACATACAAATGGCCAATAGACATTTGAAAAGATGCTCAACATTACTAATGATCAGAGAAATGCAAATTAAAAACACAACGAGATATCACTTCACAACTATAATCAGAATGACTATCATCAATAAATATACAAATAACAAATGCTTGTGAGGATGTGGAGAAAAGGGAATCCTGGTATATTGTTGGCAGAATGCAAATTGGTGCAGTCACTATGGAAAACAGTATGGACTTTCTTTAAAATATTCAAAATGGAACTGCCTTATGATTCAACAATTCCACTTCTGGAAATACATGCATTGAAGCCTGAAACACTGATTTGAAAGAAGATATACATGCTTATGTTCATTGCAGCACTGTTTACAATAGCCAAGATTTGGAAGCAGCCCAAGTGCTCATAATAGACTAGAGGCCCAGTGCATGAAATTCATGTGTGTGTGTGTGTGTGTGTGTGTGTGTGTGTGTGTGTGTGTGTGTCCCTCAGCCTGACCTGCACCCTCTCCAATCTGGGAGCCTTCAGGGGATGTCCTATTGATGTCTTAGGCCCGCTCCCCATGGTTCTCTGTTCTCTGTGGGCCTGCCTGCTCCACACAGCAGTGACTGCCAAGTAGGCCGTGCTGGGTACTGCCTGCAGGCCAGACTTGCCTGCTCCCCAGGTGCCCTGGCAACAGCCAAGCAGGCCATGCTGGGAGCTGCCTGCCTGGGAGCTGCCTGTGGGCCGTGCTAGCCTGCTCCTGGGTTGCCGTGGTGACAGCCAAGCAGGCCGTGTTGGGATCTGCCTACAGGCATGCTTGCCTGCTCCTGGGTCGCTGAGGTGACAGCCAAGAAGGCTGTTTTGGGAGCTGCCTGCAGGCTGGGCTTGCCTGCTCCCCAGTTGTTGCAGCAATGGCCAAGCAGGCCGTGCTGGGAGCTGCCTGTGGACTGCGCTTGCCTGCTCCCGGGTCACCGAGGCGATGGCCAAGCAGGCCATGCAGTGCTAGGAGCTGCCTCCTCCCTGCTGTCAGTCTCCATGGAGGCGATGAGGTTAATTTGCATACTCACTTCTGATTGGCTGGTGGGCATTGTGAAGGTACAGACAGTTTGCATCTTTCTCTTTTGTTAGTCTAGATGACTGGATAAAAAAATCTGTTGTACATTTACACAATGGAATACTACTTAGCCATAAAAAAGAAATCTTACCTTTTTTTGTAGCATGGATAGATCTAGGGGGTATTATGCTAAGTGAAATAAGCCAGTCAGAGGAATAAATACCATCTGAACAAAATAGAGACAAACTCTTCATATAGAGAACAGATTGACAGCTGTCAGAGGAGAGAGGGTTGTGGGACTGGGTGAAACAAGTGAAGGAATTCTATATAATAAAGAGGTAATATGCAAATTGACCATCATACCCTCGCACAAGATGGCTGCCCTCATGTGGTCAAAGATGGCCACCACAAGATGGCCAGCAGGGGAGGGCAGTTGGGGGGGACCCATCCTGTAGGGGAAGGCAGTTAGGGGAAATCAGGCCAGCAAGGGAGGGCAGCTTGGGGGGACCAGTCCTGCAGGGGAGGGCAGTTAGGGGAGACCAGGCCAGCAAGGGAGAGCAGTTAGGGGTGACCAGGCTGTCAGGGGTGGGCAGTTGGGGGCTATGAGACTGGCAGGGGAGGGCAGTTGGGGGTGATTGGGCCGGCAGGGGAGCAGTTAGGTGTCGATCAGGCTGGCAAGGGAGTGGTAGGGGGTGATCAGGCAGGCAGGCAGGTGAGCGGTTGGGAGCCAGCAGTCCCAGATTGTGAGAGAAATGTTCAACTGCCTGTGGGATCGGGCCTAAACCAGCAGTTGGACATCCCCCGAGAGGTCCCAGACTGGACAGGGTGCAGGCTGGGATGAGGGACACCCCCTCCCCAATGCATGAATTTCATGCACCAGGCCTCTAGTTAAGCAATAAAAAAAAACCCTCATAGACATAGTATGAGGATTACCAAAGGTATAGGAGGGTAGGTCAGGTAGAAGAGAGTAAATAGACATGATATATTATAGAAATGTACACTTAAAATCTATATAATTTTATTATTCAATGTACTCTAATAAATTCAATTTTAAAACATGGTTACTTTTCTGCTCCCTGTACCAGAGGCACCCAGTGATTTTTTTTTTTTTGGTTTGTTTTTTTGGCTTTTCACTGTAAATACCTGGTGAGATTTTTAGAGATAAAGCCCGTGAAAGTGTGGGGATGCCCCTAAGACTGCAGCCCTTAGGAGTCTCCCACTTCACACACTAGTCCTCACTCAGCCTCCAGCGATTCAACAAAGTGACCATTTAAGTGTTCTCACCAGTTTATGCTCCTGTTCAAGCCTTCTGCTCCAGGGAAGCTAACCTCAGCTCTCGGTCTCTAGTCTCCTTTCTGAATTTGGGTGGTACTTTGTCCTGGGACCTCAGTTCTCTTTATGGCTCCAAGAAAAATGATTAATTTTTAGTTTGTTCAACTAATTTTTCTTGTTAGAGACATGAATGATGACTTCCAAGCTCTTTAGATGTTGGGGCTGGATAAAAGTCCTCCATGCACTTTCTTCTAAAAACTGACAATCTGCTGAAGTGCATTGATTCTCAAAGAAAAGTAAACAAGTACATTGGTCCTTCCACCCCACTGAGTGTTGATATTTTAATGTAATTTTACATTGCAACATAGAAACATAAATTTAGACCTAGATTTCATAGGTCTATAGTTTTTAACCAACTTTTGAAGTATAATGCATGTATAAAGTAAATTTTAAAATCCTACAAAAATACTAAACCCTTAACAATATCAATTTATGATTTTGTGGGTGAACCAAAACATTTTTGATAGGCTTGGTGGACGATACTGCTTAGTGCTGATACTAAGTCTGTTTCTGTATTTTAACTTCAATAATATTTGTGTAGGAAACTTCTATTCATATAAGGTTATGTAAAATGTTACAGATAACATCAAGATTTTTCTCTTTTTCTATTTAGGATCATCAAAAGCTCTGCTAGGATGCAATTTTTCAATATAAATTTCAATGAGGTATGTTTTGATAGTTACATAGTGCTTTATATTCACATAGAGATGTGTCTGTTGCAACATTATTAAAATGTTTAACTCACTATATAATCATTGCTTTGAATTCAGAGTATGAAAAAATATTATCTTTACAAATTTATCACATAAATACTTGGTATCATATACCTTACTAGAGGCCCGGTGCATGAATTCATGCACCAGTGGGGTCCCTCGGCCTGGCCTGTGGGATTGGACTGAAACCGGCTCTCCCACATCCCCCATGGGGTCCCAGATTGCGAGAGGGTGCAGGCCAGGCTGAGGGATCCCACTGGTGCACAATTTGGGCCAGGGAGGGATGCAGGGGGTTGGCCAGGGACCTCAGGAAGGCTCCAGGGCGTGTCTGGCCCATCTCACTCAGTCCTGATTAGCCGGATCCCAACAGCAAGCTAACCTACAGGTCGTAATGTCTGCCCCCTGTGGTCAGTGCACATCATAGTGACTGGTCGACTGTCTGCCCCCTGGTGGTCAGTGCATGTCATAGGGAGCGGTTGAGTGGCCTTAGCATATCATTAGCATAATATGCTTTGATTGGTTGAACAGACAACTAGACACTTAGCATATTAGGCTTTTATTATACAGGATAACTAATGACCTGTTGCATTTTGGGGCATACAAAAGTATCTCTTAATGAGTGTAAAATATATTTTCCTTTCAGTTCAGAATGCATGACTTACCACAATGAGACCCTAGTCAGTTCTTCCAATCCATTTCTCTCTTTGATTGTAAAACTTTATCTGAACACTGGGGATAATGTTATATAGCCTTCACTCTAGACACATCTGTCCACAGGCAACAAAAACAAAGTCATTGGAATTCCATGGCAGTAACTGATTGTAAAGCCTCTATCCCGATGATCTGGAATATGTCCATGTTTGTAGTTTGTTTTCAATATAACATTTCTGATAGAGACCCTCTAATAATGCATACACTGATCTTAGACTGAGAAAAATGTATATTTTTCCAAGATTTGAAATCAGACTTAACTGGGTTTGAATACTAGGTCCGATGACTCATAACTCTACTCTTGCCAAGTTTGCTTAATATCTCTAAGCCTCAATATCTTAATCAGAAAGATGACCTGGCAAAGTTTCTGTGAAATCAAATGAAACAATTAATATAAACTTCCAACTCCTTAGATATTCCCTCTGTTCTTCCAATTAATCATTAAGTTGACTTGAATATATTTTCTGCATGGTTACCTAGTAAGGTATCTTACATATAGAAAAACCTAATGGAGAATACCATGTAATATATAATATAATACATTATGTATTACTTTTACATACACACACACACCCAAAGAGAGAGACGGGGCTTTTTAAGTGCATAATTTCATTTTTGAAGAATGTGGAAGTAATCAAACAGAAGTGGTTAGCATTGTGAAAAGAAAGATACACACATAACAACATTACAGAGACATGCTAGAAATATAGCCTACTCTGACAAAATTAAACCTCATTAGGCTAGAAGTTTGTAAAGTTGGTGCCTTAGCTTATTATTCCCAGTCTGACTTTTCTAATAATGAAGTGTTGACAGGGGTATTCAAGTTTGAGGTTTTTCAAATTCCAGATTTTTTTAAAGACCCAAAGAGGATATTTTATACGTACATCTAAAATAAGATTTATACACAAATAATTATAAAGGAAATAGAGTGAGTTTGATGTTAGTGTAAGTTCCTCCTCACTAAGAATTTCGTGATAAACTTAGTGTGGTTAAGGAATAGCCCAATAGCCTATCTGCAGGTCAGCCTTGATCCACCTCAGTGACCCTACTTCTTGTCTGAAGCTACCTGGCTAGACCTCTCTCTCACAGCTTACCTCAGTGTCTCTGTTACTATTACTATTAGCCTTTCACTTGAAACCTCTATAATTTTATTAACCAATGTCACCCCATAAATTTAACTCTTAAAAAGAAGAAAAAAGTGTATGGGACCTGAAGTTAAATGTGTGGATTTGAATTCTGGCCCAACAATTTACAAGGGCAAACCATTTAAACGCTGAGCCTCATGTTCCTCATTAATAAAATGAAGACACTAATAGTACCTATCTCAAAATATTGTTGTAGCCAGGCTGGCCTGGCTCGGTGGTTGAGCATTGACCTCTTAGCCAGAAGGATACGGTTCAATTCCCAGTCAGGGCACATGCCCAGGTTGCGGCCTTCATCCCCAGTGTGAGGTGTGCAAGAGGCAGGCAATCAATGATTCTCAAAATTGTTGTAAATATAAACAAAACTACAGGCAAACTTACTATGTGGTTCATGGGAATTTGACAAATATTTTTTAAAAGAATTTACTATTAAAATGCCAGGTGGATTTGAAAACAAAACAAAACAAAAAACAGAGACATGGATACATGGAACAGACTGACAGCTGTCAGAGGGAAGAGAGTTTGGGGGACTGGATGAAAGAAAGTTAAAGGATTAAGAAAAAAAAAAAAATATATATATATATGACACATAAACACAACAGTTTGATGACAGCCAGAGGAAAATGGGGGGATGGGGGGCGGGAGTAGGTGGAGGTGGGCAAAGTGGGGGGAATGGGACAAAAAAGACTCTTTGCTTGGGGGGTGCACGATGCAGTACGCAGATGATATTTTATCAAGTTGTTCACTTGAAACCTGTATGGTTTTGTTAATCAGTGTCACCCCAATAAATTCAATTAAAAAAGGCCCTAGCCAGTTTTGCTCAGTGGATAGAGTGTCAGCCTATGGACACAGGTTCCTGCGTTCAGTTCCAATCAAGAGCATGTACCTTGGTTGCAGGCTTCTCCCTGGCCTGGGCCCTGGCTAGGGTGGGTGCAGGAGGCAACCAATCAATGTGTTTCTCTCACATCAATGTTTCTCTCTGTCTTTCCCTCTCTCTTCACTCTCTAAAAGATCAATGGAAAAATATCCTCGGGTAGGGATTAACCAAAGAAATAAAAAATAAAAAAGGAAGCAATTGAAATATTATCTAATCTTAGAAAAATAAGAATGGCTGTGTGATACTGTTACTTTCTCTCTCAAGCACAGTGCACTGTTCCTGCATTCTTTCTTGCAGGCATATTGTCTTTGGAGAAGATAGTGTTCTGTGGTACTCAAGGGCATGGCAAGATTATTTTGGCCATTTGTGGTAGAAAATATGATCTCTCCCTGTTTAGAGCACTAAGAAGTGCCTATGGAATATAAACTGAACACCTTTCCCCAAAAGAATTAGATCTAAAAATTAGCTTCATTAATGTAATGTATGCCTTTTATGTTTGTCACACTGGAACTTCTTAAATGTGATCAAGCAAATGAGATGAAAACTGCAAACTCAGACAGGGTGGTAGAAGGTGAAGGATATTTCTTTCCTCTGACTCAATGCTTGAGACCCCCTTTCCTGCTCTCTTCTTCTAGGGAAATAAATAATTGGTTAGGTGCTCAGAAGAGATCTGTAGATAATGCCAACATCAGTATAAACAGAGCCAAAGGGAGCATTGTTATATTATTACTTTTACTTAGTATCTGTTTCCTTTCCATATGTGTTTTGTGTTTGAAGCAAGAGATAAGGATGTAGGGGTGGGAAAGGTTAAGAAAAACAAATCACTTGCCCAGCCCACATGGCTCTGGTTGAGCGTCGACCTATGAACCAGGAGGTCATGGTTTGATTCCTGGTCAGGGCACATGCCTGGGTTGTGGGCTTGATCCCCAGTGTGGGTTGTGCAGGAGGCAGCCAATCATTGACTCTCTCATTGATATTTCTAACTCTCTCTCGCTCTCCCTTCCCCTCTGAAATCAATAAAAAAATATATATATATTTAAAAAAAGAAAAACAAATCACTTAAACATGGAATTTTTCATCAAACTTACATTGTATGAAAGAGGATATGATGAGAATCCTATATAATAAAAGCCTAATATGCTAAGTGTCTGGTCATCTGGTCATTCGTTCAACCAATCAAAGCATAATATGCTAATGATATACTAAGGCCACTCAGCTGCTCACTATGACATGCACTGATCACCAGGGGGCAGACAGTCTACCAGTCACTATAACGTGCACTGACCACCAGGAGGCAGACGCTCCAACAGGTAGGTTAGCTTGCTGCTGGAGTCCAGCCAATGGGGACTGAGTGAGATGGGCCGGACATGCCCTGAAGCCCTCCTGCGGTCTCACCCTGGCTGGCCAACTTCCCGCGTCCCTCCCCACCTTGATTGTGCACCAGTGGGGTCCCTTGACCTGGCCTGCACCCTCTCGCAATCTGGGACCCCTTGGAGGATGTCAGAGAGCCAGTTTCGGCTCAATCCCACAGGCCAGGCTGAGGGATCCCACTGATGCACGAATTCATGCACCGGGCCTCTAGTAGAAGATAATAGAGAATAGGAATTTATAGAAGGCATACACATCATAAAAAGGGAGAATTAATCTTCCATATATTCTATTCCTTGTTATAATAACCCCTGTTTCCTTTTCATCTTACTTCTCTTTTTCTTTTGTAATGTCCTAGATGGGAAGACAGATTTAGATTTTGCAAACTTGTACTTTGGTGAGAGTATGATTGAAATGCATTGTTAAGAAAGATTTTCAACACTCAGTGTGTCATTTCCCTTCTTCATGTATCAGATGCTGAAATACTATGTGATAAAGATTTTACATTTCAATTGTAAAAAGTGGGAAGTGGATAAATCAGTTCAGCCATCCTTAGGACAAACAGTAAAGTAAGTTTATTTTAATGTTTTTCCAAAATTCTATTAATTATATGTGTCTCCTCTGTGTCTGTGTGTGTGTAGGATGTGTGAGATATATATGTATATACACAAAATTAATCATTTCTAGTAGATTTTTTATTGTAGCACTAATAATTTCATTTGGTTGTTTCAATGATAAAAAAATAGAAATTTATGCTAGGTGTTCCATGAATGGAAACTATATGTGTGTACATAGAGATATACATAAAATATACTAAATACTTTGCAGGTTAAAATGGTAAGAAATTTTGAGCATATAACTGTATATTTTGTTGAAAAATATTGGCTTTATTCAAAATAGGATTAAATTCTTTAATTAGAAACATTTCCTTAATTTTCACATTATACTTGTGGCTTTAATTTAATATCTTTTATTAGCTTTACATGATAATGTAAGAACTATTGGTTGTGTATCTATCTATGCACTTCTCTGGACTAGTCATAGGGAAATATACACTCAAAATATAAAATACAGATACTATCTTCAGGAAGTTTATTATTTAACTTGAGCACCTTAATATAATATGATTAATATAATATAATATAATATAATATAATATAATATAATATAAAAACATATAATTTGGGTACCTTGACTAGTGTGAAAGTGTACAGACAACTACTATGGAAATATAGGAGAGGCCAAAATTACTTCAAAGAGAGAAAGGACTAATAAAAAAAATGTTCATGAATATGTTAGAATTTAGATTCATCTTAAAGAATGGGTAAGATTTACACAGCATAAAATGGGGATTAGTGTTCTGAGATAAAAAAAAAGTTATAGAACTGAGATTATAAATGCTTTATGCAATAGTTAGAAAGCTGATTTTCTGGAAGTACACACAAATCTAAGCTTCCTCACTCCTTAGTTTTACATTAACTAGTTATTCAAACCTTTTAGGTCTTGGCTTTTGAGCCTTGTAAAATGGAGACAATACTGCTCTATAACTAATGGAGCTGCTGTGAGGATAAAATAGAAAAGGTACAGATAAAAAGGAATTGTTATTTTAAAATAAAGGTGATTCATTGTTTTGATGGTTGTCTGTGTACCAGGCAATTTACAAAAATTATTTTAAGTCCTCACAATAAATCTTTAAATTAAAATTATAACCATATTTTACATATATATAGAAACTGCAATAAAATAAATTAAAATATTTGTCAAAGGTCACATAGTTCAGAAATTGCACAACTAATATTGAATCCTAGACTTAATACTAAAAAAAATGATGCTATTTTTCCTTCACTACCAAGGATGAACTTCAGTAGTACCCGGCACAATATAGTTATGTCCATTTCTTACCTTAATTTCTTCTATGAACACATTTCTTAAGTGTAGAGCTATTGGTTTCTCAAATATGTTAGTTATTTTCATTTTATACACATTTTTTAAACTTCTTATGCAAAATCAAAGTTTTTTTTAATAATAAAAGTTACAAAGTTATTATTTACCCCAAATCTTAAGGATAAAGTTAACCTTAAGAGTTTGATGACAAATCTAAATAGGGATGAGGGAACATTGGGGGGATAAGGACACATTTGTAATATCTTATTCGATAAAGGGGAAAAAAAAGAAGGAAGTCTGCATAAAATATATATTGCATATAAAGAGTTTATTCATATCTATATAAAGATCTCCTGAGGATGTATAAGCAATTGATATGAATAAACAAAACCCAAGAAGAAAAATAGTTACATGGAAATATCTCTTACAAACTAATAACAAAAAATACAAATAAAAGCCACCATGAGGTATTAACTCTTATCAAAGTCAAAATGATTCTAAAGTAAATATTATTGTTGAATAGTGGTGAATTTGTCTTAATATTGTCATACTCATATTTGACTGTAATCTTTGTAAATTTGTATGATCTTTATAAAGAGCAGTTAGGCAGTAGATACCAAGAAGTTTAAAATAGTTTTTCTGCTAACTGGTAGTTTTAACATATAGTGAATTATCTTAAAATAACATTTCAAAAGAAGGCAGATATGCAAATATTTACATTATCTATATTAGTAAATATTGTCCCCTAAAGGAGAAGGGAAAAATTAAAAATAATTACATTATAGAAAAACGACTATATAAATAAGATTCATATATTTAAAGAGTTATTATGTAGCCCATAATTATAAATTAAAAATTATTTGAAATATAAAATATTGATTTGATTTTAAGGGAAATATATAAGACCAAATGATAATGTCATTATGAATCAACTAAGTAACATGGATATTTTATATAAAAGACTCAAATTTTATATAAAAGTATGAAAGTATATTTTTCTTATATTAGGACACAGGATGCTGGAAACTTTCCCCCACGATAATATTGTTATCGTGTTTTTATTATAAGTAAACAAAAGGGAAAACGTAAAAGGCATGTTTCCAAACAAGTTAACATTGAAATTCTTTCACATGGATTTCCTGTCGTAGCTTCTGTAAACTCTTCACCCACTTTACTAAAAGCTGATATTGCAGAGATGTGTTTCACTTCTCATGAGAACACGCTTTTAATAGATAATACAAACTCAGAAGATTTCAGTCCTGTGTCCGTGCATTGACATTTGGTTGGACTTGTAACTCTATGTGAAGTTACTTTTTCTCTTAACCTTGAAAATAACATTTAAAGGCACCTTTGAATTGTGTAAATTGTTAACTGGCTGCTAACTTCATATGTGTATGTTCTTTAAAATTATTTAAAAATTGTAATCATAATGCAGTAAAGAACTGAAGTAATCTAGTAAATCTAATGAATGCGTTTGAGGCAAAGTGGGAACTTTGAGGGTGAAATGTTTTGTTTCAGTTTCCTATTTACACACGATTCAGAGAAAACCTTTTCATTTTCCAGTATATAAAAGAAAAACTTTAAAAATTTTCACAATAGTGAAATACAAACTTTGCTTGAGGCATAACCCTATATATGAAACCTAGTCATCTTGCAAAAAAATATTCTTTCATTAATTTATGAAATTTCTTATAATGTATTTATGTACTTAATTGGACTCTACCAAATGTAAGGAACTTTCTGGTCATTGAACTAAAGAAATAAACACTCCTGAATCATGGATCTAACTTGGGTGAAGGGAGACAGACAATAGACATGATGAATAAAAAAAATGTATTTCATTTCAGTTAGTGAAATTTTTTTTGAAAACCAAAACAAAAATTAAGCCAGGAAGGACTTGAGGAAGTAAAAGAGATATGTTGTAATTTTACATATGAGGCTCAAGAAATGTCACTCTGTGTAAGAGAGTGAGGTTTTAATGGGGAGCTGAGTGAGATGGGAAGGTGTTCACAGGTTTTGAGCAGTGGAGTGACATGATGTGACTTGTTTTGTGAAAGGAACACTCTACAGGTAAATGGAGAATAAATAAGCATATAAAATGGAAATAGTAAGAGTGAAGCTGAGAGACCAGTTGAGAAAGATGATGGAGCTCCAACCAGGATGGCAGAAGGGAAAGTGACAATAGATTGGATATGGAGCATGAGATAAGGAAGACCCCTAGATTTGGGCCATAAGGAAATCCAAGTTGTGATGCTGTTAGACCATTGCATATGAGGTCTGGAGTTAAGAGGAGAGTTCTGGACAACAGACATCGGTGTTAGAGTCATCAACCAGCCTTTAAGTTTGTATTTGAAGCAGTGAGGCTAGTGAGAACACCAAGGGGATGAATAATACAGAAAGAGGACAAGAACTGAGACCTGGCACAATCAATAAAACTTCCCTCAATGTACTATCTCAGTGCAATCTTCAGTATCTCTTCTCAGTAGAAGAGCATGAACATGACCAGATTTCTGGTTTACACACTCAAGGCCTGTCATTTTTACACATTTACTGTTTCTTGATTTCTCAAGAATCTCTTTCTTTATCATACCAAATTCCATGTAGCAAGCAGCTTATGGATGTCCTTGCATGCCTTGGAATACTTTGTCCTATTCCTTGACCCGGCTTTCTTCTAGCCTAGTGTCAAAAGTTCTTCCTTACCTTTAATGCTGATTCTTCTTCCTTTGCTTGTTCATTAAATATGTTTGTTCTCAAGTTTATGTTCTCCATATTATGTTCTCCATTTTTTCCTGAAACTTATTTTCTGTTTGATTTTTTCTCCTAGTATTTGTTAAAGTATTATATTTTGATGCTTGCTCATCAAGTCTTAATTTCCTTCTCTTTTTAAGTATCTCTTGGATTCTCCCCTTTTATTGCCAACTCTATTTCTACTACCAAAGGAGCCTAGCTGTGGTAGAGAAAAATGAGCTTAAATGAAAAAAAAAAAAAAAAGCTGGAATAGAGTGGAAAGAATGGAGGAGGAAGTCAGGAGTTGCCGTGCAATCAGATATGGGTCTGGTGGATGAGAGTGAACTAGAATAAACCCTGACCTCTGATTGACATGACTGTGCTGGGCCAGCATCTCTATTTACCTTTACATTTGACTTTTCCCTGTGTGTCTCTCACATAAAAATAGAAATAAATGATTATAATAAACAGATGATATAAATAGATATATGCCAACACCAATAAATCTTGGAAAAATAAAAATTAGGTTGATGTGGAAAACACACCGTTGTAGCTAATTATATTATTTTTTTTTCTGGTAGCTGGTGGCTCTGGGGTGGGTCTAGGCTTTCCTATGAGCTATCCTAACCTGACAAGAGCCTCCCTTTCCCACTCCAGACCTCTACTTTGTCCCGGAGGCCAGAGGTGTCTGTGTACAGTTGCTGGTTATTTGTGAACCTCAGCTGATGAGGACCCTGGCTCTCAAGTGGCTCAGCCCTCAGGTCCCTAAGTCCCACAGTCAGGCTCTCTCCTTCCTCAGGTTCACATGCCATGTGCTCCTGAAGGGCAGGCGCCAGACTCTGCTCAGGGATGTACTGGAAAGAGCATGGACTGTAAGTGAATGCTCTGCTATCTTGGACAGGTATGAGCTCTCTTCCTTCAGGCAAATTACCTGCCTTATGAACCCCAGTTTCCTCATTTATAAAAAGAAGAAAGTCATGTTGTAATGTGAAATGAAAGGACCTATGAAGCAAAGAATTAGTCAGCCCAACGTCAACAGTGCTGAGGTTGAGAAACCCTGGTCTCTCCTACCATCCTGATGTCAGGGAAGCGGCGGAGGACTCTGGGGGTGGCTGGGGCAGAATTAAAACCTGTCTGGTTCTTTCTCCTGATCTTGCTGTCTCAGTATGTCATCATGGTATCAGTCCTATGCAGCAAGTGTGTGATAACCATCTCTCTGTAGAATAGAAATCTCTCCTAGATTAGGTATATATCTAACATTTCTTATTTCTAAATGGATGCTCATGAGGTAGCCACCCCTGCATAGTGAATTAGCCCCCCTGCAGAAAAATTATCAATGGTGATATTCAACTTTGACATTTGCTTTGAATCCTTTATCAGACCCACATAATTATTTATTTTGTAGTACAGTTTCTTAAAACATTTCTATGTATTGAGATTATATCCAGAAATGAGATGTCTGTTCTATGAGTCATGTTTTGAATATTGTTTATAATCAGATGCATTATAATTTTCTTTGCTTCCCTGTGGAGGGTATATATTTTCCCTTAAGAACTTTTCCTTAGCTAAAACATATTAATTACACTATGTATGAAACATAAGTAATTTGGAGAAAAAAAATAACACATATGTACACTCCACCCAGTTCTAAAAACATTTGTTTGGCCATATTTGTTTCCCTAGTTTAAAAATGAACGTTAAAAGTATAGTTGAAGCCTTCCATTTTATCCTTCCACCCTCAAGTTCTCCACTAGGCCTTGAGGTAATCAGTAATCCAAGGTTGGTTTATATCCTCTCCATTCATGTTTTCATATCTTTACTATGTATATAACCACAGGATATATACTACTTATGTGTGAGTGTGTTTTAAAATTCACTCCCATCAACCATGAGAATGACTGAAATTAGAAAGACTGAAAAAACAAGTGTTAATAAGATACAGGGTAACTGGAGTTCTCAGACACTTCTAGGGAAGCAAATTGGTAAAACCAATTTGGAGAACTAGTTGGGAGTCGCTACTGAGAGTATGCATACTTCTGACCCAGCGACTACTATAGAGTATACCCAAGGGAAATGCATGCACAGATGCACCAAAAGAAAGTTCAAAATGGATCATAGCAGCACTGCTTGTAACAGCCCCGAACTAAAAAAAATCCCAAGTGCAGATGACCCATAGAGTGCATAAATGAGTCGTGGCAGATTCATACAATGGGACCCAGCAGAGCAAAGGGAATGGACAAACAAAGCTACATGCTTCAATAGGAACATTATACATATCAAAAGCATAACATGAAACCAAAGAAGACAGACACTAAATGAGGACACACTTTTATCCTATGTACGTACATTTCAACAATCGGTAGAACCAATCTATAGGGTTAGAGGTTACGATAATCGTTACCTCTGGAGGGATATAGTGAAGAGAGTAAAGAGGCCTTCTGGGATGCTTGGTAAGGTTTGATCTTGTTATCAGGGTGCTAGTTTCAAGGACATGTCACTTTGTGACAATTTATTGAGCTGGTGTTTATGATTTGTATGTTTTTATGTTTTTACATTATTCTGCAATAGAAAGTTTCCTTTGCAAAAAACCTACATCCATGATATCATGTGATGATATCCTTCTACAATTTGTTTTTACATTCAGCAGTACGCTTTTAATATGTATCTACCTTAGCTCATTTGATCTAGTTTGTTTATCTGTTATATCATTGTTGGTTTTTGTTATTGTTTTTTTTAGGATTTTTTTTATTTTAATTTTATTTTTTAATTGTTTTATTGCTTAAAGTATTACAAAGGGCATTACATATGTCTCCTTTTCCCCCCCCGCCCTTGACAATCCCCTGGCCTCCCCTACCCCCCAGTGTCTTATGTCCATTGGTTATGCTTATATGCATGCATACAAGTCCTTCGGTTGATCTCTTACCCATCCCCTCCTGCCCCCACACCCTCCCCGGCCTTCCTGCTGTAGTTTGACAGTCTGTTCGAGGCAGCTCTGCCTCTGTATCTATTTTTGTTCATAAGTTTATAATGGTCTTTATTATCCATGAATGAGTGAGATCATGTGGTATTTTTCCTTCATTGACTGGCTTATTTCACATAGCATAATGCTCTCCAGTTCCATCCATGCCATTGCAAATGGTAAGAGTTCCTTCTTTTTTACAGCAGCATAGTATTCCATCGTGTAGATGTACCACAGTTTTCTAATCCATTCATCTACTAATGGGCACTTAGGCTGTTTCCATATCTTAGCTATGTAATTATATTATTTAAAGAAATGATTCTGAGCTAGATCAGAAATAAGATCAGAGCTATATTTATTTATAAAATAAATAATAATTTATCTGGTGATAATTTACATATTTTAGTCTTTTATATTGGTGCATAAGATATTTGGTGCTTGAAAATGTTCTATACACGTTGATCTTGGCTGTCTAGTGACTTGCACAGTATGTGAGGTAATGGTACAATAGTAATTTGTTGGACTAGCCTACATGAAGGAATAGGTATTTCCATCTTAAAGTTATTGATTGAAAAATATCCCAATACTTACTATCCTATCTAATAAAAGACAAACATGGTAATTGACCGTACCTTTGCCACACCTCCCATTGGCTAATCTGTGAGATATGCAAATTAACCCAACCAAGATGGCGGCTGGCAGCCATACTGCTGAAGCGAGCAGGGGGCTTGCTTGCTCCAGTGATGGAGGAAGCCAAGGTTCCCCGCCTGCTCTGGCCTGGCTCTGAGCTCCGAAAGCAACAAAGTTTCAATTATAGAAGTTAAACTAGGGGTCCTCAAACTTTTTAAAAAGGGGGCCAGTTCACTGTCCCTCAGACCGTTGGAGGGCCGGACTATAGTTTAAAAAAAACTATGAACAAATTCTTATGCACACTGCAAATATCTTATTTTGAAGTAAAAAAACAAAATGGGAACAAATACAATATTTGTATTTGCATGTGGCCTGCGGGCCGTAGTTTGAGGACCCCTGAGCTAAACAAACCCCAGATACCTGCTTTCAGCCACCACAGCCTCAGAGCTGGAGCGAGCAGGAGCCAGCTCTCAACTCCAGTGACAGCAACAAAGTTTCAATTATAGAAGGTAAATAAATCCCAGAATAAAAAAAAAAGAAAAAAAGGAGAGGCTGGGAGCTTCAGTCGCCAGCCAGCCTGAAAACGGCCCTCAGCCCCTCACCCAGACTGGCCAGGCACCCCAATGGGGACTCCCACCCTGAAGGGGGTGCGGGCAGCCTGAAAACAGCCATCAGTCCCTCACCCAGGCTGGCCAGGCACCCAAGCAGGACCCCCACCCTGATCTGGGACATCCTTCAGGGAAAACCAGCTGGCCCCCACCTGTGCACCAGGCCTCTATCCTATATAGTAAAAGGGTAATATGAAAACTGACCCTAACAGCAAAAAGACTGGGAATGACTGGTCACTATGACACACACTGACCACCAGGGGGCAGACGCTCAATGCAGGAGCTGCCCTCTAGTGGTCAGTGCCCTCCCACATGGGGGAGCTCTGCTCAGCCACAAGCCAGGCTGATGGCTGCCAGTACAACGGTGGTTGTGGGAGCCTCTCCTGCCTCCTCAGCAGCACTAAGGATGTCTGACTGCAGCTTAGGTCTGCTCCCCGCTGGCAAGTGGACATCCCCCGAGGGCTGCCGGGCTGCCAGAGGGATGTCTGATTGCCAGCTTAGGCCCAATCCCCCAGGGAGCAGGCCTAAGCCAGCAGGTGGTCATCCCAAGGGGTCCCAGACTCCAAGAAGGTACAGGCCGGGCTGAGGGACCCCCCCCCCCAGTGCACAAATTTTTGTGAACTGGGCCTCTAGTATATATATATATATATATAATGATGGAGCATCTAGTATTCTAGATCCACCTTTAAAAAGAAAGGGAGAAAAAAACGGAATTCTTTCTCCCAATAAAAGTTCTTTAAACCAAAACAGACCTGTAGGTTCTAAATTGCAAATTTATGAAAACATACATGTGGGAATTCTGAGCAAGTATATGGATAAAAAATAACATTCATTTTGACTTATTGAGGCCAAAATTAGATCACTGTATTATCTTTCTGGACTTGCTACATTTTTTCCTCTTTAAAATACACCTAAGACCATCCTTTAAAACAAAAACAAAAACTGTCCCAACCAAAATGTTAGTAACATTCTCTTGAGAGCTACAATGGGATATAGCCATAGCTAGATGCCAGGTGGGCTGACAAGAGGAAAGTGATGCTTGTTAGGAACAGGTGATTGGCAGTGCCTTCATAGTGCACCACAGTCACCCAGCCCTAACATTTGGTTCATGTTTAAGGAAGCTATAAAAAGAATAAGAGTGTAGAATAGGAAAAAAAATCTGAATTAATGTCAAAACCTATTTACCAAGAAATTCTCTATCAGCAGAAGCCCACTTTTTTGGTTCCCCTGTCTCCAAACTTCTATCTTGTTTAAAAAATAATAAAAACAAAACTAATATATGAGACTAATAACCTGACTAAACACAAATCAGATCATTTATTCAACAAATATTTATTAAGAATACTTTATATTCTAAATTTATCAATCAAATGAACTGAAGTGTTTCCAAAAAAAAGTAGTATAATTTATTTTCATGGAAAATGTTTTTAAAAAGTGATCCTCAGATTGCAAGCTGCAGCATTACTAGAGAGAATTAGTTGGATTTGCAAATTCTTGACTCCTCCACCACAAACATTGGAAACTCTGGGGGTAAAGCCCATCAATCTGTTTTTAATCAAGCCTTTAAAATGATTCTGAAGCATCTTCAAGATACAGAGGCACAGATTGTATCATAGAATATGGATTGTACTTTAAATGGTACAAGGATAGGCCAGCCAGTGTGGCTCGGTGGTTAAGTGTAGGCCCATGAACCAGAAAGTCATGGCATCAATGTTTCTATCTCTCTATCCCTCTCCCTGGCCTTCTCTCTGAAATCAATAATTTAAAAAAAAGGTACAAGGACATATTTATGATGCTGCCAATGTATATAATGAGGAGTCCTGAAAAATAAGTAAATAAATACAAGTAAGAAAAGAAAAAACAAAACAAAAACAAAACTAATTTTTTTCTGTAATTCCTAATCTAGTGATTAGATTTTTTTTTCTGCCCAAAGTGATAAACAGATGCCTTGGCAAAAGAAAAACTGGCTCATCAAGTTCTGATAAAAGACCACAGGAAATATTTACTTCAAATTTTGCACAACTATTTTTTCTAAGGGATTTTATTGTTGTTGTTGTTCTTTTCAGCTAAACAACTGTTTTCTATCACTTGGAAAAATATTGTTTTAGCTAAAAAAGAAAAGCTACCTCTCCCACACCTACAAACACAGATGTACATGTGTGCGTAGAAAGATACATGAGTAGGTCCTGTGTAAGTCTGTCTTACTGTTACAATTAAAACTTATGGGTAGGTATAATATACTGATATATATGGTAGATATGTAAATTTAGTTAATTATATTTTCTTGCTTAAATTGAATTTTAATTCTAAAATTCAGTTGGAAACATTTTGCCAAAGGGTCCTAACCATTTTGTATGTAATTAATGTTTTTCCATGTGTTTGACCGAGGTATGGCACAGTGGGATAGCTTTCCCGATCAAGAGGAGGACACGGACAGCTGTTCAGAATCTGTGAAGTTTGATGCTCGATCAGTGACAGCTTTGTTACCTCTGAGTAAGTAGAGGAAGGGTGGGATGCCCGGGGAGGTTGTCCTTAGAGTTATTGACACTATGTAAAATTAGTCTTGTAACCTATCTTAAATATGTATGAATGTTAAAATAAGACTTATTGGATAAACAGGTCTCTCCCTGTCTTGAGAGAGAATACAAAATAAATTTAAATTGAAGTAAGGAAACATTATAATAGATTAAATTAATCCACAAGATTGATTGAGTTATCTGATTTCTCAGCCACTGGACTAGGTCCTGGAGAGGTCTGTGATTGTAGCACCATGAGAGAAGGTGGGGTAGGTGAGAAGAGATTAACCAAAAAATTTATATGCATATATGCATAACCAATGGACACAGACAATTGGGTGGTGAAGGCCTGGGGTGCAGGGAGGGGATGAGCTAGAAGGTCAATGGGAAGAAAAAGGGTACATCTGTATAACTTTCAACAATAAAGATAAATTAAAAAAGAAACTCATAGGTGGTTGGTACTTGTATCAGTTTCTTGTGGCTGCTGTAACAAGTTACCACAAAGTAGGTGACTTAAAACAACAAGACATTTATTCTCTGACACCTCCAAAGGCCAAAAGTCTAAGTCAAGGTCTCCCAAGGCCATAGGCCCTTTAAAGGCTCGAGGCTCAGAATACTTTCTAGCTTCTAGTGCAATGGTTCTCAACCTTCCTAATGCCGTGACCCTTTAATACAGTTCCTCATGTTGTGGTGACCCCCAACCATAAAATTATTTTCGTTGCTACTTCATAACTGAAATTTTGCTACTGTTATGAATCATAATGTAAATATCTGATATGCAGGATGTATTTTCATTGTTACAAATTGAACATAACTAAAGCATAGTGATTAATCACAAAAACAATATGTAATTATATATGTGTTTTCCGATGGTCTTAGGCGACCCCTGTGAAAGGGTCATTCGACCCCCAAAGGGGTCGAGACCCACAGGTTGAGAACCGCTGTTCTAGTGGCTCCTGGTTATCTTTAGCACCGCCCCTTTGTTTGTAACTTCATCACTGCAATCTCTGCCTCCATCTTCATGTGGTCTTCTCCCCTGGTGTCTCCATGTCCTCTTATCCTAAAGACATTAATCAGTGGATTAGGCCTCACCCTAATGCAGTATGGCCTCACTTTAACTTGATCATATCTACAAACACCCTATTTCCAAATAAGTTCACATTAGTTCTCAACAATATCTTTTTGAGAAACACAATTCTGAACATAACAGTGCTGAAACAGATGTTTGTACAGGGTACTAGAAGACTTCAAAAGAAGCAGTATTTGACTGTATTGGAGAGGTCCATTTAAGGTGTGAGGACAGAGGTGCTTTAATTCTGCTAATCCTAAAGCATTTATCAGGAGTTGAGGTGGGTGGGGAAGGAGCCATAGAGATATTTCAGTTAAAGGAAGCAGCAAATGCAAAGTTATAGGATCTTATATAAATTCATACATAGAAAAACCTGAAATACAGACCACAACTGCAAGACATGATGGATCTTATATGCTGTGTTAACAATAGATGGTGGATGAGACACCAATGAGACAAGGAAAAAAGATAACAGTAAAAGCTTTTAAAGGTGGAGATGTTGAGAGATTGAGGAAGGAGAACAGAGTCAATGGGAACAGAAAAAAAGCACAAAAAAAAACACCCACAAAACACACACACACACAATAACACATTTGAGTGTTTTTAAATTGCAGCCTACAGATAATTTGTGATTGTAAATTGGAGGTAAAGGAGAAGATGACTCCTGTGTTTCAGGCTTAGTCAATCTGGCAGATAGAATACCCCATCTTGCTTATATTGTGGTGGTTCTTTTTCTTTTTCCTTAGATCTTTCCTTATTGTTTCCCTTTATTTTATTTTTCTTATATTTGTTTTGTTTTGTTTTGTTTTGTTAATCCTCACTTGAGGAAATTTTTCCATTGATTGTTTTTTAGAGAGAGTAGAAGAGAGGGGGAAAGACAGAGAGAAATATTGATGTGAGAGAAACACATGGATTGGTTGCCTCCTGCACAAGCCCCAACCAGGGCCTGGGCCTGGAGGAGCTGCAACCAATGTACGTGCCCTTGACTGGAATCAAACCTGGGACCCTTTGTTCCACAAGCTGATGTTCTATCTACTGAGCCAAACCAGCTAGGGCTTATCTTTACCTCTTAAATTTTTTTCTCCTTTTACTTTCATTTCCTCATAGAACATTATTGAGCAACTAGAGGCCCGATGCACAAAATTCATGCACGGGGAGGGAGGGGGTCCCTCAGCCTGGCCTGCACCCTCCTCCAATCCACTGTTCCTATACCTTTTTCTTATCTAGCTAACCTCTTCACATTTAAAAAAATTAACTGAAATGCCACCTACTTTAGGAAATCCTCTTTGAACAAATCTCTTTACAATCTGTATTAAGTATTTTCATAGTATACCATTCTTTTTCTTTAGCAGCAACTGAGAGTGGATGCAATCTGCTTCTCATTCTTGGCTCTGAATTCTTTCTTATTGCTCTTGTAATAGCGAAGTTTATGCAGTTTACATTTGCCCTTCAAGGGCTTATATTTGGTTCAGTTTCTAGTTGGCTCCCTGCTTTTTTTTTTAAGCAATAAATTTGGGTTGTGATAGTAAACCTCACTTGCAATCAAGCCTGTAGGTCTCCCTATCTGAATATTTCTATAATACCTATCACTTTAGCATACCAGAGATTGTGTTCATTTATAGAAAATAATAAATGTCACCTGATCACTTGATCTTCTAGTAATATTTTATAGCAAGATGTATTATTCTAGTAATTTCACTATTACAAAACTTAGGCGTACAGAAATAAATCACATTGAACAATAAAGAATGTCTCAAATATCAAAGCATAGTCCACTTAGGGCCTCCCTTGTTCTGTGTCTCAAATATCATAGCATAGTACACACTTCACATGGAACTCAGCTTCCTTTAAAATAGGAGGGGATGCCATACTCATGAAGCAGCTACTTCCACACATTTTTTAATTTAATTCATAGCACATATTCTTTGTACTAATTGTTGGAAAATCACCCTAGCAATTGCCTCTGTTCCTCTCTGTATTCTGATTCATTACTGCGCTTTTATCATCCACTCACTCTAATAAGATTGTGAATTATTTAAGGGCAGAGATCATGACTTGAGCTTGTGTTTCTCTGTCATGGTGCCTAGATAAATACTCAAATGCCATCCAGTCTGACTGTGATGAGAGAGGCCCACGGGATCAGTTGCTGGAGACCTCTAATTTTTATTTAAGGGGCCTCACTTGTTCTGTGCCTTTACAGAGGGGTGAGTAGGGGCTGAGGGAATTCGGGGAAACCCAGACAGAATTCTCCTCCTGCAAGATTTTGCTAAGCTGGTGCCCGGAACCGGAGGCGGCTTCACCCGGGACCAGGGGTGGCTTTGCCTGGGCCGGCTGCAACTGCAGGTACCTGGGCCAGCTTTGTCAGGAAGGACGTCTGGAAGACGTCTGGTCTAATTAGCGTATTACCCTTTTATTAGTATATAGTAGGTCCTCGGGTTACGTCGGAGATCTGTTCCTACCTAGGGTGCAACATAACGCGATTTTTGCCATAAGTCGGAACCCACCTAATAACCATGTACGTCACTCACATGGAGCACATACACAGCAGTAATGAAGTGAAACAGTAAAAAAAAAATTAAAAGAATGATAACAATTCCTGATGTTTACTTGTGGTAAATAAATAATAAAAAACATAAAGCACATATTTACATACATCGAAATAACGGAACTTTTTTTTTTTTATAAATGGAGATGGCGATGTAACCACGAAATCCGACGTAACCCGAGGACTGTCTGTAGATGTCTGAACTTTTGTTTTTAATTTTGGAGTTTACAACCTGAAAACAAAATTTACTTTTTTTAAAAAAATGAGCAACAAGAGCAATGGCCATAGGAAAAATATTTTAATAAATGGTTTTATTAACTTAATCTGAGAAATTTCTTCCTCTTTTATTGAGATTACTTCTACATCAATTTATCTTTTCCACAATTAGTATCCATTATGTGAATCACTGTTTATTATAAATTAATAATACTGAAATGTTAATATGTTCTAATATATACAGAGGATGGACTTCATTGATTCATTCCAAAATTTAGTCAAAATGAATTTTTTTTAATTTCTTATTTTACATTTTATTCACATCGTAAGAGGTATCCAAATACAAAGTTATAGAGATTGGATTATTAAAATAAAATTGTATAATCATCATAGAAAATAAATGTTTCTCTTATCTGACTTAATATAAGAAAAAGATCACAATTACATAGTTACTTGAGGGTTTTTATTTTCACCCAGAATATATTCCCATATGAAACAGAAGAATAACATTGTTTGCATATGTTGGTATGAATATTAAAATGTATCAACTAATGCCCCCAAATGAGACAAGTACAAACTGTAGAAGATACTCACTTTTTCGTGCACGCTTAGTTCATGGGTAAGTAAAACAAATGTCCACAGTGGTGCCTATATTGGCTTAGTCTGTGATTGCCCCTTCTTCCTACTGGATAAACAAGGACCTATCCCCTCCCCCCCTTTTTTATTTCAGTAGGCTTGGTACTTACAATATAACTGCAGATCATAACAATTGTGATTAAGTAAGAGGATTACGTTTTCTAACTGTAGTTTGGGCTTTTGTTTTTTAGGTTTTAAAAATGGCCCTGCCTTTCCAAAGAAACTGAAGTCCGTCAAAGCTGCCCTGATTGCCCTTTATCTGGTTGTGTTTATAGTTCTCATACCCATCCTTGGAATAGTGACAGGTACAGTATTCTAGAGTTCTGAAACCCAGCAGCTCAGCATGTGAATTAGTTACTGTAGAAGCAAAAAAGAAGCACTCAGTGTTTTCTATATGGGAGATTCATAAGGTAAACTTTATATCACAAAGTGTTCCTCAAATTTATTAAATGAAAAAACAGATTCTTCAGAGTTACTCAGTGAAAGAATGGAAACAATGAAATAGAATAGAAAATGAAATATTAAGATAAAATATAGCTGTGGAAAGGATTATTTCAAAAATATATTATCCTCTGAAGTCCTATAGATGTCTAGTGGTGGTCACAAATTTCAAGGTAAGTATTCTAGTTGCCAATGTGAAAATATGAACATGATCATTTACATTAACAATGCCTAAAATATAAAAGCAAGCCAGTTGTTCAGATAAAGATCTACTCCTAGTATTGAGAGCAGAAAGAAATACTCCTGTAAGTCTTAAAAAAAATAATGGCTTACACTTCAGTAATATCTTTACAGTTTATATGCTCACATATTTCATAAGGCCATTATTTAAAACATCTCTAAAAATTAGAACAGTTTACTTGGGCTCAACATAATGTTTTCCAGGTACATATTTCTTTGGAGAGTCTGACTTGAATTGGGGATAGATCTGAGGGTTTCTACAGGGGTGGCTTGCATATAACTCAGTGAAATTTGTAAGTATTATTCCCCTCAGCAGCATTTTTTATGTATTTGATTGGCATTTGCATTTATATATCTTGTAGCTCTCCTTTCTCTATGACTGACAACATGTCTGGGCATATGATCTACTAAGAGATAGGCTGGGAGTAAGATACATTTTTTGTGCACAGACTAATCAGCTTAAAGAGAAAATGTTCCTAAATACAAGGCCAAACCTTCTCTGCTAAGAAGCAATCTAAAGGAATATTCCAAGACAGAGCCAAAATTATGCTAAGAAAGAAATGATAATAAAACAACAATTGTAACTGTAGCTTTCGATTTTAGGCACTCACTATGTTCAGGAACTGGGCTATAAATTTTCCACAGATTGTCTAAATACACCTTTCCAGTTACTCCTGAGTAGACATAAACTCACCCTCATTACTCACAAAAGGAGTTTGAGACTGTTCAGTAGTGGAGCTGTAGTGCCACCCACAATACTTGACTCCTAACCTCTGTGGTCTACTGTCTTCCAGGGTAATTGGGTTTTTAGCACAAAATATGATTGACCAATAAAAAAACAAAAAAGAGTTGCTGTAATTTCAGCCAGGAAAATATTTTTTCCAGATAAAGATTAACTCCTATTTTGGCCATTAGAAACAAAATGAAAAACAAAAACTAATAACAAATGAAACCAATCAGTCACTCAAACCAACCACAGCCATCTAAGAACCTGATTATCTCTCATGAAACTAACTTCCTGATGAACTCAGGTTATCTGTATGCTGTTTATGTAAGTGCTTATCTGTAGTTTCAAAGACACAACTGAAAGATATTTTATTGTTTGGGATTATTAACAATAAGCCAGTTATGATTGGGTTAATTCAATTGCCTTTATACAAAACATGGTCTGTAGCGCCAACCCAAGAGTGCAACTACTTTCTAATAAGCCAGTGCAGAGCATGGACCGAAGTCTGAAAAGAGCTCAGGGTTCTCAGCAAGTTCAGGATCTCTGAGCTATTCGAAAATACTATCAAGTCAACACATTTAATTTAGGGTTGACAATGATTTATCTGAAGTGGTTTTGTTTATTAAAACTATAATTGTACCTATTAAGATTGACAAGAAGTTTAAAATGTTCAAATCAAATAAGTTCATGTTAGCACCCAAATTCATCAGAATAGGGAGATCTTGCCATGTTTATCACTCTTTTTTTTTTTAATTTTTTATTTATTTATTTTTTATTGCTTAAAGCATTACAAAGGGTATTACATATATGTCCTTTTTTTCCCCCCCGCCCTTGACAATACCCCGGCTTCCCCTACCCCCCAGTGTCTTATGACCATTGGTTATGCTCATATGCATGCATACAAGCCCTTCAGTTGAACTCTTAACCCCCTCCCTCCTGCCCCCCAACCCTCCCCGACCTTCCCGCTGCAGTTTGACAATCTGTGTGAGGCAGCTCTGCCTCTGTATCTACTATTGTTCAAAAGTTTATAATGGTCTCTATTATCCATGAATGAGTGAGATCATGTGGTATTTTTCCTTCATTGACTGGCTTATTTCACTTAGCATAAGGCTCTCCAGCTCCATCCATGCCGTTGCAAATGGTAAGAGTTCCTTCTTTCTTACAGCAGCATAGTATTCCATCATGTAGATATACCACAGTTTTCTAATCCATTCATCTACTGATGGGCATTTAGGCTGTTTCCAGATCTTAGCTATGGTGAATTGTGCTGCTATGAACATATAGGTGCATATATCCTTTCTGATTGGTGTTTCTGGTTTCTTGGGATAAATTCCTAGAAGTGGGATCACAGGGTCAAATGGGAGTTCCATTTCCAGTTTTTTGAGGAAACTCCATACTGTCTTCCATAGTGGCTGCACCAGTCTGCATTCCCACCAGCAGTGCAGAAGTGTTCCTTTTTCTCCACATCCTCTCCAGCACTTGTTGTTTGTTGATTTGTTGATGATAGCCAGTCTGACAGGTGTGAGATGGTACCTCATTGTTGTTTTGATTTGCATTTCTCGGATGATTAGTGACTTTGAGCATGTTTTCATATGTCTCTTGGCTTTCTGAATGTCCTCTTTTGAAAGGTGTCTATTTAGATCCTTTGCCCATTTTTTGATTGGATTGTTTATCTTCTTTTTGTTAAGTTGTATGAGTTCCCTATAAATTTTGGAGATTAGGCCCTTATCAGATATGACGTTTGCAAATATGTTTTCCCACGCAGTGGGTTTTCTTGTTGTTTTGTTGATGGTTTCTTTTGTTGTGCAGAAGCTTTTTAGTTTGATGTAGTCCCATTTGTTCATTTTCTCTTTAGTTTCAACTGCTCTAGGAGCTGTATCAGTGAAGAAATTGCTTCGGCATATGTCTGAGATTTTGTTGCCCTTGGATTCTTCTAGAATTTTTATGGTTTCCTGTCGTACATTTAAGTCCTTTATCCATTTTGAGTTTATTTTTGTGTATGGTGTAAGTTGGTGGTCTAGTTTCATTTTCTTGCATATATCTGTCCAATTTTCCCAACACCATTTATTGAAGAGACTATCTTGGCTCCATTGTATGTTCTTGCCTCCTTTGTCAAATATTAATTGAGCATATTGGTTCGGGCCGATTTCTGGGGTCTCTATTCTATTCCATTGATCTATATGTCTGTTCTTGTGCCATATCACTCTTGAATAATGAACAATTGATCATCCATTTACAACTTTAAGTTGTGGATCAGAATATATTCCAAAAAAAGAACTAAAATGCAATACATATCTTTATTGATACCAAAAAATTGCAATTATAGGCCAAATATGCCCCTGCTAAAATAATAGTAATCACTTTGTTTTGGCAAATATGACTTGGTGGGTTGTTGAGTAACACTCGGTATCTGAAAGAGGAACTGCACAACAAATGAGAAAGAAATGACACGAGATAATTTTGCAATATTGGGGGACCAGGCGGGCAAGTCCCGAAGGACTTCCACCCATGCTCAGGCTGCTCCAATCTTTTATTGATCTGGAGTAGCCCTTAGGGTAAGGAAGTTTCAATGACACACAGATCAGCGGACAATTTCCAGGAATAGACAAGGTATCTGATTAGCTCATCAGTAGATGATTTCCAGGAATAGGCAGAGTATTTGATCAACAATAATCAACAAGGATCTACATAAGTATCTAAGGAATTAAGTCAACTAAGGTGGGGATGATGCTTCAACTATTATTACCTAAATTAACTGGGTGGTTCCTAGATTAACTGGGTGGTGCACAGTTCTGACCTTTGCTAGGACTTCAAAGGTTACTAGCTTTTGGGGGTCTCTGTCTAAACTCAGCTAGTGAAGACAATGAATGGACTCCGGCAATGGGTGAAGTAAAATGTTGTACATAAAACTCCGCTTAAATTTAAAGTGTCATATCCATGAAAAGATATTCCTTAATTTTAAAATCTATTCTATATGCTCTCTTTTCTTAAAGAACCTACTGGATCACTGCCTTAGTAGAACAGCATAATGTCTCTGGACAATCCTATCTAATAAAAGAGTAATATGCAAATTCACCATCACTCCAACACACAAGATGGCCACCCCCATGTGGTCAAAGATGGCTGCTCCCATGTGGACACAAGATGGCCACTACAAGATGGCTGTCAGGGGAGGGCAATTGTGGGCAATCAGGCCAGCAGGGGAGGGCAGTTGGGAGGGACCAGGCCTGCAGGGGAGGGCAGTTGGGGATGACCAGACTGTCAAGAGAGGGCAGTTAGGGGTGACCAGGCCTGCAGGGGAGGGCAGTTGGGGGGAACAAGGCCTGCAGGGGAGGGCAGTTAGGGGCAACCAGGCCTGCAGGGGAGGGCAATTAGGGGCACTTGGGCCGGCAGGGGAGCAGTTAGGTGTCGATCAGGCTGGCAGGGGAGTGGTAGGAGGTGATCAGGCTGGCAAGCAGAAGTGGTTAGGGGCAATCAGGCAGGCAGGCAAGTGGTTGGGAGCCTGCAGTCCCAGATTATGAGAGGGATGTCCGACTGCCGTTTTAAGCCCAATCCCAGTGGGCCTAAATGGACAGTCGGATATCCCTTGAGGGGTCCCAGATCGGAGAGGGTGCATGCTGGGGTGAGGGACACACACACACACACACACACACACACACCCATGCATGAATTTCATGCACTGGGCCTCTAGTCAAATATAATTCAATATTAATATATATAAATTGTCACTGAAATACTGCATATCCTTTAGCTCAGAATAATATAGATTTTTGGTAGGAAAAGGTATTACCAACATGAAAGAGTAAATGTGATCCACGGAATCAAATATAACTCTCTCCCTAGGTCTTTACACAAGCCCTACAAGCGTGTCTCCTTTAAATGTAAATAGAAAAGTCAAAAAATGCCATCTCTCCAATGACAGTGAGAGAAATGAAGATCTGAAAATAGGAACTCTTGGATTCATGATACAGAGATAAACATTCTTAAAAAAAGTAGGGATCAAATTAGTTCTCATTCAGAATTTGGGGAAACAAGAACTGTTTTGTTTTTAAATCTATTAGTAAAATGTAACCTTTATTGTCAATCCATGTTTAACTTGATGTCAATTAAAAACCCTTGGTCATATGACATTTTGTTATATCAGGTGTCTCTTTTATATTGTGAACAAGAGTTTCTTTACCCATATAATATAGAAATTGTTTCCAGTATAACTAAAATTATATGGTTGAATAATTATATCCATATGCCTAGTAAAATAAAGCACAGAGATTACTGTACTTATTGCAATATGGAACTTCCTCCAATTTTTTATATTACACAATATTAATTGCTCCTAATAATCAATGATATGCATATAGAGGCACAAATCACAGATAGTGAATCCAAAATATTAACAATAACAAAAAATCTGAAACTTGCCAAATGCTTATTATGTGCCAGGATATATTCTAAGGACTTCACATAAAATAGCTCATTTAATTATTTGAACACTGACTATTAGTATCCCATTTATATAGAAGTGAAATAGAAGCATTGACACCTTAATTTGCCCAAGGTCACAATTTGTAAAGGAAAGAGCAAGAATTGTTAACCCAAGCAGTTCTAATCCAGAACCTGAATTCTTACCTGCTAACTAAAAAATAATAATAATAATAATAATAATAATCACCATAAAAGGAAATAAGGGACACTTTGAATTTCAGTCTATCTTATTCCCAGTGTTTTATACTTAGTAGGTGCTTAATAAATAAATCATAGAATTGATGAATTCATAAATGAGGCTGTCAATCCAAAAAGTGTTTCCCACACTTAATTTAATAAATGGGATACAATCTTAGTAAGAAATATACTTTTCTTGTACAACTTGTTGATAAATTAAGAAGTATAAAATTATGCACACTTAAAATGGCCTCTGTTGTGGATCATATAAAAATGTAGTCACATTTAGCTTAATTCAGTTAAGCTAAATGTAAAGAGAATGTAACTAGGAAAATAGGTTATACTGTGTGTTTTTAAAAATTGGGATTTAAGTACATATATAATTTAATACCTATTATAATAATGTCTACAATAGCAACCATTATCAACAGCTTCTTTAAGTACTAGTAAAGGTGGTAAAATCTGTTTTCTCTGTAACTAACATAACATTTTTCATGGATAAGGCACTTAAATTTGAATAGAGTTTTCATGTGTGCCATATGTGTGCTATGAGATTTATATGCCTTATCTCGTTTATCCTTAGTACCACTGTTGAGATAGTTACTATTTCTAGATCTTTGTGAGGACTTAAGCAAGGAGAAGATAACTAACTTGCCCAGAGTAACCCAGCTAATAATGAGGAGTAGAGCCAGTTTCCAGAATCAGGCAGCTTGACGCTGTGTAAACACCAACGTCTTATTTATATAACAGGTACCCTGAGCTATGGGTGGAAACTAAATGTTTTTTCATGTGTATTTCATTTAATTCTCAAAAACCTATAAAGATGGTACTATTTCTATATCATCTTTACTCAGAAAACTGACAGGTCAGGTATAGCTGATTATGTAGATATATTTTTAAACTATGGGAAGTTAATTATTTTTATTGCTTAATAATGGTCAGATATGGAAAAACTTATATAATAAAACTAAGAGACATATACTAGTATATGTAGATAAAAGGTATAAATGATAAAGAAAAATATATAGAGATATGGAAAAATAAGAAAATCTTAACCATCACTGATTAGTGGTAAAATAGTATTTAATGTTTTCTTTATTTTATATAAATATGTATTATTTTTATCTGCAAAGTCAATGATTTTGCTTTTCATTTTTTGAAACTGTAAACATATTATATTGTTCTAGATCATTTCAGAAGGATAATTAGCTTGTTTAGAGAATATATGTCTATTTGGAAGTACAAATCAGCAGCTCTGTATGTCCCCAAAATATAGTCTTGCTTTTGTAATAATAATATGATAGTGAAAACAGAGTCAGATTTGATATATGTTCACCAAAATGTTAGCATTTAACTTGGAAGAGATTAATGGTAAATAGTTTTTCCCTATTATTTACCTTCTCTAAATTTTCGCTATGAATATATATTTCATAGTAGACAAAGACCAATCTTATAAAAGTAATACCTTTTAAAGTAAGAATATTATTTGTCCAATTTTTTGTTCCACCAACTATAAATTAGGCCTGTATAAACTGAAAATGACAATTCTTTGCCAGCTTAATGATAGGATGAGGAAGATGAACCAACAATTTATTCATACAGTGGATAACACTAATACTTCTACTTTACTAGGTATTTTATTATTATCATCATCATTTATCTTGATGAGAACTAATATATTCAACATACTAACTTCAGATACTCTGTTATCTCATTTTATCTTAACAACAGACCCAAGGAGTAGGGTACAGTGCACTTTATAATCTGTGGAATCTCTCTTACTGCAAAAGCCAAATGCAACGGTCCAGGAGATTCTTATACGCAGCAATTCAGAAAGAATGGCTTAATCCTGGAATAAATTCTAAAGTAAAGTGGGAATAGGAGATTGTCACCCTCTCAGCAACATGCTACTGTGGATCATACATTGTCTACTTAAAATAAATACCTGATTTGGGAGAGCATTCAGAATGTTAGACTGGGATGATATATGCATCTAAGGAGGCAGGCCATGACTCTGCTTATTTTTGCTTAAATATGCAGCTCAACTCCTAAAATGGGAAAGGAAGAATTGCACAGTTGGTTCAATTAATGCCAATGACTCATCTCAGAGTCTCATGGGAAAAGGACATGACCGTGAAGAGGATATAAAATTTCGAGAAGTTGTCACAGGAAACCTGAGCAGCATGGAGAAAAGAATCCAGTATATTTCAGATACACAAGCCAATCTCATAGATTCAGAGCATTTCCAAAATGTCAGTGTAATGACTGATCAAAGATTTGATGATGTTCTTCTCCAACTGAGAACCGTGGCTTCCTCAGTCCAGGAACATGGAAATGAAATAGACGAAATCTCCAAGTCATTAATAAGTCTGAACACCACATTACTTGCTTTGCAGCTCAGTATTGAAACACTGAATGGCAAAGTCCAAGAGAATACAATTAAGCAACAAGAGGTAAGAACTTTCTTATTAGAAGGCCGCATGCTGACACTGAATTCATTTAGCTCCTAGCTCCTCGGAGGAGCAGGAGAGCAAACATTGCAAACCCTGATTGAACATCATCCTACCTACCCAGATTCCTTTCAGAATCTTACCAGGTCTCAGATAGATTTAACTAGTTCCTTTTCCAGATTCCCAGCAAAAAGGAAAATACTTTTCCATTGGATATAGCCTCTCAAGGTATTTTAGTATAATAAAACCTGGTATAGTATCTCTTGCGGCTGCCGAAATCAATTCCGAGTTTTAGATGACCTTAGCAGATCTGGGGAGGTGGGCACTCTGTAAATTTTACAATAGACCCCCCAATTTTTTTTATCCTCATCCCTTACATGGATAACCTTAAAAATCTAGTTTAAAATAGTTTGTCACTCCCAGGAATTATACATAACTTTTATGTGTAAACTAACTATAACTTAAAAATGAAAATTTGAATAATGTATTACATGTATTATCATAATAGCATCAAATATAAAAGACAGAAGAGCAAGATATATTCTAGACCAGTTGTAAGCAAAAGTTTCTTTTTAAAGGGTCAGGTAAATATTTACCTTTGAGACTACATGGTCTATGTCGAAACTACTCAACTCTGATAAAAGTAGAGCAGAGAAACAAAACGTTATCAAAATAGATAAGGAGGTTTGGTACATCAGAAAGAGAAAAGGCCAATGCACAATGGAAAAAAACAAGAAAAGACTTGAAAGGAAAAGTAATAAAGAAAATATAAAAAATTATGATTTGGCACTTAACCTTATATAGTTTGAAAAGCAAATTAAGTATCAAGAATTTATTGTGTCTACTTTTACGCTGCCAAGTTAAATATATTGATAGTGCCAAGAATTTAGGTGCAAAAAGTAGGCACTAATGTACAATTAGTAAGATTTTAAAATGATATCAAGTATTTGGAGAACAGTGTGAAAATATTGAAAAAAAATTTAATATTTACACCCTTTGATCAGATTCTCTTTCAGGACGCTGTCCTATAGAAACACACACATATATATAAAATGATGTTCAGCCCAGCCAGTGTGGTGCACTGGTTGAATGTTGACCTGTTGGCCTATGAACTAGGAAGTCAATGATTCCAATCCCAGTCAGGGCACATGTCCGGGTTGCAGGCTTGATCCCCAATAGAGGTTATGCAGGGGGCAGCTGATCAATGATTCTCTCTATCCTTCTCCCTCTCTGAAATCAATAAAAAATTTTAAAAGATGTTCATTATAGCATTATTTAAAATTGTAAAATATGCGCAGCTCAAAACTCTAATAGGAATCAAATAAACTATGAAAAATACATGCAGTATATTTCCATTAAATTATTAAATATAAGGCAGCCTCTAAGTATTATAATAGGTAGATATATTATTGAGTAAAAATTTAAATATATTATTGAGTCAAAAATTAAAGCATGTCCCAGATCAAACAAGTACTATCTCTCTTGTTCACAATCTCTCCATATATGCATATATGCATGCAGGCATATAAATGCCATTAAAAACAAAATAATAATGAAATCTCAAATACAGAAGCAATAAAAATTAAAAATAAGATATTGTTAATATGCTAGTTGAGATTGTATTGAATATGAAAAGTGATCCTGAATGTTCATTTCCACCGGAAAATATGGCATTAAACTTTGTTATTGATATAAAACAATTATATATTCAATCTGTCACATTCACAGAATTGGAATACTAAATTTTACTATAAGTACAGTATAAAAAAGTTTTACTTCAGATAATTAAAAATCATATCACAAGTGTTTTAAAATTATTTTATTAGCGTTTTGACATCTATATATTTGGAAATAGAAGAATACCTTAGATATATTCAACTAAGGGGGGAGCAGGGCAGAGGGTGTGAATATTCAGCTGTTCAGTCAAAAGAGGAAATGCTTCAAAACCAAATAATTAATCTTTTAAAATAGTTCTCTAATTTTTGTATTCTTATTCTATAATATTCTTGTAATATTATATGTATTTTTTAAAACCTGGCTTCCAGGGTTTCTTAAGCTTACATATTTTTTAAATAATGGTGTAACAAAAATTGTGGATGCTTGGTTATGCTTCGCAGGAGATGAGTAAATTAGAGGAGCGTGTGCACAATGCATCAGCAGAAATTATGTCTATGAAAGAAAAACAAGCACATTTGGAACAGGAAATAAAAGGAGAAGTGAAACTATTGAACAACATCACTAATGATCTCAGACTGAAAGATTGGGAACATTCTCAGACACTGAAAAATATCACTTTAATTCAAGGTAAAATACCTTCTTTTCTTTCAGAAAATGATATATTAAAATGTAATGATACACATGAGATTTGATCTTCAAAATCCTATGACTTAAAATAGTTTTTGAGCATACATTTACTACAAATATCTATAGAAAGAAATCTTCAGATCATATTAGGACATGGTAAGCTAACAGTCTCCTGGTATCCTTTAAATAGAAAGGGATAAAAAAAAAAAAGAAATCTTAAGTTCTAATGAGTCATTGTTCCAAGTTTTCTGTAAGGCACAAAGTTCTCTATCTGTCTATAAATCAAGCTTGTTAATTCTCTTTTTCAAAACTTCCAGATTCTTTCTTATGTTTTACACTATTGTATTATTAATTAGAAAAATTTTTGAACTCTCCAAAAATAAATGAATTTGTCCATTTCTTTTTCATTTGTTTATAAAGCAAGGTGAATTTGCAAATTAGTATTTTTACACTAGCTTCTAATTATTTACATTTTTAGTATTTTTCATATTTACTTTCAACCTTTGGTATTCTTTTGTTTAGGTTCATCTCTCATAAAGAACAAGTCCCAGAAGACTATATAGAGTACATTTTTGTTTCCAATGCTTACAATTCAGAAAACGTAAATAATGTATATTTATAGATATATACATATGCAATAAGAAAGCTTATTTTTTAAATGCAGGGAAATGAGACACACAAACTTCATGTTATCTTTTTAACTATCTTTGAAAAGGAAGTAGATGAATGAGTCTGGTAGAATGTAGATTAGATACCTATTTCTTGGATTGCAGGGATGTTCTCTTTATTACTGTGCAGTATAGCTTACTTATAGAGAATACGTATATATTCTTTAATTATTACATTAAAATAGATGATAAAATTTTCATTAATCAGCTTTCGCTCTAACTACACTTTAGATTTCAAATAAAGATCCTAAACTTTACAAATCCAAATCTAAATCGTTGATTCTTGAGCATCTCACTCTATCCACCCCCAAATCTGTTGCTTTCCCGGTCTTATCTGTTGGTTGTATCATTGTTCAATTTGTTACTCACTCAAACATCTTGGAGACTATCTTTGACATTTTCCTCTCACTCCCTACATCCAATCCATCTATGAGTCCTGTTAACTCACAATATTTCAAATAAAATTCATTTTCACTATCTCATCTGCTACTATTCTAATTCAAGCAACTATACTCCAGTTCAATGTACTCCATCAGCTTCCCAATTGTTTAGCCCAGGGGTCCTCAAACTACGGCCCGTGGGCCACATGCAAATACAAATATTGTATTTGTTCCCGTTTTGTTTTTTTACTTCAAAATAAGATATGTGCAGTGTGCATAGGAATTTCTTCATAGTTTTTTGTTTGTTTGTTTGTTTTTAAATATATTTTATTGATTTTTTACAGAGAGGAAGGGAGAGGGATAGAGAGTTAGAATAATTGATGAGAGAGAAACACCGATCAGCTGCCTCTTGCACACCCCCTACTGGGGATGTGCCCGCAACCAAGGTACATGCCCTTGACTGGAATCGAACCTGGGACCCTTTAGTCCGCAGGCCAACGCTCTATCCACTGAGCCAAACCGGTCAGGGCCATAGTTTTTTTTTTAAACTATAGTCTGGCCCTCCAACGGTCTGAGGGACAGTGAACTGGCCCCCTGTTTAAAAAGTTTGAGGACCCCTGGTTTAGCCAAACTGTACTCTTAATTCATTCTACATAATTTAGAGCAAAAGAGTGCTATCAAAAAATATCATTAGCCTGGCTGGGGTGTCTCAGTGGTTGATAGTTGGCCCATGTACCAGGAAGTTATGGTTCGATTCCAGGTCAGGGCACATTCCAGGTTGCTGGATTGATCCCCAGTAGGGGGCATTGCAGGGGGCAGCTGATCAGTATTTTTCTCATTGAAGTTTCTATCTCTCTATCCCTCTCCCTTCCTTTCTCTCTAAAATCAATAAAAACATATCTATAATAATCTATAATAATAAAAGCATAATATGCTAATTAGGCCAGATAGCCAAACGTCCTTCCAGACAACCTTCCGGACGAAGCCAGGGGCTGTGAGGGCTGAGGCAGCCGCCGCAGTTACCAGGGCTGAGCCCCTTGCACGAATTTCATGCATCAGGCCTCTAGTAAAAGCATAATATGCTAATTAGACCAGATGTCCTCTGGACGAAGCCGGGGCTGCGAGGGAAGCCCCGGTTGCAGGTGCCAGAGGGAAGCCGGTGCCAGCAACCAAGGGAAGGAAGGCTTACTCTTACACGAATTTCATGCATCAGGCCTCTAGTTTAAAAATATCATTAGACCTTTCCTCTCTCAAGCTAAGATGGCCCAATATCTCCCTATTGGACACGTAAGAAAATCTAAACTTCTACTTGGTCTGGCACCCATCTCCTTATCTGCCCTTATTTTCTAATTTTCCCTCTGTCTAGCTTATAAATCTAGAAGAATGAAAATGCCATTAAAAGCTGTGAGTTAAGCCCAGACCCTGTGGCTCAGTTGGTTGGAGGGTTCTCCCATACACCAAAAGGATTCCTCATCTGGGCACATACTTAGGTGGCAGATTCGGTCCCCAGTCAGAGTGTGTGTGGGAGGAAATCAATCAATGTTTCTCTCTCTCTCTCTCTCACCAATAAAAACATATTCTCATGTGAGAATTTTAAAAAAAAAGTGTAAGTTAATAAGGAGGAAGTGCTAATTTCACTTGTTGCTATCTGCAATCAGCACTAGACTCACTCTGTCTTGAAATGTCCTTCTCTTACCTCTCCACTCCTTCTTGGCTCCACTCAAAATCACCTTTTTAGAGATGAGTTCTCCCTTCCTCATTCTCATTCTCATTCTTCTCTCCATCTCTCTATCTTTATTTTCTTTAAGTTCCTCATAGTACCTATGGCTATGTGAAATTGTTTTCCACTTTCATTTGCTATTTGTTTATTATATATCTTTCAATAGAATGTGAGCTCCGGGAAGTTGGGTCTTGTCTCTCTTACACTCTGTCTTTTCTAGCACCTGTTAGAGCACCTGATATATAGTGGGTGAGCAACTGTATGTGTATTGAATGACTACGTGAAACTAGAACTTTTATTTGTTTTCATTTTTAGTACTATCTCGTCAAGTTACACTTTGTAATGGCAATGGCATTCTTCCAAGTTTCCAAGATAGAACATTTAATTATTTTTTATTCTTTCTCCCAAGGCAGTTGGTTCTTATGTTCTACCCTTTATATTCTTGTGTAAACTGTTTTTATCACTGCTCTGCCAGACTATTGAAATAGTCTCCCAATCATTTCTTGCCTCAATCCTTCACACTATAATCCTTTCTACATTCTTGTTAGAATGCAGTGTTCCTGAAGGGAACCTAGATTACAAAAAGCCACTCACTGCCTCCTCATTAGACATACAGTATATGTCTCTTTTTAGCATTTAAAGTATTGTGTAATGTGTTTCTTAACTATTTTTTAATGTCTCATGCTCTCCTTTTCTCGTTTTGATCCAAAATATTTCAATTGATTTTACTGTGATTATAAAATACCCAATACTTTCATACATCCTGCCTCGGGTCTTTTCCTTCACTTGAAATAATATCTTTCCTCTTCTATTAGTATCTGAAAATATCTACCATTCAGTGTCCATCTAATACGTGAGCTCTTACATGAAGCCTTCTCTGGTTCCACCATAGTAATACTGCTGCTGATATTTATATTTTGCTTAATATTTTCACAGGAGTATTCTTAATATGATTGTCATATATAAAAGTATCTCATATTACCTTGAAGTGAAATGTTAGATCTTCTTGGAAACAATAAGTTCCTATAATAAAGGACTATTTCTATATTCTTTGTAGCATCTAGCCATAAAATACATTTATAAATAGATATTTATTAAACTACAACCCAGAAATATACACCGAGTGGCCAGGTTATTATGACCACCTGACGTTTGTAGGCAAATTAGCTATAATTTCACACTGACGTTGCTAGAGGGCCAGACTATTATAAATAGGGAAACAGGTTGTTTACCACGACAGTAGAAGTGATTTTTTTCTGAAGATATGGGTAAACAACGCGATTTAACAGTCTTTGAACATGGAATATATTTGAATGTAAGTGGCCAGATTATTATGACCACCTGACATTTGTAGGCAAATTAGCCATACACTGCATTGTATGGGATATGGAAGCTGAAGGCCTGTTCAAACGCCTTTGATGTCTGCAGTTACCAAGATAAAACGTCTCCAATTCACACAGGAACACAAGGATTGGACAGTCGAGCATTGGAAAAAAGTCATGTGGTGCGATGAGTCACGTTTCCAGTTGCATCATGTAGATTGCAGAGTGAGAATTTGGCGGAAACAGCATGAAAGCATGCATCCCACATGCATGAGTACAACCCTTCAAGCTGGTGGGGGCAGTGTTATGGTTTGGAGCATGTTTTCCTGGCATGATTTGGGCCCTTTAATTCGTGTGGAACAACGTCTGAATAACACAACATACCTAAGTATCATTGCTGATCAAGTTCATCCTATCATGTTGATGGCATATCCCAATGGAGATGGCTTCTTCCAACAAGACAATTCACCATGCCACGGTGCTCGTATAGTGCAGGAGTGGTTTCAAGAACATGAGGGAGACTTTTCCTTGCTTAGGTGGCCCCTACAATCACCAGATCTCAATCCAATTGAGCATTTGTGGGACAAAGTTAAAAGAGCCATCAGGCAGCTGGTTCCACACCATCAAATCTCACAGAACTGGACAGTGCTATTCATCAGGCATGGTGTCAGATTCCTCGCATCACCTTTCAACATCTCGTGTAGTCAATGCCAAGAAGAATCGCTGCAGTATTGAAGGCAAAAGGTGGCCCAACAAAGTACTGATGGGGTGGTCATAATAATCTGGCCACTCAGATTATATATATCCCACGTTCAAAGGCTGTTAAATCGCATTGTTTACCCATATCTTCAGAAAAAAAATCACTTCTACTGTCGTGGTAAACAACCTGCTTCCCTATTTATAATGGTCTGTCCCTCTAGCAACTTCAGCGCGAAATTATAGCTAATTTGCCTACAAACATCAGGTGGTCATAATAATCTGGCCACTCAGTGTATATTTTATAAATTAATGAGTTCTTTATCATTTGTGGGTTGTAGGATCATATCATTACTTTCTGTCCTTTTCTTTATATTAACAATTGCTAAATAACTATAAAAATAAAAGAAATGAAAATATTTTAATACATTTCTCAGCCAATTATAGTAATTAGAGTTTAAAGGACTAAATGATTAAAATGGTAAACAGTTTGGTAGAGAGTGGGGGACAACATGACTTAAAGTAGGTGAACACTGAGGCAGGAAGCTAAGAGAAATAAAATATGTCTCAGTAGTGAAAAAAGATAACATAATGCTCACTTGGGAAAATGTTAATGTATTTTTCCAGCATCTAAAAGCACCAAATATATATATATTTCATGGTAGGGAAGAAGAATAAGCAATTGGTGGTATTTAAATTTCAATATTTGTGTGCAATTAATTATTGGAATTTAAAAATAGATTGATGTGTCTTTAGCTACTATAGAGGAAAAATTAATCTCAGGAATAATGGAAGAACAGATGTCAAAAATGAAGTCAATTAAATTTGGAATACTGTAGCCTAGGACAGTGGTCGGCAAACTGCGGCTCGCGAGCCACATATGGCTCTTTGGCCCCTTGAGTGTGGCTCTTCCACAAAATACCACGTGCGGGCGCGCACATACAGTGTGATTGAAACTTCGTGGCCCAAGTGCAGAAGTCAGTATTTTGTGGAAGAGCCACACTCAAGGGGCCAAAGAGCCGTATGTGGCTCGCGAGCCGCAGTTTGCCAACCACTGGCCTAGGATGTCAGGAAAGAAGGGTTCTAGTTCTGGTTTTACCCAATTAGCTTTAAGACCTTGAATAACTCACTCTCTCTGACCCTCTACAAGTATGTTTGACTAAACAATCTTTAAGGCTTTTCCAGATTAAATATATCTAAGTCGGTGAGCATGAACACTGGAAGAATACAAAAAAGGGGGCAGGTGTAAGTAGTTAGAACCTACTTAACATTTGATCTCAATATGAGGCAAGATTGAGAACAAAATAAATAATTTATTATCATAATGATTAGGACATGAAGCATAACTACAAATTTCAGCAGATATTGTTAGTGCTATTTTATCATCTGAGGCTTTAAAATAATTATATGCCTGCATTGAGCATCTGCCCCCTGGTAGTCAATGCATGTCATAGTGACCGGTCATTCCTGGTTGGTCTGCCTTTAGGGTCAATTTGCATATTACCCTTTTATTATATAGGATGATGCATCCGGTTTGTTTCTTCCTCTTGGAGCTGAAAAAATTGCTAAGTGTTTTGCTTTAAAGGTTGGGAATGGTATTTTTGCCCTGTGCACTCTGTATAGAAGAGATAATACTAGTTAGGATACCTTTAGGTTCTAAAGACATGCTCAGTACCATCATTTTAAAGAAGTGATCACCACATATCTTATATCTGTTTTACTGGGCACAAAAAATTCAAATGACTGTATAAGAGTTGCTCCAACTTAGTACTCAGGGACACCTTGGAAATTGTGAGGCCAACTAGTCATTAATATTCCCTGCAGCCCCTCCAATTATATATATATCTTATGTATATATGGATCATACTTAATATTTTACTTGAAAAACTATTCCTTTATTCATTTTCACCTGCCTGCCATTCCCCACATCTCTCCCACTTACCCAGAATTCTCTTTCGTGTCATTCTATTCAGTGTTCAAAATATCCTGCAAATCCCACTCCTTCAATAAAGCCTTTTCAAATATTGCTACCCATGCTGATCTGAACCTACCAAATATCTGAGTTTGTCACTTTCAACATTGTTTAGGTTGTCTAGTATGTGTGGTTTTGTTTCCCTTGAGGGTATCTGTCATGATTTATAAGTCCTTACTTATACATTTCCCACACAGTATGGAACTCAATACAGTGAATTATGCCAAGCATGGGCATAATACTACTGTGGGTTTGTGCCATCATTGACTCATTGTCTCTTCTCTGCCTTCAGCTTCTGAGAACCTGGAAGAGTGCTAGGCACACATAAATATTTATACATAATTAGGTTGTCTAATTTAGGGCTGGCTCATTTTTACCAGTATAGGGCATTGCATTACTCAATATGGGTATGCTTCATTCTTATTTATTCTTCATTATTGTGTAACAAATAACAGACTCTGGATTTACTTATACAATTGTCTTAACAAATAAGTTCATTTTCCTGTGTTTTAAAACTATGATCAGTAATTGTAATTTATTTTTTAAAGGGCCACCTGGACCCCCAGGTGAAAAAGGAGATAGAGGCTTCATTGGAGAAACTGGTCCACCAGGCCTTCCAGGTCCAATAGGTATGATAATAGAAACTACTTAGTCATATACACGTCCATGTATGTGCGCAGTGTGTGTATGCATTGAAGGGCACATTACCTATTCCAGCAGCCTAATCACTATAATGTACTGAATGGCAAACACTGATTCGGAAGAAAGTTAAACGCTTTAGCCAGAGCAACCACATGGGGTGGTTCATAAACCTCATAAATGTAGGGAGTCTCTGTACCATGGGCTGAAGACAGTATATGGCAGTGATCTAGGTTTAAATCACATGTGAAAGAGAACATGAAAATCATCTTCACTTTAAATATATTTGCAAGTTATCTGGTTTTTGAGATACAAAAATATTCATTAATGTAAGTCCAAAGCAAGTTCGCTTATATTTCTTGTATAGCCCTTAAGTGGAATATATCTGCATAAACCTATGAAATCCAAATGTAAATATTGACTAGAATGCAGGTGATTTTTTCCTGTGCTGACAGATATTCTCTGTAATTTTAGTTAGAGCAAAACTGTTTCAAATGATTTTTCTCTGTCTATGTTATAATATTGAAAGCAATATTTTGAAAGAAGATAGTAGAAGACAGAAAAGGCGAAAGAGCATAAACTTTCTTTGATCTCAAGAAAATAAAGAAGACAGTAACAATAACATGATTGTCATGTTATTCTTGGCTAGAAATCAAATACCCACCTGTTTTTTGAAAGTGGGGAGTATATTGCATGGTCTAATTATAACGAGATGGTTTGTGCTGACAAAAGTGTCTAAAGATCATGTACTTCATCTTATTTTTCTGTCTTCTGATTATATGAAATACTATTTTTTCCAATCAATGTATTGACCACCCCAGGTGACATCAGAAAAATAATTTTTAAAAATGGAAAGCATGGATTTTACACCTACCTGACCTTTACATCATTGTGTTTAAAAACTCATTATATGAGGTTTATGTGAGAAAAATTTTAAAAATCATTTCAAAGAAAAAAATACCTAATATATATATAGTTGTTTGTATGTATTTGAAAGTACTGTCAGGGAAGATTCTTTATTCAGAAAAGTCTTTCTACTTGACTAGCATTAAGCAGATCTTAATAATGGTGCATTAATGGCCTAAGCAGGTGAAGTAACCAGTAGTAGTCAGCTGCCAGAGCTGCTATTGTCAGAGGCCTGTCAGCTCCTCCATCACAGAGTACAATTGTCACAGCTTTATAATTCAGCCATAAAAGTGGAGAATGGGTTACAACTTGCCCTGCAAAGCCTCATCTGGGAGCATCTTCTGCAGCTCTTTCTGAACTATGGATGCATGAAACACAAAGAAGGATTTACAAGCCTTAGCTCTAGTTAATACCATAAACAAATGCCATGGCAAAGCTGCTTTGATTCTTGTAGTGAGAGCTTAGTCTATTGCTATTGGTTCTGCTCATTTACCGGTACACAATAGGCATTATCCAGGCCCTCATAACAGAAAAATTTCATTTGTTGGGGTGATAAGTGGACTCTTTTAGATGGTTAGGTCACCACTTGGTTTGTTGTACTGTCACAGAAGTACCCAAGTCATCAGGCGTCTCTCTTAATGAATTCCTCCTTCCTTAATTGCCGCATTCTGTTTTGTCCTCTGCCAAATTGCCGAACTGGCCATAGTTGGTACTGGAACAAAGAAGTTAAGAATATATAATGGACTGTCAGGATAATTCTACTTCCTGATTTGAGCAAGTTTATTAAAATTCCACCTATACATCTAATGAAATCCACTAAACTCAGCTTGACAAGTCAAAGTCACTTAGACTCACACCAATAATATGAAAATCTGAGAAACTTAAGTGGTTGTGCTGGTGGTCTTAAGTAATCAATACCATCACAATTTTACTCATGTACGGGGTGGATATTATGCTAAAATATGCTTTACCTCAAAATAATATGATAGAAATTTATTTCAGAGTGTCATTTCCTCAGAGTTATGCCAGGGAGAAGGACCTATTATTGCCTTTTACTCGAGATACTCTTCTTTCCCTGTGTCTGGTGCGTCAAAGGCCTCTGTGGATCCAGTGCACAGAAATGCTGTTTCTGCCTTCACAGAACTTACAGTATGATAAGCAATTACATAAGGGTGATGAGTGTCATGATCAAGGATTCCTGATCTCACATGAGATTTTGGGGGGGCCACTTTTAGGGTTATTTCATCACATTGGGAATACTTTGAAGAACACCTCGTAGTTCCTAAAGAAACCTCTTGGTAGCCTTTCTTCCCATTATGAGATCACAGGGGAGCCTGACCTTCATAAGATGCCTTGAGGGAGAACCAAAGACTCATTGGCTGTAAAATTCTCATCCACTGGGGCTGTTGACTTTCCTTATGTGGTCTGTATTTTCCACCATGGAATCATGCCTCTGGAGGATAAATGAACTCTAGCCTCATGTTGGATATTGGAGTACAGGAACCATATGGTATCAGACTTTATCTCCAGGCATGTCTTTATTCCAGCCCACTCTACTGCCAGACTGACCTACAGAGGCCCCGCCTCAGGCTTTCTCAGGACAGTGCTTGCTAAAATACACAAGTTGTGGCAATGAATTAAAAAGGTGGCACTGCTAACTATGTACATATCATTAAATAAAACTAAATTTAGCAGTCTTCACAAAAGGCTGGTGAAATAATAATTATATTACTATAAAGAAGGAGGAGGAGGAGGGCGAAGAAAGCATTTATCATAAGGCAGGCACTTTTTCTAAGTGTTTTTACATTAATTAGCTCTTTTAATAATCACATCAAGCTTGTGCTATAGGGACAAATAATATACCATTTTATAGATGCCAGGAAGGTTAAGTGGCCGGCCAGAAATCAAGCAGCAGCTAAGAGGCAGAGCCAGTATTTGAACCCAGATGGACAGGACTGCAGGTTCCGCATTCTTAACCAGTCAGCTAGACCACAGAAAGAAGCCAGAATGGAGAGCTAGGGACCCAGGATGTGTGGATCATGGTCAGACCAGCGTTATATAAACAACTGGATCTCTCTGTCTTCTGTTCCTGCCTCTATAAAATGAGACTTGAATCAAACGAGGTGTAAGGCCCTTAAAAGATGTCATAGCTGAGATTCTGTGTAAAATGTACTTGTGTTGCCTGTGGATTAGAGGCAGGTGCCAGATTCTTTCCTCTTGCCACAGATTATTGCAGAGAATTAGTTAATTGACCTAAAAGGCTCAGAGAATCTGATCTCTTGGAATAAAATTCAATAGTGGTGCTTATATGTAGGGGTCACATTTTCAGACATCATTAAACGAACCATTGGGCAATATGGAGTCGGCTTAAACATCCCATAATAGAGGCCTGTCAATTGAGTAATTTCTAGCATCACACGTGCTTTTTTTATGGATTCATTTGTTCACTTATTGAGAAGGTAACATACTCTCTGGTTGAACCGCTGTATTCTGAAGGTCACTCTGATGTACTCAGTGGGCCGTCATTGGAGAGGCTCTTTCTGATCCCCAGAGGCATTCTCTATTACATTTCTTTGTTTTCCTAAAATTTTAATCTCCAAAATTACCTCCTATGTTTATCTGTTAACTTTGGTACCATCTGTCTCCACACTGGAAGATCTGTTTGGATAAGAGCCTTTGTAACTCCAGAATGGGCAGGGACTGGAACAATATGCATGCTCAGTATGTTATGGTTGGATTAATGGAGAAAATGGTCAACATGGGAGTCACCAGTGAGTGGCACTTTATAAAAAGTGGAGAGTGTTCTAAGATAAAGAAAAAGAAAGTTCAGAGTCAGTTTTTATTTGTAAATTTGAGAGACAGATCTTAATACTTGCAAGTGCAAAGGTCTGACTGCCTTGCTTGGAGAATGAAGAAAGGTATAAATATTAACCTATCAGCCTGTTTTGAGAACTGATGTCAGGTCTTTTTTTAGGCTGTATGCTATGTATACAACTATATATATATATGCATACCGTGTATACACCATATATATATATATATATATATATATATACACACACACACACACACACACACACACACACACACACACACATATACTATATATGAAATCTATCTATATATGTGCATATATATACCAGTATATATACAATATACCAACATATATAACATAGTACATATTGTATAATTAAATAAAATAGAGATGTCCTGACTTTACAAATATTTCTAAACATATTTTATCATTTTATTTCTTTGAATATCTGCTTCATGCCTGTTGGAATTCAACTTTTACACAAGGTTGAATAATACTTCTAACTAATTATAATAATATACTTCTTAAACTGAATATTTATTAGAGAACAGTTAGCCCAAATTTAGGCTTCTATATGATGAACCTTAAGAAAATATTTTTTTAATGAATTAAATATGTATAAGCCCTGCCTCCTGGAACTTGTAAAGTGGTGGCCGTATATTAAGAGATTGACATTGGCAAAAGATTTATAATCAATTTTTCATAATATGCTTCCCAATGTGCTCTGGGAACTGATAAACATACCTAAAATGGTATTTTTACCATAACTTATCTCAAGCTATTTGATTTCAGATGGCATATTTTATTCAACAGGAAAATATTTGCTTTTATATGCAGTTTTTATAGTCAACATAGCAGGTTAGAGTGAAAAAACAACTGTGTGTGTGTGTGTGTGTGTGGAGTTACATTGTTGTTCTGGATTATAATGGAATATTTAAAAACAATTTCATGAGAGCTAGAGTAATATATTCCAAAACTAGGACCCTGATTTTTAAAAATAAATACTCTTTGATACTTCTCATTGCTTGAGCTGTGCTTTTTCTGGGCCAAATCTTAAGACTTCAGTTTTCAGCTTATACATTTAAAAGTTATCATTATAGTTACAGCAAATCCTGCCATTTGAAGATTCCTGATTAGATAACATAAGCCCTCTGGTTAAAACGCCAAGACTTTTTCCCCCTGATATGCTTTTATTTGTAATAACAATGTTATTTATTGAAAACCTACAATGTACTAATAATGTTACTACCTACTGTTTAGATGTAAAATGAATGTTTCTACTTACTGTATAGATATAGTATATGGAATTTTAGGAAAGATACTATTATTTGGAGAGTCAGCTATATCATATTCATTAATGAAACTATATTGTTTCATTATACTCCAGAGTCTAAATGAAAAATGAATTATTGTTTATTTATTTTTTATTCATTAACCATGCAGGTCCTCCAGGTCTTAAAGGTGATCGTGGATCGATTGGCTTTCCTGGAAGTCGAGGATTCATAGGACCAGCAGGGAAGACTGGGAGGCCAGGTATTACGATAATGTATTTTCTTCATAGAATATGTAAAATAAATACTGGATCATAGGTATTTTTGCAGCTTCTTACATAACAATGGTCATCACAGTATGAATAGTAGCCCTCAAATGCAGTATATTTAGTGGTCTGAAACATTTTGAAATTGATTATTATTCTCTTGAGGAAAGTTTCTATGTCCCAAAGGAAAATAGTTAAACAACAACAACGAGGATTTATAAACTCCACACAACCATAAATCACCATGAAGAATGGTATCTATTTTAGAACAAAGAGAGAGGAAAGACTGGCAAAGACAAACAAGCAAAGTATAAATATTGCTTTAACCAAAACCAGCCAAACCCTCTCAAGGTATAGTTAGGAAAACACAGATGAGCCTGAAATCCTATCCTATGCAAGATAAACTGCCTGCTATTACATATTACTACTTAATAATCAACATTATTCATGTCATTTAAGATTTATATACATGATGATATTATTTCTATTCCTTACACTAGTCAGTAGCTTAAACTTGAATTGTGAACTTTGCACAGACATTTAGACTTGAACAGGTTTATTTTTTCCTAATTTAAAGTAAATTATGACCAAGAGAATATGATCTTTATCATTTTTTAAAAATAGAGTATGTTTTTTAGAATAGTTTTAGGTTTCTAGAAAAATTGCACAGAAAATATATACTTTCCATATGCCACCTATCCACGTACAGTTACCACTATTATTTTTATTTTTTAAATATATTTTTGTTGATTTCAGAGAGGAAGGAAAGGAGGAGGGAGAAACAGAAAAATCAGTGATGAAAGAATCATTGATCGGCTGCCTCCTGCACACCCACTACTGGGGATCGAGTCCGCAACCTGGGCATGTACCCTGACTGGGAATCTAACTGTGACCTCTGGGTTCATAGGTCAAAACTCAAAAACTGGCCAGGCCAGTTACCACTATTATTCATAACTTGCCTTAGTGTGGTGCATTTGTTACAAATGACAAACCAGTATTGATACATTATTACTAATTAAAGTTCACAGTTTACATTAGGGTTCACTCTTGGTGATGTTCATCCTATGGGTTTAGACGAATAATTGCATGTATCCACCATTATAATATCACTAGAGACCTGGTGCATAATATTCGTGCAGGTGGGGAGGGTCCCTCAGCCCAGCCTGCACCCTCTCCAATCTGGGATCCCTTGGGGGATTTCTGACTGCCGGTTTAGACTTGATCCCGCAGGGGACATCCCTCTCACAATCAGGGACTGCTGGCTCCTAACCGCTCACCTGCCTGCCTGCCTGATCACCCCTAACCTCCTCTGCCTGCCTGCCTGATCGCCCCTAACTGCTCTTCCCTGTTGGCCTGATCTCCCCTAACTGCTCTCCCCTGCCAGCCCGATCGCCCCTAACTGCTCTTCCTTGCCGGCCTGATTGCCCCTAACCACCTCTGCCTCAGCCCCCACCATCGTGGCTTTGTCCAGAAGGACATCCAGAAGGCGTCTGGTCTATCCAGTCTAATTAGCATATTACCCTTTTATTAGTATAGATACAGAGGAATTTTACTATCCTAAATATCTTGATATTTAGGACATCCTCACCCAGTTCCTTCCGAACCACTGATCCTTTTGCTACCTCCATACTTTTACCTTTTCCAGAATGTCATATAATTGGAGTCAAACTATATGTAATCTTTTCAGAGTGGCTTATTTCACTTAGCAATTTAAGTGAATACATTTAAAGTTCTGCATATTTTTTTGTGGCCTGATAGCTCTTTTTAACGCTCAATATATTCTATTATATGCATGTACTATAGTTTATTTATCCATTCACCAACTGAAGAATATCTTACTTTCTTCCAAATCTTGGCAATCCTGAAAAAAGATGCATTAAGCATACATATGCACATTTTTGTGTGAACATGAGTTTACCTAGAAGTGCAATTGCTGGATTGCGTGGTAAACTTGTATTTAGCTTTGTAAAAAACTGCCAAACTGTCTTCCAAAGTGTATGTACCATTTTGCATTCCCACCAAAAGTGAATGAGAATTCCTATTATCCCAGATCCTCAGGCATTTGGTGTTGTTAGTGTTTTGGATTTTAGCAATTCTAATAGGTACGTTGAGGTATTTTTGTCACTGTCAGTGTTTATGGACTGCCAGTGGCATTAGGCTTAGAGGAAAATCAGCTGGCCACAAATATGCAACCTACACTGTCTCCACCAGAGACCTGAGTCCCTGAACTGAATGGTGTATTTAGGCACCAACCATCTCTAAAACCATCCAGCTTTAAACAGGCCTTTTTGGCATCCTGGGAAGAAGTGTTTGTTCATTTGTTAATTTGTTGGAAGTTATCTGCATCACTTAGGAATTGTGAATTTCCTATATGACAAGTTGGGTTCAGTAGAAAAGTATTTAAAAATCTTGAATTTGACAAAATTTCAAAGCTATTTATAGATTCTAAGAAAATTCAAAATAATTCTGTGAAGTGAGAAAACATATTTTATCTGTGAAACGGAATTTTTGGACTGGAAAACGCAGTGTTCCCCCTGGGCAGAATGGTTCCTGGGCTCTTTGTCTGTGTGAATCGAAGAATGAAAACCATGGACGGAAGGTGGTATAGCAAAGGTAGAAATTTACTGAAGAACAAGTACAGACTCCCATGTGTGGAAAGGGAAAGATTCTCACAGCACAGACTCCCACAAGGGGATGGGGAAAGAGTCCCACTGAGCTCCTTTTCCCTATGGCTTATAAAGGCTGCAGATCTTGGTCCCTTGATATCCCCTCTGATTGGTCACTATTTCCTTGGACTGGTTACTATAGTAACCTCTGAACTCAAAGGTCAACCTCACAGGGGACATGGGAGGTTTTCCTCTCCTCCTTCTTTATTATTTTCCTATTCCCTTTGGGGTTTCTTCTCCTTCTGGATAAAGGGCTTCCTTCCCTTTATTTTGTAAATATAGATCTTTTCTGTTTCCAGCTCCCCCATTCTATGGAAATGTGCCTGTTGCAGCTTTTCAGCTCCCCTATTCTATGGAAATATACCTTCTGCTGCTCTGCAGCCCTGTGTTTCTTCCATGGTCCCCTTAATTTCTAAAACCTGCCTTTTTACCCCTAAAAATTCCTGTTTCATCTGTATTCTAAGTTTAAAATTAAAATGGTGTATTAGTCTACTATGTATCTCAAAGAGCTGGTCATTTACTACTAGAGGCCCAGTGCACAAAATTCGTGCAGGGGGGTTTGTCACTCAGTCTGGCCTGCCCCCTCTCACAGTCTGGGAGCCCTCAGGGGTGGGAGGCAACCTGGCAATCAGGGGAAGGTGATGCCCCCATCACACCTCTGCTGCTGCCACTGCCAGCAGTGCAAGCCTTGGCCGGCCTTGGTTACCTGAGCCTCAGGCAGCCATGGGCAGCCAACATCCAAGGCTTGCCTGCGCCTTGGGCCAGCCCTGGGCAGCTGGGGACTGAGGGGACTGGGGGCCTCCAGAGGCAGGCCTGCTGCCCCGGAGGGGCTGAGGGGACTGGGTACCACCATCTTGTGGCTGTGGGCACCACCACATTTGAAGGTGTGGCAGTCAATTAGCATATTCCCTCCTTATTGGCTGTGGGCACTGCCATCTTTGAGGGTGTGGCAGTCAATTAGCATATTCCCTTATTGGCTGTGGACACCGCCATCTTTGCAACGGTGTGAGGGTCAATTAGCATATTCCCCCTTTATTAGATAGGATCCTTGGCAAACATGGTAATATTTTGTTTGGGACTCTTTCTGGTGCAGTGTATAATGATTAATTTTATGATGAACTAATTTGTCTTTCTAGAAATTTATACAAAAAGAGGAAATGACACAGAAATTTTAGGAATGTTAAAGAGAGCCGGACTGTTCTCCCAACAGTCTGTTAACTTTGCACAACTTTCCTCTGTAACTGGTCAGGGAAGAAGTTAGGAATAAACCCCAGAATAACTATAGCACAAATTGCCCTATTAAAGGAGAAATAGCTTACCTCATTAACTGAGTGCCTACATGGCCTCATATACTGTGCTTGCAGGTGAGGACACAAGACAAGCTAGTTCCCTACCCTTGAGGAGTTATCTTCCAGAAATTTCCTCACAATGACTACTCTTTTTAAAGTTTAATTAGCCCTGGCTGATTTGGCTCAGTGGATAGACTGTCGGCCTGTGGACTAAGGGGTCCTGAGTTCGATTCCAGTCAAGGGCACATGCCCAGGTTGCGGGCTCGATCCCCAGTAGGGGACTTGCAGGAGGCAGCCAATCAATGATTCTCTCTCATCATTGATGTTTCTATCTCCCTCTCCCTTCCTCTCTGAAATAAATAAAAGAAATATATATTTTTAAAAAGTTTAATTAAAATAATGATTCTGTAAAGTTTATGCGAAATATCTAATCTTAGATTGTTCATTTGGGGGATTAAACATTTGTCAAAGTGGCTTGGTCTTGAATTTCATGGGCGCACATAGTTATTCCATATATAATATTTTCTTTGCCCTTTTGGGAAAAACAGGGGTAGTATAGTATATATTTGTATCTTACAGAGATAGTACATATTTGAATCCTACATCTGAATCCTACCTCTCCACACAGTTAGCCTCTCTGTGCCTCAGTTTTCTTATCTACAAAACAGTGCTAATAAGAGGACCCTATGTTTTAGACTTCCTATAAAAACAATCATGGTAAGATTTTGTTTGGGTCTCTTTCTGGTACAGTTTATTTGTAACTTCCTATTGACATTAAATCATAATGATTAATTTTATAAATGAATATATACTATAAACTATAAGTAATCAATAGATTCCTTAAAATGCTTCAAACAATTTTTATCATAAAGCAAGCTGTGTATACATGTTGGTTTTTAACTATAGCTTTTACAAGTTTTAGGCATTTTTCTACTTTTAGAGCCCTAAGGTTAAACAAATGTCCACTAGCCCAAGTACTTGGAAGGGCATTCATTCATTCATGCACCCAGTCAACACAATTTTGTGAGAGTTTACTGTGTTGGGGATAAATATAGCATAGTCGCTTCCGTCAAAGATCAGGTGACAGAGAAATGCAGAAGCAGTTAGCTCTGATGCAATGTGCTAAGTCATAAGCCTGTAGGAAGCAGGACAAAATGCTATGGGAATAGAGAGTAGAGAATGATTGATTCTGTACAGCAAAACATGTTAGTGTTAGCGCAGACCTGAAATATGCATGGAATTTCTTTGGGTTTGTGGTTCTCAAACTTGAGCAGACACCAGAATCATCTGTAGGGCCTGTTCAAACAGCTTGCCAGGCTTGACCCCCAGCATTTCTGATTCAATAGGTCAGGGATTGCACTCCCAGAAATTCATTCACAGCCCAGTCTTTGGGATGCACCAGTCTAAGGAGAAGGAAAACAAGACAGATACATTGTAATGGGAATAGAACAACACAGTTAAGACTGAGGTGGAAGATTCCAGGATTCCTAGGGTAGGGAGGAAGGCAAAGTCAAGAGAACAACTAAAATGAATAACCATTAGCCAGCGTGGCTCAGTAGTTCAGTGTGGACCTATGAACCAGGAGGTCACGGTTTGATTCCCAGTCAGTGCACATGACTGGGTTACAGGCTCGATCCCCAATAGGGGCATGCGGGAGGCAGCCAATCCATGATTTTCTCTCATCGTTGTTTCTTTTTCTCTCTACCTCTTCCTTTCTGAAATCAGTCCTATAGAATAAAAGTCTAATATGCAAATCGACCTAATGGCGGAACAACCAGTAGAATGACCAGTCACTATGATGCACACTGACCACCGGGGGGGGGGGGGGATGCTCAACGGAGGAGCTACCCCCAGCCGGCAGGCCCCAGGCCAGCCAAGGAGGGTGCCAACAGGGCCCCCCGCCCCCAGTTGCCCCGCCAGTCACCCCACAGAGGGAGGAGACCAGCAGCTGCTGTGGGGGGCCGGTCTGGCAAGTGGGTGGCGCCAGGCTGGCCAGGGTGAGTGCCAGCAGGGGCCCCCCAATCACTCCCTGGTTGCCCCACAGATCGACCCTGATTGCCGGCCAGGCCTAGGGACCCTACCCATGCAAGAATTTCGTGCATCGGGCCTCTAGTAAAAATATATTTTTAAAAAAGAAACAGGAATATTTATTTTTTAAAAAAATATGAATAAGCCCAAACCTAATTGATTATACCTTAGTTTTGCCTGCTTTTAGGAAAATGGACATTTAATGCCCTTGTACATTATTTAAGATAATGTATGTAAAGGATCTACCCAGAACAGTGCCAGGTTTGTAATAGGGCTTCTGAAATAATATAATCATCATCATCATCAACATTAACATTATATTTGAATTCTGTAGGTTGTTATAAAGTGATATTTTAGATTACTCTGTAATGTTCTGTCTCCATTTAAAGCAAGCATTATGAATTATCAGAATTCTTAAAGTGTTTTTTTTGTTTGTTTGTTTTCTTCTTCTATTTTCCCCCAAGGAAATCCTGGACAAAAAGGCCAGAAAGGGGAAAAAGGGAGTAGAAGCTTGGCATGTAAGTTTATAGTTTATTGTTTTTCTTTTTTTTTTTCTGTGCACCTCTGTAATAAACAAGCTTTGATAGTAGCGATCTGGGCTTGAGGCAACTGCTGTGGAAGAGCTTCAGCACTGATCCATGGAGAGTCTGTGGAAGTCAGCCCCTGTTTTCTACAATCACAGTGTGCTAATTGCAGTAAAACAAGTAGATTAAAATTGTACAACACGTTGAATCTCATTACCCATTTGTGTTTTGGTTTTGTGGTGAGCACAATTTTCCAAAAATTCCATGTAGAAAATTGTTCAATTTTCAAGCCAATGTCTATTTGTTGAAGGAACAATTACAACCACCTTACCTGTTACCTGAGCTAACAGAAATATTAATATAGGAACCTGGACAATCTAAGAACCTTGACAGACTAATTCTCAGGTGGCTGGGGGTTTTGTGTTTTGTTTTATTTAACTAAAAATGTGAAAAGCGGTATTCTATGTCAGAGTCCTTCAAAACTACAAAAGAAGAGATTTCACAAAAGGAATCTCTGTTCGATGGAGGCTAACCTCATATTGCAAGGTAGAGAATCTGTAAATTGGGCCTTCCAAACTAAATATTAGACGAGACATCTTCCATATGCCATAGGCAATCACTGCCTTGGCCAAATCTACACAGATATAATGAAAGGATTATGAAAAGGAATAAGGAATCCCTACTTCTTAGAATTCACGGATTGCTCCCATGTATTCCCAATAGGAGCTACTTGCAATGTGTGTGTGTATGTCTGTGGGAATAGCTGGTACACATACACATGGATCATAATCTTTACCCATGTCAGTATATATGATTCTACATTTTTGCTCTCAGTGGCTATACATTATTACATTGGACAGCTATACAACGATTACCATAATATATCATTCAATCTACTAGTCATGAGCACTTGAAGATTTTTGCTTGCTTTGATTTGGGTTTAATAAACTATGGTACATAGAGCATTCTCATACATGATCTTGTGGGAATATTCTTAATAGAGAATTTTCCAGAAGTAGAATCAATACACAGATTATGGCAAATCCTTTAACATACAAACAGAGCTAGCAGTTTTCCATGATAATTATAATTTAAAAATTCAGTACCAATTTCTATGCATTAACAAAAGTAATTATTTTAACCTAATTCTGTGTGTGGATGCCATCTTTAGACAATTTAGCGTCATTATTGTGAATGCCTTTCCATCAATGTTGCATTGTTGATCTCTTTGCCCTTGAATTAAGTAACACTAACATTGTGTGTCTCCTCACAGTGCTTTAGTGTTATTCAATGATTACTGGTGTTATTATATTAAGATAGTGAAAACATTAGTATATCTTTTTTCCTTTGATCACTTTGATCTACTATATACTTTTTCCCACTTTTTCCCCTTTCTTCTTGTCATCCATTTATTTTCAGTTGAGCTCCTTGTATAACTCACTCTTCCCTATCTTTCTGTTTTTCTCTATCATTATCTCTACCTTTGTCTTTGGTTCTTCTTTATCTCCTTTTCTCCTTTCCTTGAGACTTTCTCTGAGCTACTTAACTATGACTGGTTAATCTTGGCAAATACAGGACTTCTTTATTTGTAGTCTGTAAATCAAACACATTCACACAGTCTTCAGTTGCCTGAGGTTATCAAATGCTTTTTAGATGTGTTCAGAAATGTTTTCAATTTCAGATATTTTCCTGGATGTTTGAGGTTCATGTGCATTTTTTCTTTGAGAAAGCATTAAGAGAGATATTTCTGTGTATAAGTATATATAGCCTTCAGACTCCAGGGAGAGTATATAACTCTATGTTTCAAAAAGAAAGAATCATATACACAAACATCTATACATTATGTTCTGCTTTTCACTTAAAGTTAATATGGCAGTCATCTGCCCATGTCAGTACATATGGCTCTACCTTTTTGTTCTTAATGGCTATACATCATTCCATTGTACATCTATACCATAATTATCATAATATATCATTCAATCCACTAGCCATGAACACTTGAAGATTTTGTTTGCTTTGAATTGGCTTTAATAAACAATGCTACATACAGCATTCTTATACATGATCTTGTGGGAATATTTTTTAATAGAATTTTCCAGAAGTAGAATCAATAGTTCAAAAATAACATGCATTTTGCAATTTGATGGATTCTTGTAAATGGCTCCTAAAAGATTGTACCAATTTAGTCTATATGGAAGTGCCTGATTCCCCACATCTTCAATTAATTCTGATATATAAAAATTTATATTAAATTATTTCAATATACAGTCTTATATTTTTTCAGGCATGATTTAAATATACTACAAATAATAATTGATTTCCTCTTTTATATACGTGTCAGGACCGGTATCACTCCCTGATCATATTAGGGCAGGACCCTTTTAAGATCAGGTGGGTTGACGGGACACCTTCTGCTACCATCTCCTTAAAAGGCCCTTCACCTCTGGACAAGTCACCACTACAGCTGACTCCAAGATCCCTTTGTGGCTCCTCCAAACGACTTTGGTTCCCGCGTGGTGCCCAGCTTCCTCACGGCTTCCTCTCCTGGTCCTGGGTGCTGTTTGGGCCTCTGTTATGAGCATAAGCTCATACCTCTCCCCACTCTAGTATCCCACCATCGCCACCATCCCCTAGCATCCCTAACTGGTATCCCTTCCATTGTACCGACTGGCATCTTTTCCAACCAGCCCTCAGCGCCAGGCAAGGAATCCTCTGCCACCCACTCATCTAGTGCTTGCCGAACCAATTTAGCCCATTGGGTTCTAAGAGAAATCCCATGGGTACGGACTAAATGTGGGTTCTTTACTTTCAAAAACATGCCTCAGCCAGCAATAGGGATAACATAAAAGAAAATCCATTCATTCATTCATTCAACGTATGTTTATCCTATACCTCCTGTATCTGAACTTCACAGCTAATAAGTTTGCTGTTGTATCTGGCCTTACTGAGCTAATTATTCCTGAAAGACATAGACATGTAAATAGGCAATTATAAAATACAGTGGAACTGTATTGGAGGAAGAACAGGGCTCTATAGGAGTTTAGAGGAGATCAGGATTTTTTAATTTCTTAGGACATTAAAAAGATAAATTGATTTTGATTTGCTTAGTTTACCTTCTTGTCTTCTTACTAAATTACAGCATTTTTTTCAAGTTTTATAGTGAGGTAACAGTTCATTCAACACATTTGAATAAAAAACAAAACTCATTTTCTAAAATTACCTGGCCATTTCAAGTAAGAATTTTTTGTCATTAAAAAATAATGCTGATAATTTTTTTAATTCTAAAAAGCTCTTTATATCTTGTGCTATATTAAACTGATAAGAACAACACTTGATCTTAGCCAAAAGGCCGAGAAGCGATATATCTTGTGCTATAAATATCCAATATAGATCCTGGAGAAAAGAAATATTTCAGTAGAACTGGAAATATTTTGTGTAGGTGAAGAAAGGGCTAAAAATGAGAAAGGAGGAAAGGTTAGAAAAGGATGATCAAGAAAAAAGAATAGGAAATATGTGGGGTTCCATGTCATTCTTGACTCTCTACTAATAGATCACATTTTCACAACTCCTCCTTCCTTCAAGGTTTAACACATAACCCCAGGATTCACAGCGTTAGGATCTAGTAGAATTTTGAGTAGTGTGCCTATATGTATCTCACCACTTCCACTCCCTTCCCTATGAAATGGACGTCTGAACACCTACCTCACAGGGTTGTTGTGAGGATCACATGAGACACTGTGTATGTGTAGATGCTCTATATAATGATAAAGTGCTTTAAATACATAAGGTATAGTTCACAGTGTTCTCTTCTGAATTGATTGCTATTCCTTGTTGGTATAATGTAGACATTTCAAATCTGTAATTAGAAGGAGTGAAAGCAAAATGAAAATTCAAGAAGCCAAAGAAATGTCATGGACAGAAAGAGAGATGCTAGAAAATAAGATAAGATTTCACATTAGATAGAGCAATGCAGGTGTGACCAGATCACAAATCAAGGAGTTTGAGCCAAGCAGAAGAGCATAAATTTTAAATAAAAACAGCAACTAACCTGAGTGCATACAAAGGGCCAGAAGCTGTTAGTAGAGGTCAGAAAAAAAAATGTCAGGCTCATGAAACAATAGTCCAGGCTCTGAAAGACAAAGCATGAGCTCAAGACACTGCTGATGAGAAAGCTGCTGAAGTGTTGAAATAAATCAGGGTTGTCAATGGTACTCTGGGTCTGGGCCTACATGACACCAAAGTCTCAGAGGGTAGGAGTGGGAGAAGGAAGACGAGGGGAAGAAATTAGCCAATTGTCAAGTTAGTCCTAAATATTACTAGCCAGTTAGTACAAACATCTGAAACTAGTTGGATCTCTTTGTCCATGGTTTAGTTGGACAGGACCTCCTCCCCTGCTCTGCACTGGGGAGCAGGTAGAGCCTGAGCAGCCTATTCACTAGCCAGCAGGCCTTGGTCCATGTTGGCCACAGAATGGCTCAGATCCCAGAGATCCCGGGAGACAATCCCAGGGGGTTCCATTCATAAGTTATCTGACACCTCCAACTACAAATAGATTCTTAGTGTGTGGAATACTCACCTGAATCTTCCAAATTAGGGGAGACGGGCTTCTCCTTTTCAGACAAAAATAGATGCTAAATGCTCAGTTCAAATGCACAAATTATACCAACTTTAACAATGTCTAATGAAAAGAAAGCAAATCTGAACCAAGCTCGAATGCTAGTCACATGGTTTGTCTGCTATGTTCTCACCCTGACTTGGAAGGCTATGTGTTTCAGGCAAGCAAAAGAATTCCTGCCATAAAATTAAACACTGTGTGAGGCTCTGTCCTAAACATACCTGTTACTAAGATGTGGGTTGATAGTATGTTTTGCTGTGCTTCACTCATGCCCATGAGACTATAACTGGGATGTGACTTTGGATTATCTTATTTTGAAACTCATACAAGGATATGAATCATCAACTTGTCTTTCACTTGATATCTACTGAGGACTCAATTCAAACATAAATGAATTCTGGTCTTTCTCAAAGCATTCAAGTGACCAAAGTAAACCTTCTTCTCCAGTCACTAAATAATTATAATAATGAGCATTTAGAGAACATTTGCTGTGCACCAGGAGCTCTTGGTGCATTATCTCACTTAATCCTCAGAAGGGTGTTTGAGGTAAGTACTATTATTATTCCCATTTTATAGATTAGCAACTGAAGCTTCCACTGCTAATAAGTGGAAGGGCAGAAACTCAAAGCCAAGTCTATCAATCTCCAAAGTCCCTGTTTGTAACTACGACTCCATTCAACACTCCCACACTGGTTTTATGTATCCTTTAATGTCAATACCACACATATGTATTATGGAGGGTATGGAGAGAGGAAAGAGGAAGAGAGACAGGTTTGTCATGAGTGTAGTTTTCCAGAATGGGCTTAATAATTTGAAGACCTGAAGGGGATAAAAATTCATACAGCATGACTGCCATTAGGTCAGATTCCAACAAGAACTCTCAATGAATTTTTATTTGTGTATGTTTCCATCTTCATCTACTCCTCCACCCATTGTCTGCAGTTTCTCCCCCAAGAATATTACCGAGAAATACAGTCTCCTGGGATGCACACAAAGCCTCCATTATCAGCAGTGAGAGTTACTTATGTGCAGGGGAAGGAGCCACCTGTTACTATTCTATCTTTATTTCAGTTACTGGCTCAATTTTAACATTTTCCAATATAATTTGGCTGCTTTGATGTCCCTGTTTTATTGAGTCTCCTTTCCACCTCCTCACTTTTCTCCGTAGCCACAGTTATGACTTAGCTCAGCAGAGTGTACCTGAATAGTAATGGCTCCAGGTAACTCAGACAGGTGCTGCCCATTCTCCACAGTTATGTAATGTTTAAAGCTTTATATGATTCCACAGATTGTTGCTAAACACATAGAGTGTTCCATTAACACAATAGACGTGTTCCCGGATGGTGTGTGTAACTAATACGTTTTGTAAGGGGAAATAGAGATTTCAATCAGTAACGGATCCAGCAGTTAGCACTTGTCCTGTTTAGTCCTTTGCCCAGCTGATTCTCACAGCGGTTCTCAACAGAGCCACTTAGAAGGGGGAAATTCATTCCAGCTCCAGCCAGGTCTTCTACACCAGCAAAATCTGAAATTCATCCAGTTATGTGCCAGAATGCAGTTGGAGTAGAGAGACCCAATATGCCACTTCCCATTCCTCCACAACCTCAGAGGACCAGCGGGTCTCCTGCCCTTCAGAGAACGGGGTCCTGCTTCTGATTCTGCATAAACATGTCTCAGACTAGCACAGGGTCGTTCAGTTCATTCCAAGTAAAGCACAACCTGCATAGAGGTTCACAGCCTATCGCTCGCCCCCTCACCCTGGCCTCTGGAAATGCACTGCCCTACAACGTGAATCTTAAGAACAAATTCCCTAGAACAACGCGGTTACTTCTTTGCACATGAAGTGTCCAATAAACACCACCCACCTGTGGACTCCTGACCCTTTCCTGGGCTGCTACAGTTATCCCCACTCCTGGTTCCCCAAATTCTTAACTTCCGGTTTCATCCCTTGCAAAGTAAAATAGGAGCATCCCAGGGACCTTTCAGATGCTCATTCCAGGGAACTATTTAGATCAGTGGTTCAACCTTCCTAATGCCGTGACCCTTTAATACAGTTCCTCATGTTGTGGTGACCCCCAATCATAAAATTATTTTCGTTGCTACTTCATAACTGTAATTTTGCTACTGTTATGAATCGTAATGTAAATATCTGATACGCAGGATGTATTTTCATTGTTACAAATTGAACATAATTAAAGCATAGTGATTAATCACAAAAACAATATGTAATTATATATGTGTTTTCCGATGGTCTTAGGCGACCCCTGTGAAAGGGTCGTTCAACCCCCAAAGGGGTCGCGACCCACAGGTTGGCGACCCACAGGTTGAGAACTGCTGATTTAAAGGAATCCTCATGTGAATCTGTAGCAAAAGGAAAAACACCGGCATTTTTAATGATGTTTTGCGTAATTTAAACATTTTATTTTAAAATAAAAATTGCTATGCTTCTTTATTTACACACCTAGCCTTGTCTGGGAAATAATGCCACGCCTTTCCTTCCAAAGAATTCTTCTGGTCTCTGCTTGGATCCTGAGTTTTTCCTTGACTAACAATTTTAGTGTCTAAAGAAGGGCACACTCATTGTCCTATCAGATGAGGTAAATGCCAAGTGATAGGATAGACAGGATCACCTCTTCTGAATCTCAGGGTGCAGGCAAAAGGGCCCTGAAAACATGGATTAACCTCGTTGTGCTGTCCAATAATATTTAGTAATACTCCTGCTAATTGCTATTGGACAGCAGTATACTAGGTGAATTTTTCCATAATGTGAAAGACTTAGAACTAAGTAACCATGCTATGTTTTAGTATTGTCCTAGCAGCTATTCGCAGGCTATGGAGATCATCTAAATGACCTCTACAGCTTTTGTCATATGCAGATGGCTGCAATTACCAGTAACATTCAGAAATTCTGATTTCAGAGATTTAGGTTGTGGTCAGATATACTTAATTTCCAAAAGCTCTCCTTAGGATTCTGAAGGGCAAAGTCATTAAGAAACTGTTTTTAATGTATGATTCTTTTGTGCTGCTATCACCCATCCCAATCATTAGGCCAGACATCTAAATTATATTATTATTAACAATAACGCTTATAACACAGAGGGTAACCCCTGTGTGCCAGGTACTTTGTATACCTCCTTCACTTAAACTTCACAGAAAACTATCACTTAGTTTTACCCATGAGGATTTAGTCAGTTGAGCAACCTGTGCAAAATCACACACCCAATACTATATATGTGGCGGGTCTGCAGTTTGAGTCTTGGTTAATCTGATTTTAAATTATATCTCTTGGTTCAATATCATATTTCACCATAACCTAACTTTCCCTCTCAAGCCTCTTCAAAGTACATTTGTGAATTAAAGCAATTCTCACAAAAGTCCTGAGAGGGAATTATAGGAGATATAATAAGAATGAAAGAAATAAAAATGAAAAAAGGCAAAATAGTATGTCCAGAGTCATACGAGAAGTTTGTCGCTCAGCTGGGACTTGGGCCCTGGTCTCCTGATTCCAGTCTAGAGAAGCATGCCATTTTCTGATAAGGAGCCTGCCCCTTCTCTGAAGAATAAACCCTGAGACTCTCCCTTTTGAAATAAAATAGTTGGTAGCTCAACCTCACTAAAAACCCACAGGTTGAGAAATACCGTATTTTACAGGTTTTATTTTTCCTTCTGTTATTACCCAAACAAGATATGTCATCCGTGTTTTCTTTTGAGTTTCTAAGAGTACCTAAAAAAAAAAAAAAAAAAAAAGTAAAGATTTAAGCTAAGCAAATGGAAGCAATGTTTGCTGGAGCATTCTTTGCTGAATTTTTGTTGGGTTTTTGAGGCATCAAGTGATCTGTCCTTAAATACCTCTGGGCACAGCTGTTAGACACAAGTTATGGCCTCTCCTGTCGAGTGCAGAGGTAATAAAGACCACGCACACTATTGTCTTCTCACAATTGCAATAAGTCAACCTGGTAACAGCTCGCAGAGCTCTGGACAGTTACGAGCATAAACAAAATATAGCGCACAGTGACGAGGAGAATGGGTACTGTCTTTTCATTTACTTTCCAGTCCAATTCAAGGTACAAACACTGAGTTACTTTGGAAAATAATTTTCTCTTCATAAAAAGTCAGAAAATCTGTACTGAGTAGTCAGTCCTGCCAAGAACCAGACAGATTTAATGTTAGTGGGCCAAATTGGGACATTTTTCTCCACAAGATCCACAGCTCAAATCCCCTACAGTCTATGTTTTCACAGGTTCCTACAATAACTTTCAGAATTAAACATAATGAATAATTCTATCACTACCGCTGACATAGTACTTTACAGTTTAAAATACAGTTTTTTACATATTGTCATATTTGAAACCTCAATCCTAGGAAGTAGGCGTTATGTTTGTTTTTATAAATGAGTAAATGAAGCCACAAAGAGTTAGGTCACTTACATCTCAACAGCTTATAAAGAGGAACATGAATTCTTCCATGAGGTCTAGCTGAGGCCTACAGTTTCAGAAATCAGACAGAATAATAATGTAATTTATGCTTTTTTATGATGTGAGTTTTCTAAATTAGCATCGTTTCACATATTGATGGATGGCTTGATTATTTTTATGACCTAGGGTTTTAAGTGAAGAGGAAAAATTTAAATACCCTACAAATAAGTAAATAAAATTCCCCTTTATAAAGTTTTAAATATTCTCCTCCATAACTCTAGAAACTAAGACTCACTTAGAAATAACATATTAAAAATAAGATTGATTTAAAATTATGACTAATATTCCAGTAAATGAACACTATCCCTTGAAGAAAGCAATGTGCTTTTTGAAATGCAGACCTTTTGATTTAATTGGCATTTTGAAAATCCAGTGGTAGGAGCAGCTAATAGCTCATGACACTCTGAGGAGAACTTATACCAATGACCATGCTCTGCTTTTCTGGTCTCCTTCGATTTTTCAGTTTTGTTTGTTTTCCACACATAAGCTTATTCTTTTTTTTTTAAAATACATTTTATTGTTTTTTTACAGAGAGGAAGGGAGAGAGATAGAGAGTTAGAAACATTGATGAGAGAGAAACATCGATCAGCCGCCTCCTGCACACTACTCCCTACTGGGGATGTGCCCGCAACCAAGGTACATGCCCTTGACCAGAATCGAACCTGGGACCCTTGAGTCCGCAGGCTGACACTCTATCCACTGAGCCAAACCAGTTAGGGCGATAAGCTTATTCTTAAACATCACATTCCTATGAGAATCTGTCCAACTAGAGAGGTCTTCTTAAACACCAAGTTCTTCTTTCATCTTAAATATTTACCACTTTTTTAGTAATATTTTAAAATCCTATCTGATGATTCAATTCAAAAACTGACAAATTAATATTGAAAATAATAGCCTTCTGCTATGTTTGAACTTTCATACATTGAAGTAATACATTCTTATTCATGATTAAGTTCGATTTACTCAGTATCATGAGTTTAGTACAGTTTAATTTGAAGCCACAAATTCTCAAACTTTAGTTATTCAGCAGTTGAACTATGGGTGTTCAGTATAATCATGGCTGACTTTGCTAACTAATTTGCAGTGTAACCAAAATATGTACTACCCAGCTATTCTGCAGTCTCAACTCTTAGGGGTCCGTTTGTGCTTTAATATTGAAATGAAAGTGTTTGAGCATCAGCCTCATGCTCTAAAGCAATTTGAGTGATTCCTGTCTAAAATAGTTTGATGAAAACATAGAAAACATATTCCTCCATATATCCTCATTCAAATCCCTGCCACCTATGTGACAGTGGGTGTATTAGTGCTTCTAAAATCTCATGGGCACCTAAAACCTCAGAATGTGACCTTCTTTGGAAAGAGGGTTTTGCAGATACAGTTAAGTTCATATGAAGTCATTTGGGTTCAGGTGGGCCCTAAATCTAATGACTGACACCTTTATAAAAGGAGGACACACAGAGACACAGTGATGATCCTGTGAAGACAGAGGCCGAGACTGGAGAGTTGCAATTGCAAACCGAGAAGCCACTAGGAGCTGGGAGAAGGCAAGGAAGGATATGATTTCAGACTCTGGCCTCCAGAGCTGTGAGAGATGCATTTCTGTTGTTTTAAGCCGCACAACTGTGAGCATTTGTTACCACAGCCCTAGTTTCTCCGCTTTATTCTGTCCTGGGATTTCCAGAATGTTTGTCTCTCTTAACATCCAGAGTCAGATTCAAAATCTGTTACTTTCCTTTTCCAGAGAAATGTAACTTGTTTCTCCAAACATCTGATATCTGGGTTGTGGCTTTCATAGCTAAGTAGCTCATTCAGATAATGATCTTAAATAGAAAAATCAGTTCCCTTCCTGGAGGAATCTTGCCATATTGCAAAGACGTCCAGGTCAACCTGCAACCATTGTTTTAAATGCCTGTTGCTTTTGGAGCTCAAATATAATAATTACCATTGTAATATAGTTAACTCTAAATCCCAATTTAAATAAATGATATAAAAAGGACCACAAGGTTAACAATATCATAACTGAAAATGAATTTCACTCCTCAAGTCGTTTTTAACCTCAGTTCTTCACCCAAGCAGCAATGATAGACACATGCAAAAAGCCCCAGAATTCACATTCTTACCAACTTCTCTTGTCAAATTAGAATGTTGTCTGTCTAATAGAGGTTAGCAAATCCCTAATATCCTTTTCATAACCTTTAAGGAGAGACCTACCTTTATAATTTATTTAGGGTTCATGTATGACTCTATCAACATCTCTGTGGATGTGTTGTCTTCTTTAAATAAAATATATTTCACACATAAAGGAAAGAAGGAGGAACAGTCATAACAAATAGCTAATAAATAGTCATTTACCTGGGTTTTAGAGATACTGAAATTTTACCACACAAACTGTAGGTATTTTTTTTTTAAGATACATAATTTTAACTCACATAGTTGAAGCTCTAGTTATGCCTGCCTCCCTTGCTTTTCCAAGATAAAATGTTATCTTGGAGTTCATATGTTTCTTTCCATTCAGGTTTTCATACATTTACTACATATGTATGTATGCATAAACAATAGATGGTATTGTGTTGTGCATTATCTTACATAAATAGAATTATCTGTCATTCTGGCATTGTTCTTTCCCCTCAATTTTATGAATTTCAGCTTTGAGTCATAGACCTGTTATAGTAGTAAGCATTAATGAATATCCAGTCACTACTTATGTTATCAAATTAATCTTAGTTTTTAAAATAATATAATTATATACAATTAGACAAAGATTACATATTCAATTTCTATCCCAGAATTACTGTTAATATGCTTAGATACTTTCTTCCAGTCTTTTTATATATAAATATTTTGCATAATTGAAATAAATTTTAAATATTAATATAGTCATTTAATATTATATTATCATCTTTTCCCCCATTCTACATGATCTTTTTGACAGTTGTGCTTAATGTCTCGAAAACTATCCATCTACTGTATAACTGTCTCCATATTTTGAGATATTTAATATATTTCTGTTTTACTTCCCCCTTTAAAAATAAATCTGCAATAATAAAATAAAAATAACCTCTGAACTTGTTAACTTTCACTTTATTTGGTGTAATTTCCTCAGATTAAGTTATAAACCATCTTATAAAATATCTGCTCTATTACATATTTTTATTTGGTAGCATATGGTCATAGAAATATGAATGTACTATTTAAATAAATATTATATATATATATTTAATATATTGTTTTTATTTTATATACAGACTTTAGAAATTATCATACTACATTCTTCCCTCCAGAACTAGTAAGTAGGAATAGTAAGATTGCCTTTAACAAGTTAAATTGCAATGAATCAGAGCAGAGATAAATGTCAAATCACCTCACTTGATTGAATGTATTAACATATATAAAGGAAAATGTGTTAACCAAAGAGCTTGCTGTCCAGTCCCAGAGGCAAAATCTCACTGCTATGTCTCATTGTAAATTAATAAATTAATTAAACGAAGAATTCACTTATTGTAATTTGACTTCCTATAAAGATTGCCCATGGGGAGAAAATGGCCTTGTCAAGCAGATACAAATATTTCAGTTTTTGAGGCAATTACATTTCTCTTTATAAATTGAATTGACATTTAGTCCCAAGATTCTGTTTAACATTAGCCTGCCACTGAGAGATAAATCCTCTAACCCTACAAAATCAGGTTTTGGAATATGTAAGGCTTTTGATCAGACCTTCCCACCAGACCCTCCTGCCTTGGGGACTTTCAGTAGACAGCCATGTCGTTTTTCTCCATAAAAAAACCTCATGATTAATTCAGTTAAATCAATCTTTTCCTTCACAATTTCCCTTATTGCTTCTACATATAGAGACTATATTCCCTCTAGAGACTTGTAAACTACTAAATTTTATTGCTTCTATTGTTTGATATTTTAAGCATTTACCAATTTAATTCATTCAGTTAATGCAGTTTGCATATCAAGAAGAGCTCACCATTCATTCATCCATTCATATCATAACTCCTTATCAACTAACGACTAAGTGAAAATCTAGACTTTGTCAGGTGCTAAAAAGATAATGGCAAGGATTTCTCTCTAGTATAAAATAAACTAGTTTACAGTGTTTTGATAGGTCAGCTGTGCTGTGGGAGTTGGAAGTTGGAATCTTGTCCAAACTGGGGGGTTGAGGGGAGAATTGAGGATGTAGAAATGGGAGGTTTGTGTGTGTGTGGGAGGGGAAGGTGCAGGGAGGTGGTGAGGGGGGATTGAGGGAACATTCCAGAAAGGGACCAAAGCTCCAGAAATTAAGGAGAATAAGGCTTATTTGGGCAAATTGAATTATATATATATGCCTAATACACAAATTGTCCCCGCGGGAGTTCGACCAGGAGACTGATCGCTTGCTATGACATGTGCTGACCACCAGGGGGTGGCTCGGAATGAAGGGAGGCCCCAGTTGGCAACCAGAAGGCCTTGATCAACCCTGATCACCAGCCAGGCCTAGGGACCCTACCCCTGTATGATTTTTGTGCACCAAGCCTCTAGTTACATTATAAAATAAAAAAAGCAGAAGTGAGGGGCTGAAAGGTTCTCAAAGGGTCCTATTAGAGAGGAAAGCAGAGATGAATCATGACCTTTATTATTTCAGGGATCACTTGGCAGGAGTATCCCTACTGAAATCTTTGTCTATTGTGTTTTTAACTATAAGAGGGGTTGCCAAGCTTTTTTATAAAGGGCCAAAAAGGGCCAGATAGCAAATAAGCCAGAAGGTCTCTATCACAGCTATTCAACTGTGCTGTTTTATCCTGAAAGGAGTCCTAAACAACATATAAATGGGTGTGGTGCATTCCAATAAAACTTTATTAGTATAGCAGACAACAGGCTGAAATTGGCCCATGGGCCATAATTTATTCTTCACTGGTATAGAAGACTTTCTTCAAAATAATAGATATCCATGTTTGTAAGTAACAAAGATCAAATAAACTTACATCTGAAACCATGGGGTAGGTTTTGTCTCTTTACAGAAGCTTATCCTAGTTGATTAAGAACTCCTCTTTGAAGAGCATACTCATTAAACAGGGAATTAGTAAAAAAAAAATTAATGAATAAGGTGATTAATATCACATATAACATATTTATTCCAATACTTTCACCAGAAAATGATAACCTCAAAATTTTCAAATCTTGTAAAAATAAAAACTTTGTACTTGTATACCATTTTAAAGAATGCACTATTTCTTCCAACTTTCATAATGATCTCAAAAATACATGAATCTTGAAGGCAGGATTCGTATATTATTCAAATTTTTCCAGGAACCCATTAAAATGCCTGGTACAGAAAAATTATGTGAAGACACATTTAACTAAGAGCAAATATCATTTTCCCTTTTAAGCAGCTGAAAAATTTGGTCTTAGGTTAAATGTTCCAATAAGGCCCATAAACAAACAGTGTCAGAGGCAGAACAAGTGTCCAGTAACCTGCCTCCTGGATTTTAATTTCAGTTACACTTTACAGTCACAGATATGAAAAAGAACACAGGGCTAAACAGGTAGTATAATTAATATTGCATAAATACACAAAGATTATTAAAATGACTTTTATGGAATGAACTTACTGTCTTTGCTTGAAACTCCCCTTCAACTAGGAAATGCCTCTGACCCTCACTCCAGAAATACCATGTAAATGAAAGTGACACTGTCTTTGGCCCAAGCTATTAAGACCATAGATGGGCAATCTAACAAACTAAACCAGAGGAGGACTTCTCTGGACATTTAGAGCTGTCACTGAGAAGGAGACTGTAAAATAGAAACCTGGGCATTATTAACACACATGTATTATCATGTGGACTGGGGGACAGAGATATCTATATTGCAACAAAAGAAAAGAATGAAGCAATTTACAGAGAGGCTTTTGTATAAAACTTGGAGAGAGATTACTAAGCAGAGTCGAGTTAGTCCAGCTGTGCTAGATGCCTACATATATTCTTACCCCTGGGATCATAGGAAATCCCATGGTTCCTACATACGTTATCATTTCCATTTTGGTTTGTGTTTCTGTTTTTAGCCAATTACCAAGTAATGACTAATACAAAGAGTCATTAAAGGGACACATGGTCAGTGTTTATCTGTGTTTACCTGATTTGAATCTGGAGAAAGTCTACATTGATAAAGTTAAGAGGAGAATTAAGACAGCTACCTAGAACAAAAACAAAAAACAAACATTACTCTTTTCTGAACTCTTTAGGTACAAGGTAAATATTCCCCAGTGGAGAAAATCTGTCTGACTAAATATGTTAGCTTGATAGCAAAGAAACCATAGCCATTATTTACATCCATATAATGAGCTGACGAAATTCAGAGGAAATTCTGACCTGCAGTCTGACAGAGAAAATGCTGATTGTGGATGTTCAGAATGACAAAATGGAATTTTCTCCATTAGCAAAGCAGAGTGGTTGAAAGAGCCTGTTGGCCTGCCACTTTTCTCTGTATTAGTGCATAGATGATCAAGGATTGGCAAAATATGGTCACACTTCTGTAATTGATTTATAATTGAAAAATATTTAGTTGACAGATAGGCATCCCAAACATATTTAGCCCAAAAATATTCATTAGAGGACTTAATCCCCTTCAAAATCACAGGAGCATAGGGAATTTGGAAGAAATATGCAGCCATTCTATTTGGAATAAATATACATTCTAAAGGATTCTATAAAAGCATCAGCAGGTGTGTCTGATTAACATGTCTCCTCATTTAAATATGTAATGTGATCTTGTAGGTTAGTGCTTCTCAAAGTATGGTCCCAGGAATAACAGCTTCAGCATCATCTGGGAACTTGTCCCACTCAAGACCTACTGAGTCTTGTGGGGCCAGCCACCTGTGAATCTAATGCATACTGCTATGGACTGAATTATGTTCATTCATCCTCCTCTCCCTATCAAATTTATATGTTGAAGCCAAAAACACCATTGTGATGACATTTGAAGGTGGAGTTTTTAGGAGATAATTAGATTTAGATGCTATTATGAGGATAGGGTCCTCATGATGGAATTATTACCCTTAAGAGATCAGAAAGCTTATTCTCTCCTTTCAAAAATTATCTGCTTTGTATCTCATTCAAAGAAAGAAAAACATGTTGGGACAAAATCCAATAGCCTTATAATAAGAAATATCCAAGTTATCTTGTACCTCTTACTAGAAGATAGGATGTTTGGTCATCTATTTTTGTGTTTATGATATTATAAAATATCTTCTCCTCCACCTCCTATATCATTGAAAGTCACTGGATTGTGTTTTCCAATTTGTGTGTTAGCGTGTCAAGATAATAATAAATTGTTTTGTTATAAAATTTTCTAAATAGTGTGAAAAATCTATATAACATTTAAAAACTCATAGCTGTTGAGTTTTAGAATCATTGAGATATAATCTTTGAAGTGTTCTCATATACACAACGTACATAAATGTTAAAACAGAATAGATTTTAATCTTCACCTTTGACTAATGCCATGCTTATAAGCTAAACTCTTAAGTGGGTGATGCTAGAAAGTTTAAAATGTATTCCAATAGTTGAGCTTATTGAAAAAAAAGTGCTAAAATTAGTTTTAAAGCATTGTGAAATGGTGTTAATATATAACTAACCCCTGTTGACTTTTGTTACAGCTCCACCTCGGACAGTACGACTGGTCGGCGGCAGTGGCCCTCATGAAGGCAGAGTGGAGATTTTCCATGATGACCAGTGGGGCACAGTTTGTGACGACCACTGGGAACTACGCGGTGGACTGGTCATCTGCAGGAGTTTGGGATACCGAGGTGTTCTAAATGTGCACAAGGGAGCTCGTTTTGGAGAAGGTAATTTTTTAAAAAGTATATTTTATTGATTTCATAGAGGAAGGGACAGGGAGAGATAGACACATCAATGATGAGAGAAAATCATCGATAGGCTGCCTCCTGCATGCCCCCTACTGTGGATGCAGCCCAGGCATGTGCCCTATTGCATGTGCCATGACCAGGAATCTAACCCTGACCTCCTGGTTCATAGGTCAATGCTCAACCACTGAACCACACAGGCTGGGCAGACTAGGTACTTTTAAAAAAAATCATCATTATTGTTGAGAAGATTACAGATTTTTAAAATGTTGCTTTTTTAAAAAAAAATGAAGCATAGGCATTCTCTAATATGTAGTAGCAAGTAGAGATAGAAACTTACAGCATAGGAAGAAAAATTGTGTGTAGGATTTTTTAAAATGGCCTTTCCTAGGAAGTAGAAATGAAGAGAAAGGGACATTAAAATCAAATGACATATGCTCTCAGGCAACCTTTAATATGTAAATTTTATTTAGATTCAATTGGGTAGTTGTAGAGTACTAACATAGAGGAAAACAGAGTGATTGACAAAGCAGGACAAGTGAATTAATAAGGTGACTTAGAATCTATAAAGTGGACAGCTCATTTCTAATAGAAGGCATACAGCTGTCATCCATGCTGATTACTCACCTCATAGGTGATGGCTAAAAACTCTGCAGTTTTGCAAATAACAGCATGTGATGATGATCTGAATTCTTAGGATGTGTCTTTGTTGACAAAATGAAATATAGTTTGCCAATTGTCTAGATAATTCAATCAATATGGACTGGCTGAACAGCTCAATCCAAAAAGAGAAAAATACTCTAAAATAGCTTTTATCAAGATGACTTACACTTTACATTATCTAAAGAGTTGACAACTCTGCAGTTAGCTTTGTATCTCTAAGAAACAAGCCTGGTTGTACAATTTATTAATTTCTTCTATCTCAGATGGTAAAATCGCCACTGTTTCAACATTGCATTCACCTTATGGCCTAGTCTCACAAGTAGAATATTCTTTGCCCCACAGCTTGTATTCATTCCTGCTTATATCTCGAGGGAGTTCTGGTCTAATGCACGGGCAAAAAAAAAAAAAAGTATAGAATAGTGGCAAGAAAATGTTTTCTATTTAAATAAGTAATGAAACAATAGAGTTTAGTCTCATGTGAAATTATTATTATTATTATTTTTTGTCTACATGGAGGCAATTTTCTTCAGATAACTGGCCACTTCTCTAAAATGAATGTTCATTTTTACTGAGGCTGTGCATTTAGAGTAGTCGGTGGTGCTATACATTATACTAGAGCTTTATTGATAAAACAGCAAAGTATGCCAGAATTTTGTTTTCTGCTTACATTTTCAAGCACCTGCAGAAGTGAATCAGAAAGCACAGGCATTTGATAATGAAGGAGATATGAGTTGAAACTTTAGTGCTGATACTTATGTCTCAGATTTCAATCTCTTATTTCAATAAAATGGGAATAATAATAATAATACCAAGCCAGGTTTATTTTGAATCTTAAAAGAGCTGGCATATAAAAAGTGTCAAGCCCTAACCGGTTTTGCTTGGTGGATAGAGCATGACCCTGCAGACTGAAGGGTCCGGGGTTCAATTCCAGTCAAGGGCATACACCTCGGTTGCAGACTTAATCCCTCGCCCTGGTCGGGGTGCAGGAAGCAACCAGTCGATGTTTCTCTCTATCTCTCCCCCTCCCTACCACTCTCTCTAAAAATCAATGGAAAAATACCCTCAGGTGAGGATTAACAACAACAAAAAGTGTCCAGTACAAAGCCTGCCTGGTGGCATTGTGCAATAGAGGCAGAGAGCACCATCAGCTGTATAATTATAGGTTATTTTCCATCCTCTGGAAGTTAGAAGGGCCAGATCTGTGTTGTATGGTGCAGTGGCAGAGTGATGCTCCAAGGCTCACAGAGTTGAATGTGACTTCTTATTGAGCAGAGAGGAGTGTGACTGCATGTACTAGGTAGGGACCCAGATCATCTCCCCGCTCCACCCAAGGAGACCCAGCTCTAGTCTCTGCTCACTGTGTGGAATCCAGCACCAACAAGTGAGGAATGATTGATTATGAGAAATTTAAAATCGCAAAGCAAGATGAGCTGGGAGAGGTAATAAAACTCAGGTTATTTGTTCTGAAGAACAAGAGTCTGAGAAATAAATTTCACAATCTGCTTGGTTGTATGTTTTATTTTAAGAAACAGGCTTACTTTGTAAGCTGATTTGGGATTAGACACAGCAAACAACCTTTTTATGTAAAGCTGCTTACACTCCCCCTTACTTTTCCACTCCACCTTAAATTTACAGTTTAACTGGGGGGCGGAGGGGGAGAAGAAGCAATTTTGAATGCAGCATAGAGACCTAAAACAGAAAACAGAAATATGAGTGGAAGGGTTGGGGAGAGAAAAGAATGCATTCGAATTTTAATTATTTGTCATTTCTTAGTAAAGTAAGAAGAATTAGATTAATACTCCATGTATATATGCCAGTACATTATTACCAACATTCAAACAGGAAGGAAAAACATTTGCATTTATCTTCTTTGTATAATTACCCATTAAAGA
>NW_005871249.1:1117850-1124101 GCF_000147115.1 Myotis lucifugus
TCTCTCTCTCTCTCTCTCTCTCTCTCTCCTCTCGTCTTTTTCTCTCAGTTTTGAAATGGCAAACATGGCTTACCAGAGAGAATCCTTGTTAGCATTAAGAAGAATTAGTTTTGCAGCTGCAAGGAAAATGACTTGTAGGAATAAAGCTTAAAGCATGCTCCTTTACATAGGTTCTTCCATTTGGATGTGTCTTTTGCTAAAGTGGAATGTTCCCCCCTCTCCCCTCCCCCCCACCACCTCCCTCCCCCCTCCCAGTAGACCAAAAGGTTAACTTAAGGAAGCACTGAGAAGCATTTTGCTGGCCACTGCATGGGGTCAGGGAAGGGGCAGTGAGTCACTCACTCCCTGTGCAGGCTCTCCAATCCCTTGTCCCAGTGGTCTCCCTGCAGCAGCCTGGATGAGCTTTGTCAATGGTGGTACTCTGGGAATTTGTTCCAGCCTATCTGAGCCCGTATGCTAATGCGGGAAGCATAAACTGGGCCTGGAGCAGCTAGCTATCTCCTCTTCTCCTCCGGTTTTACAGAAGTTTGTGCTGAAGCCCCAAACTTGAGAGCAGAAACAGACAATTCTAAGATAAATGTCATCTTCTATTCATCACCCCTTCCCCATTTCATAATAAAATTTCTAAGTGGAATTTAAAACAAATACAAGAATAAACTGAAGGAGATCAAAGATATAACTATACCTCTGAATTAAGCTTCAATCAATAGGAGTAAAAATAATCTCAAAAATAAATAAAATATCTCAATGGATAAGAGCTCAAATTCTTGCCCACTGTACCTTGCATAGTGACAGCTTTAAAAGACATTTACATGTTGGATCTTGTGGAACTTGATATGGAGCCTATAGAGTTCTTAGCACATCTATTTTGTTACTATGGTAACAAAGACAGGATGAAGTAGAAATAATATTGTTCAGCAAGTGCTGATTATATGATCTCATTTAGTGCACATTGTGCCTGTGAAAAATAGATATTATAGCCCCAATTTTTCACAGAGAAAGTAAGTAAAGCTGTCAGCTGTCGCAAAATTTGCCCAAGTTTATACTGCTATTATGATGGGTTTCTTGGGGGGTCTAGATTATTGTCATAACCTGTCTCTGCACTAGACAGAATGTTCTAAGTGCTTTATGCTTAAGAACTTCGTGTCGGAAGAGCTTGCTTCTTCAAATCTTAAAATAATAGATTTTGAGAGGTAAGTGAAATTTTAGAGGTACTTTAGCCATATCCCTTTATTTTGCATGTATAAGAAAGTAGGGAAAATGAGTGGCTTCTTTAGGACCACAAAGCTAGACTCCAGAACTTTAGTCGGTTTCACCATTCTCTATTCTGATTCCCATTCCATTCCAACTTTGATCTGAAAACACAATGATTTTCTTGAGAGGCTGTTGACAAAGCACTTCCTTACTAGAAGGCTTAAAAGGGATACAAATTCATGTCACTCAGCCATAACTGGATTTAATTCGCATTCATGCAGAGATTGCTAACTGTGATTTTTACTTCCACAGAGATCTATTCAGCCGCTAGTTGAAGAATCTTATCACTTTGCTATATATCTGGCTAATGTATAAAATCTGATTCCTTTTCCCCCCATAAAAGTTGTGGGTTAGTGATGATTAGATTAAAGAAACTCAGAGTCCCTCAAAGAACAACACTATCTGCTTTCTTTTAAAAGAAGAGATGAAGGGAAAATGGTGTAATCTGTCAAACATACTCTCAAGCATCATGAACCAAGCTCATGAACCCCAGAAGCCATGGACAGTGCCTTGATTATGTCTGCTTTGGGAACACCAAGTCGGTTTGTCCCGACACAGCCCTAAAATGTTAAAGGAATTGAAGCTGTGTAGATGATTAGGTAGATGACAGGCAGACAGATAGATAGATGATAGATAGGATCAGAGAATGAAAACATCTAAAACATACTCATCAATTTTGCATAAGTTCCCACTAAGCAGAAAGGATAGTTTGGAGGCAAAAATATAAAAATGACAGCAGCAGCAACAAAATCCTCGAGTAACAGTTATTACCTGAAGAAATAAAAACAAATTTGCTTTTTTATCTTTGAGGTTCACATGAAGATAAAATTGTATTAATTTTATGCCACCTTAGCATTAATTTTTAATGCAGAAACCAATTTGGAAGGATATGGGAAATGTGTGCTAAGTAAATTTTTCCCTTAGGCTCAATAGTCCTGACTATATTAACATAAAAATAAAATGACAAATCTTTGAACATTACTTTTATAACTCTATTTGGGCTCCTATGTAGTCAATAAATATCTCCAAGCTGTAAAGGGCCTTATGTTCTGTTGCTGGCTCTGTTCTCTTTGAGAAAGCCATACATTCTTTCTGAGTCTCAGTTTATCTGCCCATGAAATGGAGATAATTGCCATTATTCTACAAGATTATTAGAAGAGTAAATTTTTAAAATCATATGTGAAAAGACTAAGTATGTTCACTGTGTCTGAGTTATTCCTACATAGAAAAGACCAGAGTTACCCGATAGCACAATCTGCTTTTCACAATAGTGGGGTCGGAGTTAGGACTTCTAGATACAAGTGTCAGCCCTGCCACTGATTACGTATGTGAGCTCAGTTGCTCCACTTGCCTAAAGCAGAGGTCCTCCCTGGGAAGTCAGTGCAAGAGAAAATGGATTTTGATTTTGTTCACTCATGTAGACGCACAAAACATCTGCTGAACAACCCAACTGAATAATGCAGAGCATTGCAGTGAATCGCTGATTAAAGCCTGGCTCTAGGCAGATGCAAGGGAATGCGCCACCGTGCATTAGCTACGTGACCCTGAGCAACGTTACTTATTGTCTCCGATTTTTACTTTACAGTAAAAAGGCATATAGAAGCACTTAACATTTAAGATTATTTGAGGATTCAATGAGATAACAGATCAAAAGTACTTTGAGTGTTTCTGCCTACATTGTAAATTCTTCAAAGAGTGGGCTGAGATATTCATTATTATGACTCCAGAATGGTATTCTAACATTCATGGATTCCGCCACTGTGGTTTCTAAAAACAGACAATCCCGGTATGAACATTTCAAGTTCACATGAGCTCTCCAGTTCCTCATCTTACAATTGATCAGTCCAGGATAGCTTTAGCTTTTCCAATAGATTGTTTGAATCCTAATGATTTAATTTCTGTTATATGAAATGAAAAATACAATGTTCCTAGTTACCTTGGTAATGTAAACCAAAATATAATTTTGTCTTATATTTGGATCTTTCTAGTGAAGGCACAAATTATACAAAAATTAAGTGATTGCACCAATTTATTTTACATGTGGAAATCAACATATCTTGTCTAATTCAAAAAGTCAATAAAAACATGAATCATCACAGAAAATGTCTACATCAACATCCTATTAACTTACAGACGCTTCAATTTAACTTTCACATTTCTACTAGACACGATTCTAAAATGTACTTCTGATTATGTCATTTCTTGTTGTGACTCACAATATAAAATTCAGAGTATTTTAGAGTGTGGTCCCAGTCTTCCTTCTTCCTCATTAATATACTTTGTGTTTGGATGCCAGGAGACTATTCACTACCCTAATACCTCCAGCATGTTCATGCTGCCCCCACTCTATGGAATGACTTCTATTTTATGCATGGAAACCTCTATCCACTTTTTAAGATTGGGTCAAATTTTATCTACATTGTGATTACAAAATTCCCAATATCTGCTAATTTATTCTTATATTATACATACATATGACTATATATTTATACATTAATAATCATGCACATATTGTTAACTTATGAAGCTAACAGAATATTTGAAAAATCAGGAAGAGCGATGTCATTGTATGTGCTTTACATATGTCTCTGAAAAACAAGGTTTTATTTAACTCTGTTTTACAGTGACCCAAAGATCTGTTGCTAAGTTGAATTTAGTATTTCTAAGTATGTTTCATATAGCTCTTGTGACAGAAAGAGGACCTTTTAACATATTGATCCAAATGAAAAAGCCCTCCACCAGTTTGCAAAGGTGTTTGCTGAAATTTAGATGCTAAATCAACAATTTCCTGGTGGCATGAAACGTTCTTGAAAATTCATTAGGGGGTTTGCCATATTGTACTAGTATGTTTAACAAAACCCAATGAAATCATTAATTTGGAAGTTTTCAAAGGTTCTATTTCTAGCTGTCATAAGCGTAAAAGAAAGGAGAACTTTAATAAATGAAACACTTAGGAAGATTTTTAGAAAATATACTAAAGACATTTCCAAAACTTTTTTAAAGTTAGCTTTTCTTGCAATGAATTCCTTCCAAAAAAGCAGTTGTTTTCTTATTCATGATTAAAGTAACATCCTTATCTTCAAAGTGGCAGTTTAGTTTGTTTATTTAGATGAATATCTTCAAGGCAGCCTGCTGCTGACAGCCATTGTTTTCCCTTCTAATGTGTTTGAGGAAGAATCAGAAAAGGGTGTGAGCTTTGCATTTTCTTGTTACAGTATTTGCCTGCCCTTGCAAAGAATGCAGACTGTGCAGCCACTGTGGAGGACAGTAAGGAGTTTCCTCAGAAAACTAAAAATGGAACTCCCATTTGAGCCAGTGATCCCACTTCTAGAAATATATCCCAAGAAACTAGAAACACCAATCAGAAAGGATATATGCACCCCTGTGCCGGGCCAGCACAGCCAAGGGTTCAGTGGGCCTGAGGAGGGGCATTGAAGGATTAAAGAAAAGACAAAGAGAATAAGCTGGGTCTAGGTGGATCTCCTGTGCCTGGCCAAGGCCACAGAGAGAGATCCAGAGGCAAGCTGAGCCTTTATTTTATAGCCAGAGGTAAACAAGGTAGTGGTCACCATAGTTACAATGTTCTTATGAGTTTCACTTGTTTTGGCAGCACTTGCAGCACCTCCCACAGCCATTAGCTACCCAGATAGGATCTGGGAGCTTCATAAGGTCAAGCCTAATTATGCTAAGATGGCTGTGCCCTCTAAGCTGGGACTTATTTGTGGCTTTGCCAACAGTTCAGTCCGAGGCTTAACCCTATAGCTGCTCCCTACACACCCCTAATGTTCATAGCAGCACAATTTACAATAGCTAAGTGCCCATCAGCAGATGAGTGGATTACAAAACTGTGGTATATCTACATTATGGAATACTACACTGCTATAAAAAGGAAGGAACTCCTACCATTTGCAACAGCATGGATGGACCTGGAGAGCATTATGCTAAGCAAAATAAGTCAGTCAGAGAAAGATAAATACCACATGATCTCACTCATTTGTGGATTATAATGAACAAGATAAACTGATGAACAAAAACAGATCCAGAGACAGAGAAGCATGGATCAGACCGTCAAACCTTAGAGGAAAGGTAGGGGAGGGTGGGGGTAAGGGGGAGAAATCAACCAAAGGACTTGTATGCATGCATATAAGCATAACCAATGTACACAGACACCAGGGGAGTGAGGGCATGAGTGGGGGTGAGGGGGTGGGGGGGTGGGGGGACAAAGGAGGGATAAGGACACATATATAATATCTTAATCAATTAAAAAAAAATAATCTATGGTCTTCTTACAGGACAGTTTGTAAGACCTTCACTGGTAGTAGTGGTTTTAGGTTAATTAAAAATAGATAATATATTTGGGAAACCGGGTCCATGTAAATTAAAATACTAAAGGCTAAGAACTCCAGGATACTTATGATCCAGGTCTACCCCATATCCATACACTTGAATCATCAGGTCATTGCCTATATCCATTACTACTGAATCTTATTTCTTTCCTTATTTTTAAAAATAAAAATAATTTGCTAAATGCTTAGAGGAAACCAACCATCCTTTAATCTGTAATTTTGTAGAACTGTGCACCGTTGTTACAGCTCTTTCACTTTGGATTTCAGTATTTTACACATCAACAATATATAAAGTTTTCTGGGGCTGGGGATTGATTTTTGAATCCTAATAAAGAGCACAGAACTTGTATATAGATAATGATCAACACATTCTGTTAAATTAGTGAGTAAATAAATGGCTTTGTTCCACTCAAATATAAAAACTAAACTATACTTCCTAATAATGCAATTGTATCTGATTTCTGTAGGCACGGGTCCAATATGGCTGAATGAAGTATTTTGCTTTGGGAGAGAATCATCTATCAAGGACTGTAAAATCAAACAGTGGGGTGTGAGAGCCTGTACGCATGCCGAGACGCTGGAGTCACTTGCGTTTATACGTACTAGTGACCAGTTGCGCAAATTGTGCAGACCAGGACCCCTCCCCCTCCC
>NW_005871249.1:1124388-1171069 GCF_000147115.1 Myotis lucifugus
AGAAGCCTTGTGAAGTGGCCCTGGACCCTCACCCCCCCCCCCCTCCCACAGGCTGCAGGAACCCTGGCAGAAGCCCTGTGGAGCAGCTGCCACCCCCACCCCCGCTGTGCGCACATCCATCTTGTGACGGTGTTACTGTGTGAGGGTCAATTTGTATATTACCTCTTTATTATATAGGATTATATTTCATTCACATTTATGAAATCGCTGCAAAATGATTTTTATTACTTTTATCCATTAAAAGCAGTTTAATGAATATTTAAGAAAGTAAGAATATTGCCCCCAAATAAGGAATATTTAAAAGTCACTGGATAAGCATATTAACAACCTTCATACTTATTATGTTTGATTTTGAACCATTTTAACATCTAAGTTGTCAAATGGAATTTTATGATTTATACATTGAATTGAATATACTGAAGTTTAAGGCTTCTAGATTACAAATGTCAGTAATATGGAAATAATTTCAATCAATGGTTCCAATTTATATCTTCACCATGAGATTGCAATTTTTGTCTTCTTTGTAATCTACTTAGTTGATTTTAATTGAATTCCTTTCTGAATAATGAGAAGGTTGAGAAAACTTCTTTGGTGCCAAGTTTGCAAGCTTTAATTCCTGCGTATTTTTTAAAAAAGAATCTTATCCAGCTGTCACGATGTCTGATGAGCAATAACTTGGCTGTAAATGGTAAGTTTTGGTCATGTAAAATTTTTATCAGAAGGTTTTACAAGCTCATGTATTAACATGAGAAATGACACAGTTAATAGCATAGTTATCCTATATAATAAAAGGTAATATGCAAATTGCCAAACAGCAGAATGACCAGTCCCTGTGACGTGTACTGACCACCAGGGGGCAGATGCTCAATGCAGGAGCTACCCCTTGGTGGCAGCACTAAGGATGGCTGACTCGGCTACTCCCACCCCCCACAGGGAGCGGGCTTAAGCCATGAGTCAGACATCCCCCAAGGGCTCCAGGCTGAGGGACCCACCCCCCACCCTTAGTGCACAATTTTTGTGCATTGGGCCTCTAGTTAACAATAATAACGTGGCTGTTTTACATGGTAATGTATTGTCAGGTTTTTTTAAGTATATTTTTATTGATTTCAGGGAGGAAGGGAGAAGGAAAGAGAAACAAACATCAATGATGCAAGAGAATCATTGATCGGCTGCCTCCTGCACACCCGACTGGGGATAGACCCCTCAACCCTGGTGTGTGTTCTGACCTGGAATCAAACTGTGACCCCATGATTCATAGGTCGACACTCAACCACTGAGCCACGTGGGCCGGCTGTATTGACAGTTTTTACTGAATCATAAAATTAGTTGAAAGCAGGACGTAGGAGAAAAGGCACAGGCCCACCTTTGCCAGATTGTGTGTAAATAATTGATGGATCAAAAGTGTTGTTTTTAACATGGAGCTCAGATTGTTATGCATTTAACTTAAGTTGAATAATTACCTGTTGCAATTCTAATACACTGTGTTTAAAACGTAAATGCATCTCCTTACTCCATCTAAACTAACAGCATGCTAATGTCTTAAGTGCAGAAAGAAGTGTCAACTATCCTGTGTTTTTCCATGAAGTCCCTGCCTCCCACCACTCTGCTGGGTTTATATTGCATCCACATAGCTATGCTCGAGCTACATTTTCCAACATTCCCTTTCCTGCATTATTCTTGCTGTCAGGGACCACAGAAGACATGTTGTGTGGGATTGAGAAACCGTGTGTAGCCACAGCCATCGGTATCTTTACGCTCAGAATGTCAGACAGGGGCCGCAGAGCACCGACAGCACACACAGGTTGTCCCTGCTCTGCTGGCTGACCTGGTTTACAGGACAGAAGTGCCAGTAGCTCCCCAAGTCCCCCAGGGGCCCCCTTCCGTGTCCCATACTCCTACGCCAGGTGCATCTTTAGCTCCCTGGTGAATTCGCTGCCTTCTCCTGCGGCCACCGGAACCAGCAAAGCTGGAGGCAGTGAGAAACTAATGCAGGTTCCAGCGCATCCTCATGGCTTCCATTTTGTCCTGGCTGTCTCCACGTTCATGCCCATCTTCCTTGCTAAACTGCCACCCTGCTGAACTCGGACAACCCAGCAGCAGGCATAAAACCAGCAAACATTTCTTAGACTTAGTCAGCAATCCACATGCACAATTGCACAGGACCTGATGTGTTGAAGGGAATAAAGGAAGCGCTGCTCTGCACCGGGAGGCATGAGGGGCCTTAGACAGCAAAGTGGACAAGAGAACATGGGGCATCCAACAACTGCATGAGCCTGATATTGAGATTCTTCTAGAGATTATTTTTAAATATTTTGGCTGTTTAACTGTGCTTTCTGAGATTGAAACACAGGGCCCAGGTTTTTAGAATTACATCAAGTATCAAACTCTTCTACTGTAGGTTTTTCTACAAAAATGTCAAGTACACAAGTGATTTTTAAAAAGGAAAGATACTATATTATTGTTAATAACTCTAGAATTGAATGTGACCCTTAACGCTCTTTGAAGTTCCCTGAATGAAAAACTCTATTACACTCCTAGCTAGAGTAATTTTAGGTAACGGAGGAAAAAACAGACTGAAATAACATTTGTTAATCACCCATTAAGAATCTCCCTAGGGCCAAGTAAGTTCAATCAAACCTGTGAAACATTCCAATTACTTTCAGAAAAGTCTTTGATGCTTCATACTTACCATAATTCCCTAAAAAGACTGATGCACTTAATGACATAAATTATTCTTCTATTTTCTTTTGTTAAATTCATAAAACAGTCCTGTTCTAAAGGTTCAATGAGTAAAGTGAAAACAGCTACTATTCTGAATTAGGGCTTATAAGGGAAGGCAAGCTGGCTTTCAGAGAACCAATTTGTCTGATATCCAGGTCAGCTGCCAGAGTGATCAGAGGGTGAAAAGGAATAACCTGAGAGAGTTCAGATTAAAAATAAAAAATAAAAAAACAGGAAGGGGGAGAGAAGGGAGACGGGAGAGGAGGAAGGCGAGAGGAAGGAGGAGAGGAAGAAAGGACTGGAAAATGGAAGAAAGGAGATTCAAGGAATAACCAATTTGCTAATAGTCACTTCACCATGCGTCACAAGTTCTGCATTAAAAGGTAGGCCAGTTTGTGATATTTTTAAACATCTTATACTGAAGAAGTGAGGTAGCAGATTAATTGGGGGAAAGTGACTTGGGATTGTAGTAGGGTTAGACAATTCTTTCTATGTTAATAATTCAAATTCTAAAGTTGACTTCCTCCTCAAAGCAGAGTTTTATTTTGTATCACAGGCAGTAAGGGAATCAAGGCATTTAAGAGAACCATTTTGTCGTTTAACTGGGTTCCGACCGGTGGCTGTGTACTCGAATTATAACTGAAGATCACCGCCTGTAGACTTGACTTATGTTTACTTAGAGACAACAGACCAAACATTCCCTGTGCTAGGACACGTCTGCCTTATTTTTCATTTTCAAATAGAATCACAATGTTATCAGCTAATCATTAACATCGAGAAAATTTATATTAAGATAACGCAAATGTATAACATTCTGTCTGTGGATTATGCTTTTCCTACAGAGACAAAAACAACCCCACAAAAAACTTAAGTAATTCATTCTTATTTCCTTTTTTAAAATATATTGTATTGATTTTTTTACAGAGAGGAAGGGAGAGGGATAGAGAGTTAGAAACATCGATCAGCTGCCTCCTGCACACCCCCTACTGGGGATGTGCCTGCAACCAAGGTACATGCCCTTGACCGGAATCGAACCTGGGACCCTTGAGTCCACAGGCTGACACTCTACCCACTGAACCAAACCGGTTAGGGCTCATTCTTATTTTCTAAGTATCTTCCCCATGGACAGGAGAGCAGCGTCATTTCACAAAAAGGCTAATATTGATCAAACAGCCATGGGGGCGGTCAGTGTTGTGCGCAGGCGGCGGGAGACCCGGGTTTCTGTCCTGTGGCGCCTCTCGCTTGCTGCGTGTGCTTTAGGGAAGTCATTTTACCTCTAACCCTCAGACCCTAGCAGACAACATGGGAGCGTGACTTAGTAACCCAGGCCTGATGGCGAGGACCAGAGGTGAACGTCAAGAACCAAACAGAAGTCAATTCATTTTCTCGTACCCGTAATATTTACTAGCCACCCCCACATTTGATAGTGTCAATACAAGTAAAGAAACTGAATTACGTTGAAGTTACTTTTGTTTTCTAGACCGTGTTCTTTTCATTTTGATGTGACTTTGAGGCCCTCACACATTAGAGCTTTATTGGGGCTAAAAATGGGATAGTGCTCTCTAAATTACGACGGGAAGGTAATTGTGTGACCAGAACTTTTCATTGACCCGGGTCCTTAGGCAGGGAGCATGCTGTGTGACTCGGGGAGTCTAAGTCAGTGAAGAGATGATTGCCTTATAAGCAAAAAAACATAAGGAAACAGTAAGGGGGGCATTCCCAAGGCTGCCCGGGGTACGTGGCTTGTCCAGTGCGGACAGCAGCTCTTGGCCTCCATGGGCGTTCAGAGAACGGAAAGAGGCGGAGGGAAGAGGAACGTTAGCTAAGAGGCACCCTAACACCATAGAAGGGAAAGTAGTATCTAGTGAGGAGGGTGGCTAGAGAAAAGGTGGTGATCTGCAGCTTGAGGGACTGGCGATGCCTTATACCAGGCAGCCGGTTAGCTGGATAACGGGCCTCTTTCAGCTGAGAGGGATACTTCTCTTGATCCACAGCAATTTAGAGCAGGTCACAGAGTGAGGATTGAAGGGTCAGGATGCCTCTAATGAAATTAAGCAAGCCAGGAACTGTCTGTGCTTAACGATGTCATCTTTAAAACAAGATATTTACATCTCAACTCTCTTAGTTCGCAGTGTCACTGTTGTGATAAAATTAGATTGATCTGAAAATCTGTGTAAGCTGCATAATCTAATGTTTAAGTTAGCTGTATTATTATTGCTATCTAGGAAGAAAAGGTGAGAGAGAGGCTGAGGAAATATTTCTAGTTTATACTCAAGGAATGAGTCTGGCTTAGTATAATTTTGAGTATGGAATTAGACGTGTGTAGGATGAATTTTAATATATGGTAATATTATAAGTTTCTTAGCAGTTTTGATTAATCATTTGGGCATAATTGCCTTGCTTTATTGTATAATTCATGTTATGACATTGCCAGGTGCCAGCATAGTTAGTAATAGAGTCTCTGCTTTAATTTCCATATTTTTCTTAAAAGGTTTATGCAAGGTGCACCTTGGCGTGTAAGAGGCACAGTGTTCTGAGGAACATTTTAGGAAAAGAATTTGGGGCACAGGCTGGACTGCCCCCTCACTTACTGGTCACTCCTGTTCTTAGGTCTCCCGGGCAGGTGTGAGTTTGGTGCTGGTTCCACCACATACAAGTTTAAACTCCATAAGCATCAATCGATGACCATCAATTTTCTCATCTGTGTATGTGGGAATAACAAAAGTACTTACAGGTTTGTTACTAAAATTAGTAAAATAATTCGAGGACAATTGGAGGGATGCTGGTGTTATATAAGAATCATTCAGAAGGGAGGTTTTCTCAGCATTGAATGACAATACTTAGGGGAGCTTTATTATAAGCTTTAGTGACGAGGACAATGGGCAGAGTTCTGTTTGCCCACTTTAAATCTTGGATGTTGAAATTCTAGCTCCCCACTCCTAAAGTCTTAAAAATAGACATTTAGCCCTGGCCGGTGTGGTTCAGTGCTTAGAGCATGCCCCATGCACTGAAGGATCTCGGTTCAATTCCTGGTCAATTCTGGGTTGGGGCATGTGGGGGAGGCAACCAGTAACTGTGTCTCTCTCACATCAATGTTTCTCTCTCTCTCCCTCCGCTCCATTCCACACTCTCTAAAAAGCAATGGAGAAAAATATCCTCTGGTGAGGATTAACAATAAAAACAAACAAGTACTTTTGTAATATGAAAGTCCACAATAGAATGCTAATTTAAGAAGTTCATCACTTTGAAGGATTATAAATGTATCTTTGTAGTAATCAGAAGTTTTTAAAGATCCAGATATATATACACATATTAATGCCAGATCCATACTGAATAACAAAGTGGGAAGATAAGCTGTGTAGAGAATCAGAGAATTGTTTTCCCTTATGGTCTAGAATAGGGAAGTCTTGTAAAATTAACAGATTCCTTAAATTTACATTAAACAGATTGATTTCTGTCTCCCCTCCAGCGAAAGAGGCCTAAGTCCCTTCCAGTCTCTCCAAGAACTTCCCTGGAGTGAACAGTCAGAACAGAGGGTTTAACCTGGTCAATCTGAGACTCCCGTTCCTCCTCCTCTAGGTTAGTTACATTTAGAGTTCATACTCGTGTCCCAAGTACGAACCCTAAATGTAAGTTTCTTTTCCTGCACTGCCTCTTGGGCACTGCTCCAATTCCATTATGCCCAAAATACCACAGACACAAACCGGAGAGTTCAGAGAATCATGAGATTCCCAGTAGCATGAGCATCTCAGGGCCAAGTATTAAATGTCCTGTTGTCCACCATGGGAGCAATCTCATTGGTTGATTTTACTTCCCCTTTGATTCTCAGTTCCCTACCTCTCCTCAACCCCTTTCCTATCCTCCCAGGCTGTCAGTTAGCACCCAGTGCCTAGTAATTGCTTGAGCATCACAGGTCTTCATTTTATGCTTTTCACTATGTCCATGACTAAGGAGTCTTACTTTCCTCCTTCAAATCTACCAACAGACCGTGACCTAATAGTTATCATTCTCTCTAAGAAGATCTGTCATGTGCAACTAAAACAGTATTTCTGCCCATCTTATGGGCTGGTTTCAAAAGGAGAGCATTATCATACATTCACTAAGAAGTCACAATAGGCAGGCATATAGCTACATACTGTGGGAAAAACAAAAGTGAATAAGATATAACTGGTAACTAGGTGAACAGGAAGAATTACCATAGATAAAGAGCTATTGAGTTTATGATGCATAATCTGCAAAAGGCTCTGGCAAATAAATAGTCTCTGTTACTTAATGACTCATTCTGGTCAGTTCTTGAAATAAGAGTGAACCCGTGTAAGAAACCCAATCCCCACCAAGCAGGTGTGATCTCAAATCATGAGCACAGCTGTAATCCTGGTATCCATCCTGTTTCCTGAGAATGCTGCGTCCCTGTGGCTTGCAAAGCTGTCTTCTTATTACTCCTGCTGCACAGGTAGCCAAAGCACGGGATGTTTGCCTCAGTGCCGATTGTCACAGGGCTTCCTGCCTGCTTGGAGGGCTTCCTGGGACCCTGCCCAGCTTGCCAGGGTCTTATGGTCCCAAGTAGCCCATGCCAACTGGGTTCTCTGGTCCAGTAAACCCCAATGTATCTCTGCTCATATCAAGAGAGACCAAGAAAAACTACGCCCCCTTCTGGTGTTGTGACTTATTATTTTACCCAATTAAAGTACCAGCCCTGCTTATGTGCCCTAGTCAGCAATCAGAAGGGGTGGAGCTCTCTTTACCCGCTGCCTGTCTCTCTTACGCAGCCAACTCATCGATCCCATAGCATCTCTCCAGCTATCATTCCAACATAGTTCAATTCCTTTATCACTTTATTCCACTGGTAATGTGAGGCATATTACAGCCCAGTGCTTCTGAACAATGCTCCATTTAGAAGGCAATGCGAATAACTGCTACTTCACGCACAGAATTGTCAATAGACCATAAAAAGGTATTTGTTCATATAAAGTACCAGTCATTGCTTTCCTATTGTACCCTTTAAGTACCATGTTGATATCCCTGTGCAGTAATAATTTCATTTTTGAACTTTAAAATAAGTCTTTAAATGACTTGTGCATCTGCTTAGCTGAGGAGGCATAACCTTCCCTGAGTCTTGATGCCAGGGCATGTCAGCTGAGCTCTCTGGACATTTTCTGACTTTTCAAGACACATTTTAGAAATTAAAGCTAATGGAAAACAATTTCCAACTTAAGTAGTTGAGAGAAAATATGATAACGTAGTTATAAAACATTTTTTATAGCTAAGTATTTTCTCAAATAAGAATGATGGCATCCCTGAATGAGTAGCTTTTATAGACTGCAAATAGAAGAAACTGGAAATTTAAAAAAATGTTGTAAAATAGAGAAAACTGTTGATTTCCCATCATTTGTAATATTCGAGGATTTATCAAGAAGGCAGAGTAGGAGAAGGTTAAGGACACCTCCCCTCCCGACTCCGGACAGGGCACAAGGAACAGAATGGGGCTGGCTGAGAGATTTGTCAATATTTAGTTACACACTGTGCTGAGGCATCTGAAATAATGCAGTAAGATGACCCAGCTTGCAGAATGAACATAGAAATGAGAATTTAAGTGCATGGCATGCTAGGTGAAAAGGCACAATGGGAGGAACACAGCATCTGGGTTCAAATCCTGCCTCTGCATTCAATGAGTTTACTACTTGTAATCTTAGGTAAATCAGTCAACCTTCTTGGACTCACTAGTCTTATCTATCATATTAATGTAATAATGATCAAGAAGAAACATGGCAGTCTTCCAACTCATTGGCAGCCTCGCTAAGTGTTGTACAGAGCAGACCAGTGATCAGCATATGTGCTCATCAATAATAGGATTGAGGCCTCCAGAGCAAAGGGAAAGCAGAGAGGGGACTAGCAAGAGGATAGACCTGTTGAAACTGGTGTTAACAGTGCACTAAAACAGATGACTCTGGGCCACCTTGGATTCAGGCAGAATCCAAGTGGAATGAGCTACATCACCCCAAGTGTGGGGAGCCACCTGGGGTGCTGGCCTTCAGCCTTGGGACAGGATGAGATACAGAGCTGTGCAGTAATAGGGATGGAAGCACAGTGCCCCACAGGAGCCAGGAGTTGGAGCTGCTGCTGTGTCCCAGCTTAACCTAACAGAGGCAGCAATCAAATTCTAAGATTTTTCTATTCCTCTGCCTGGAGGTTAGGTTGGTGCCCAAACTAAAAACTGTTCTGTCATTAGGAAGAAGAGATACTTACTCATTCTTGATTCCCCTCATGGATAGATGAACAAACTCATCTGATAGTTCACCACATCTTTAGAAAAGGGTCTCCATGCTTAGGGGCCAGTTGTTAGGAGGTGTCTCCTAGACTCTGTTACCTGCAGTGGTTTCCTGTTCAGACAGCTAGGTTGTGCTGAAGCTCCACCTCCCGAATTTCAGAGATGTAATTCAAAGGCTCCGTCTCACTAGGATAACACTCAAAACAAGGCTAATATGTTGAGAAGCTGAGAGACTGGCTCTCGAACTGTGGTTTTTTAATTCCAGGTTTACTAGATTCATTTGCCATCTCTGAGCTCAGTGGTTCTATTCAATTCATTCCTGAGTGTCTGCAGGCAGGAGTCTAGAGTCCTGCTATTTTCCATTTATTATCTCTCCCACCTGAACCTTAGCAATGGAGGGTGATGGAAGATGGCCAGTGTGGTTCCCTATATCCACAGGGAGTCTAACCCAGCATGGTCATGATACTCACTCTTTCTGCAGCTTTTCTATGTATATATTACATAGGAAATAGCATGAACAATTAGATCCTGGAGTAGTCCAACATATATGAAAGCGTGATATATGGTAGAAAGTTAGAAAAGATATTCTCTGTTATACTGAGAAGACATGGTAAAAAATGAAATCAGTTCCTGGTGTATACCAAGCACAAAAATCAATTCCTAGTAAATTAAAGCTCAAACGTTTAATGCCAACCTATAATACTAGGAGAAAAAAATAACACAGGAGGATTTCCTTCTAACTTCCTCATAAGGAAATATTTCTTGACTGGGACAAAATACATAAACTACAATGAAAATATTGATGAATTTTCTACATTAAAAAACTTTATAGGAATCTAAATACATAAAACAGAGAAAAGAAGACAGGTAAAAATTGAGATAGGATATTGCAATACATATAATAAGAAAATAATTGGTTCTCATAAAACAAGATCGAAATAAAATGAAAATAGAAAAATAGACTTAATAGAAAAATGGGCAAAATATATGACTTAGCAACTGACAGAAAGCAAGCCAAGTAGTAACTAAGAAAGCTAAACCACAGTTAGGTATCATTTAACTGTTTCCTGCCTTGTATGACTCACCTTAAAATGCTTCATTTCTCCCAGCCCCATTTCTAAAACTCCATAAATATCCTTCCTTGCTTTCTACCTTCTAAAACACTTTGAAAACAATGTCAGTGTTGTGTTCTTTTTTACTGCAGTAAGTTAATAAACTCTACTTGATTAGCAAGTTATTCAGGTGATCTTTTGTGCAGTCAGCTAAAGTATATTTCCTTTATTTTCTATATATTTATTTTTCTTTCAAAATTGAGATTTTATTGGTCTGAGGATAAGTACACATATTTCAATTTGTACACAATTCTTAATAATGAATATACTATATTTAGACTAAGAGAAATACCCTTATTTATTTATACCATTATAAATAAATCTCACAAAAATATGATTGACTTAAAAACAGTAATACTAAACAAAAACTACTATAGAGAAATACAGTTTACCTCCATTTATTTAAAATTTAAAGAATGCAAGTAAATAGTAGAAGTTATTTAAGAATTTGAAAAACGGGGATTGAGAAAAATGGGATTGCAATCAGAAAACATTAAGGAAGTTGGAACTATGTTTTTAATGTTTTAACTTGGAAGATAGATGGTGGCCTCATAGGTGCTCATCACATTATTTAAACCTTTTTTCAATTTTAATTATTTTCTACATTTTAAAGATAAAAGTAATATAGGGGTACACTATTTGAAGACAGTTTTCAGAGGGGATGATAGTGTCAAATGGTGCAGAGTCTTCAAAATTTAAAAAGTAACATGTGTCCTTTGCATTTTAGGACCCAGTAAATTTTTATAGACTTGGAGACAGGAGAGTGGCGTGGTAGGAATGGAGGTTGAGAATAGACCGGAAATCGTGGAGGTAGAGACAGGGAGTATAGACAATGTTTATGAAAGATATGTTTATGCCAACTGAACATCGTTAAACTGTGCCCAGCCCAAAAGCAACACACCATGAGAAGTGTATCTTGCATACTTTTCTTTGTGTATTCTCCTGTCACACTTCAAGCCAACAGACACTGTAATCAGTTCCTCTGCTGAGAAGCAGAAGCACAGGAATTTGTAGTCATGCAGTTTGCATTTTTAGAGACCTTAATTGCCTTGACTACAGACCGCTTTACATAACTACCAAACAGCCAGAAAAGGTCAACCGGATGGGTACCGTGGAATACATTTACCAAAGCGTTTCCATATGTTGACTCAGCTTTAGGGATAAGAGGGAAAGGAGAGCTGGAGAGAGAAAGATCTAGGAATCAAAGAGACAAGAGAAAAACGGGAAATAAAACCATATGAGAAGAGAGGATTAGGGAAAGCCTTCCTCAATTTGCAAATACTGACTCATGAGAACACATTTAATACTTCCATTGCCTTCAATAAGTACATTCACAATTAAAAATGCCTTATCTGTGAACAACACATTGTAAAACTACATGCTCTCTTCTTGAAGCAGCCAAGCTCCAGTATATAACTTAATGCTGATGTTACTGGCCATGTTGGCTCTCAGTTCTTGAGTTCCTTATATATTTTGGATATCAGTGACAGGTGATTAATGGAATTAGTGGGGTGATCCCATTTTAAGGTATAAAAATTTGGAACCACTATATTGTACACTTGAAACTAATATAACTAATATGATATTGTATACCAATTATACTTAAATTTTTTAAAAACTAGAAAAAGCGGGGGTGGGGGGACAGAGATTGAGTGTTCTTCATGAATTTGCTCACGAGTACTCTATATGAGTTTTATGGAATAACAAATGAAATGTTAGGTATGACATAGGTAATCAATCTATATCCACCACCCCATAAAGACAATAAGAGATCTCTTTTGGCCAGATTCCCTTGGGTGTAAATCTGTATCAAAGTTTGTGTCCTATTTAAGTGTGCACTAAGGGAGGGTGAGAATCCTTATCAACCAAACCTCCTACCTGCACTCCTAACAGCTTAGGACTAAAGAGTTTCTATATTAGTATCTCTAAGGACAATATAAACAACACCTCCTCAGTACTTGGGCAGAATATTAAAGTCTGCAGGTTCAATGAAATCTTAAAGCATCATCTTGATATACTCTTCTGTTGTCTGAGTCAATTAGTGCCAATATTGGCTGCTGCCCCCGATGCAAAAATAATGGTAGGGTCCAATGTCTTATTTCTAGGGAGTCTTGTCAACTTACAAATCTTTGTATACTGGTTTGTGCATGGGAAGAATGCAATCAATGTTTGGAAATTAAGTGAAAACCATGAGTGAGAATTATTTCTGGATTTCAACTTTTAACACAATATCAATTTATATGAGCGTATAATTTTGGATGCGAATTGGTATTTTTGCTGGCAGTTCCTTAAATTTTAGAAGCCTATTGCTCCCCTAAACTCTATTTTATTCTTTAAAAAAATCAATTTCCCTCCCTTAAGTTATGCTAATATTTTAGCTGGAAATAAGGTCCAGAATAATGGACCACGTTCTGCAAATTTTATAAAGTGTGAGAATACTAGCTATTGAAAGAGCTAAAATTTACCTGACTGGTTTGAATGATATTGAAACACTTTCCTTATTCTTCTGTAACTTGGAAAACATGTTTTCAACTTTTTATAGTTGAAAAATATTGACATTATTTAGAAGAAAATTTTAAAGGTATTTCTCTCAGAAATAATACCAGTTCTATATATATTTAATTATGTTTTTATTGGTTTCAGAGAGAGGAAAGGAGGAGAGACAGAAACATCAATGAAAGATAATCGTTGATCAGCTGCCTCTTGCACACCCCCTACTGGGGATAAAGCCCACAACCCTGGCGGCATGGGAATCAAACCATGACCTCCTGGTTCAAGGATCAACGCTCAACCACTGAGCCACCCGGCCAGGCTCAATATATATTTTTGTCTTACCTGTATGCTTTTCTTATTTCTCTAGTATCCCTGATTGATTTATAAGGTTTTATTTATAATTTAAAAGTACTATTTTTTAGTTCTAGGGTTACGGAGGTAAATTTTTTCTTCTTTAGGAAGAACATATTTGTTGGTTTCTATCTCTGTATGATCAAAGCTCACTTTTAAATTTCCTCTAATTTGTTTCAGAACTTACTCCTTTCCTATAAGAGTCAATCCTTGAATTCTTTAAAACTTCACTCATCAGAATGAATTATTTTTTTCTCTCTCTTTCCTTCTTCCTTTCTATGCTGTTTTACTCCACTTTTAATAGCATTCGTTTCTTCTCTCACCTATGCTTCTGTGTATTTCCCTATACTGCATTATAATGACTATTTGAAATATAGCCCTCTTTGGGGCAGATCACCATTTATATACTGGAAAATATGATTTATGTTTTAATCTACTTTCCCATTGTTTCAGGGAGCTATTTAGCTCCTCCTATCACATAAAATTGAAAAGTTTCATAGCAAATGAGAATATAAATTGCAAGAGAAATAAGGAAATAAGATAGGTAAGCTTATAAGAAAATCTACTTTTCTGGGTTATATATTAAATGTATTAGAGTATAAACAAATTTCTTTTCAAAATACTTAACCTTGATGGGACATTTTTAATAATGAATATGCCAAGTAATATCTGAGGGCTTGGGGAACTAGAAAAGAACAGCATACATTTCATGCTTCCTGAGTGCTTACAGTTTATTGTGAGAAAACCTACAACACAAATAATTGTACCAGAATATAAGATATAATGCAAGGTCATATTTGATTAAGAGGCAAATAAGTAGAGTAACTTATCACAATTCTAAGTCTGCAGAGAAGAATGAAGTTTTATTACAAAGATTATAGCCTTGATACTATTGCATTAATATATTGTAAAAACTCTCAACATAATAGTGCAAACTGACCTATAAGTTAAAAAATGTATGTAAATTTTGGAGCCAATAGCTCTTATTGATTATTAAAAACCAGTCATCTGATACAAAGGGAGATTGGAATATTTACAAGAAAAGTTTGAAATGTTTGCAATTTAATCGAAGACAAAATAATCACAAAATATATGTGTAAAATGGCAGTCTTTTTTTAATTTAAACTTTTATTGTTGAAAGTATTACATAAGTCTCCTTTCCCCCCCATTGACCTCTCCGTGTCTGCTCCCCACCCCCAGCTCATGTCCCTACCCTCCTACTGTCTGTGTCCTTTGGTTATGCTTATATGCATATATGCTTATATGCAGTCCTTTGGTTGATCTCTTACCCTCCCTCTCTCACCCTCCCCTGCCTTCCCTCCCAGGCTCTACAGTTTGATCAATGCTTCTATGTCTCTGGATCTGTTTTAGTTCACTAGTTTATGTTGTTCATTATATTCCACAAATGAGTGAGATCATGTGATATTTATCTTTCACTTAGCATAATGCTCTCCAGGTCCATCCATGCTGTTATAAATGGTAAGAGTTCTTTCTTTTTTTACAGCAGCATAGTATTCCATTGTGTAAATGTACCACTGTATTTAATCTACTCATCTGCTGATGGGCACTTAGGCTGTTTCCAAATCTTAGCTATTGTAAATTGTGCTGCTATCAATGTATGGGTGCATACATTCTTTCTCATTGGTGTTTCTGATTTCTTGAGATATATTCCTAGAAGTGGTATTACTAGATCAAATGGGAGTTCTATTTTTAATTTTTTGAGGAAACTCCATACTGTTTTCCAGTGTGGCTGTACCAGTCTGCATTCCCACCAGCAGTGCATGAGGGTTCCTTTTTCTCCACATCCTTGCCAGCACTTGTCCTTTGTTGATTTGTTGATAATAGCCATTCTGACAGGTGTGAGATGGTATCTCATTGTCGTTTTGATTTGCATCTCTCAGGTAATTAGTGACTGAGAATGTTTTCATATGTCTCTTGGCTTTCTGTATGTCCACTTTTGAAAAGTGTCAATTTAGGTCCTTTGCCCATTTTTTGATTGGATTGTTTATCTTCCTTTTGTTAAGTTGTTTGAGTTCCCTATAAATTTTGGAGGTTAAACCCTTATTGAATGTAACATTGGCAAATATGTTCTCTCATGCAGTGGGCTTTCTTGTTTTGTTGATGGTTTCTTTTGTTGTGCAGAAGCTTTTTATTTTTATGTAGTCCCATTTGTTTATTTCCTCCTTAGTTTCCATTGTCCTAGGAGCTGTATCGGTAAAGGTATTGCTCTGACATATCTGATATTTTGCTCCCTATAGATTCTTCTAAGATTTTTATGGTTTCCCGTCTTACATTTAAGTCCTTTATCCATTTTGAGTTTATTTTTGTGTATGGTGTAAGTTGGTGGTCTAGTTTCATTTTTTTGCATGTATCTATCAAATTTTCCCAACACTATTTATTGAAGAGACTGTCTTGACTCCATTATATACCCTTAAAAATTGTAGTGTATAATAAGTATTTATCACCATTTAGAGCTAGAGATTTGAATATGTACCTAACTGCTCAGTACATGGTAATCAGGGGTGAGTAAAGACTCAGTTGGGATGCCAGATGCAAGGGGCCAGTCTTCACGCAAGGAAGAAAATCGAAAGCGGAATTTAAGCCATTGACTAAAATTATAGATTACCAGAGTTTGAGGCAAAGGTCACCAGTAAGGGTAAACCATTTCTACTATTTTCTTTTTTTACAATTTTCTGCAATTTTCCACTTTCTCTGCTAAAGCTGCCAAAGAGATGACTGCAATTTTGTATGTGATGTGCCACAGTTTTTGTAGGGAATTGATTAAAACTCAATGGCAAATATTCTGAGCTGCCCCACGTCCACTTGAAAATGGACCACAATAACAACAGAATAACTGAGATCTTCCTCAAGAAGCAGCGGGATGCCCTTAGGAAGCATGCACAGATTCAATGCCTTTATTCTGATATTATTTTGGATCCCCCCACTTGCCATACAGGATTTGATAACACAAATTGGATGCACTCAAAATATATGCTGAAGAGAGGTGACTGGACCATTGAGCAGATCCTTGCTGGAGGTTCAGGACCAGCTGTGACTGGATCCCCACAGACCACCCATCTCCTCCTTGATCAGCGCTGGGCGCACAGCCTGCCTCCAAGGGGGAAGCAGTCAGCACCCCTCTGGCAGGAGATGTTCCTGGGTTCACAGTTTCAGGCTATTTGCTTATGAAATTGTTTGAGAAGGGATCATAGATAAGAGTTTTTGTTGATAAATTTCCTTGAAGGGTCTGTAATCCACTTCTATGATAAATGACTTTTGGAAATAGAGTAAGCCACTCTGTTGACTCTCTTGAAAACCCTGTATGGAGTTCATTGCCTGTAACATAAAATTCACAGTGCCTACCATGGGATGGAGGGCCTTTAAAAATCTTCCCTTACACCTGCTGCTTGCCTGCCACTTCCTCTCTGTCTACTCACGATTCTATGAACACCCTGAGCATTTTCATATCTCTGTACACATTTTTATTTTCCCTCCTGCTTGAAATGTCCTCCTCATTTCTCTGACAGACTCCTAAAAAATTAATACTTGAAAATTTTCCCAATTCTTCCCCTCAGTCCTTTACCCCTCCGAGAAACTGCCCCCTTCTTTCTCCGGGTTTTCCCGTAGCACCTGTACACATTCTGCTGTTGCCTTATCAGAGCAGCACTGTTTTAGTTTGACCTTCTCATGAAAGAACTGTGCTTGTGCTACTGGAACCAAGAGTGACTGGCACAGAGTGGAAACTTACTCAATAATTATAAGAAGAAGCAACCTAAAGAAAGGATAATGGAAAGAGAGAAGGAGGAAGTAGAGAAATGAGGGAAAGAAGGAGGAAAGAAGAAAGAGAAGGAGTGAGAGAGGAAAGAAGTGAGGAAAGGAAGGGAAGGAATAGGGGAACTGCATAATTAGAAAATAACTCACAGGCCATCTGAATGAAATAAACATGTGATGACTCATCAGAAAAGAAAAAACCTAAGCTCAAATGTGTTGACTTATGAAGTAGAGAAATCAGGAAGTAGTTGGTAAATACCTACAAGAGATGTCAGGGCAGGTGGTACCTAGTCAATAAATGTGAGATTGACTTTATGAAATTTGAATCCAAATTTTCCTGTAGTCAAAGGGACCAATTAGTAATTAGTTAAGCTTTTGCCAACATTAATCTACTTTTATTAGAATCCAAAGCAAAAATTGGGTCACTGTCACCACTGAGAGACAAAGAAAAAACATGAATCCAACTAATTCTGAAATAAACAGCCTTGAGAAATATCTTGACAACTTGTATCCTTGACTGTCTTGTAAGACCCAATTATGTATATTCTATGCCAACCACTTTTTAGAATTTGCTGGCAAACATGGAGTGATGAAAATGGAAATAATAGGGTATAAAAAAGGAATAGAAAAGGAAAAAGGCAAAAATATATTACCCTAATATATGTACATCTGTAAGTTGTTTATTTAAAGTACTAAATATATGAAACCTGTATTTGTGCATATCAGGAAAGAAAAATATGTCAAGTCCATTTGGTGAATGCAAACAATTTGCATCAGCATGGTATATTTATTGTATTCCAGTAAGTTTTATTGTATTCCAGTAGCTTTTATTTTCATTGCCTTGGGCTGAGGGCTTTATAGTACTTCTAGAGGCCCGGTGCACAAAATTTTAGGCCTGTGGGATCGGGCCTAAACCATCAGTCAGACATCCCTCTTGCGATCTGGGACTGCTGGCTCTTAACTGCTCACCTGCCTGCCTGATTGCCCCTAACCACTCACCTGCCTGCCTGATCGCCCCTAACCACTCGCCTGCCTGCCTGATCACCCCTAACCACTTCTGCCTTGGCCCCTACCACTGTGGCTTCGTCTGGAAGGAGGCCCGGAATGACGGAAGGTTGTTCAGCTATCTGGTCTAATTAGCATATTATGCTTTTATTATTATAGATAGTGTCAGATTAACAGAAGAAATATATTTGTCTATCAATACAGATGATTACTTATGGGTTAATTTTGTTAAAATAGATTTATTTTTTATTGATTCTTTTAATCTCTAATCTCCAGTCCCCTTCTCAGTTTTTACCTTAGGTACCAAAGTGACACACTTTATAGAGTTTGATTCACCAGGGTGTGTGCATCTTTAACCTTCTGTCTGTGGTTAATGTGGTGTCTTAGTCCAGTTCCCTGCAATAGGTCTGGTCATATTTTCCCACTCTACCAAAGTATAATGACATTTTTGCTCAGTTGTGGTCATATTTAAGAAAGGAAAACAATGAAAGGTGAGTGATAATGCTTGTTTTCCTCCTTTCTTCTCGTTCAGTTCTTCAGCCTTTCAGTAGGTTGGGTTGGGAACAGGCAAGACTGAGCCAGCTGGAAGAAAGAAGCTTGACAGGCAATCTGAGTTACGCAAGGGGAGGGAATTACTTCTAAAACACCTTGCTGCAATTTTCTGCCCGGCCAACACAAACTTCTGTTTAGAAGCCTATTTAGGAACCACATTCTGTTTCCAACATTTTCAAACAGCTGCCTTCTTCTTTAAAGAAGCCAATCGCTAACAACCAGTTCTGGAAACTGTAATAGCTTATGACTGTCATTGGAATCGCTGTTAGTGGACCGTTGATGGCAGGTTTTAGACAATTCTCAGGGACCAAACAAAGCAATACCTTAAGTATTATTTATAACGCTTCTGTGGATATCTCTAAATTCAATCTGTTCTTTGTGACAGATGTTGCAAATAGTTTTATCAAATTATACTGTGAAAAACATGTTCCACACCGGCAAGGTCTCCCTGGGAATTAATTATTTTAATAACAATCTCATTTTTTAAGTTATATTTTAGAGTGAACTGCAGATTCTTTTATTAGAAGCCAGTTATAAGCAGTATGCACTTGAATTTGTTTTAGTTTGTTGCCTTCATTTATGTTTTAAAAAATAATCTCATTCAATTCTGATAATGGGTTTTCTGTTTTGTTTTGTTTTTTTCCATCTTAAAAAATCTGGGTTAGCAGACCTCAGATTGATGGCAGGTCTATCATTTCCCGAATTTTTATTTTGTCTCTACCACTCACTATACCATTAACTTAAAACCAAACAAACAAATAATGATTTTAACATGGAAACAATTCAGTATATTTGAGAGGCCTTTACAATTTTTAACATAAAAGAATATAAAAAACATAAAATCCAAGGCAAGTTGTCATGTGCTCATGAGAATCCTTCAACTTTATTACCCAGGGCAATGGGATGGGGGGAGAGGGGAGGAAGGGAAGTTGGGCTGAATGATCATCAAATGACTCAATCACCTAATTTTTTCAGTAGGCCAGCTGCTTCCTCACCACTCTTACTCACGGGCTACTAAAAAATAGAAAAATTGAGGGACTTGAGTTTCATCTTTTTGATTTCCCTGTCCTCTCCTCGATGCTGCTGCTAATAATCAGCGAGAAGGTTCTAAGGAACAAACATGTGGGTTGTAAGGTGAGGGAATCTCATCAAACTACAAAGCTCGGTAATTAGACCCTGAATAAATGGGCTTTCTGGCCTCCCATTGAGGTCTCCACACCCCTTGGAGCTGAATTTAATGCTTTTATTGCGCATTTCTTCTTGTCAGTGGCAGTTAAAGGCTGGAGAAGAAAATGCCTTTTGGACACAGTATTAGCAGAAAAAGGACCTCATGGTCTCTGAGCTGCTCAGGGAAAAGACTGCCTCTTGTTAACTAGTGCCTGACTTTTCAGGTACTCGAATGAGTGATAAGTGAATAAATTATTGACTAGGGCAGTGGTTCTCAACCTGTGGGTTGTGACCCCTTTGGCTGTCGAACGACCCTTTCACAGGGGTCGCCTAAGACCATCCTGCATATCAGATATTTACATTACGATTCATAACAGTAGCAACATTACAGTTATGAAGTAGCAATGAAAATAATTTTATGGTTGGGTCACAACATGAGGAACTGTATTTAAAGAGACAGAAGGTTGAGAACCACTGCACTAGGGCAATGAGCAGCAATAAGAATTGTACTTTCTCTGCATGGCCTTGTATTCTCTCAGTGAACATGAACCTGCCATTTCACTTACTTGATAACAGTCTTCTCATCTAAGAAATAGTAGCAGACATATGAGTTCTGGCTATTTAACAGTTTTTCTGAGCATCACATGTACTTAGCACTTTTTAACTTAACCATTACTATCAGAATGTAAAAAAAAAAAATGTACCTTTTCCCTCAGGACCTACTTACATGATTTACATAGATACTCTTCTCTCCATAATCCTTTCATTTACCTTGAGCCCAGCAGCCAAGCAGGATCGGCTTGGCCCTTATTGAAGCCACAGTAAAGTCCTGCAAAGCCAGTCTTGAACGCCCTCACCTTCTCCTAATCTGTATAGGTCTGTTATAAATGGCCTGATACACCAATTGATCAGAGTTTTGATGAATGTGTCTCATTCCCCTCTGCTCTCATAGTTGCATCCCCAACCTCTGAGCAAATCTCTGACAAGTAGCTTTGGGGTCCTGCCCTAGAGCTGTTCTAACTGGGGATCTTCCCTCTATCTTTGCCCTCAAACCCGACTCACATCTCCGACTTCTTTTCATACCTACAATCTTGGGCTGGCCACCACCTACAGCATTAGTGCCCACAAATGGGACCTCCAGAACCTGGGTCTTAGAGCCTTCCTATGGCAATCCCTCTGTAGTGGGGAACTTCAGATCCCAGAAGCCATCCCCATTGTATCTGAAGTGGTTGACTTGGAAAGCCCTGGGCTGCCTCTTCTTTAAGAAAAAACAACTTATTTTTTGTGTAGGTATCTACAAAGTCAAAACTGCATTAAAATATACACACAAAAATCTTATTTTATGCCTTACACCCACCATCTTCCTCTGTCCCTTATAAATATTTTTGTTCGTTTACCTTTCCAGTGTTTCTACTCAAATATAAGCAAATATGAAGATCCAACACATATTCTTGTTTCCCCCACATTCTGACATGAAAGTCTCTTAACTTTTCTTCCCCATGAATTTTCACTCAACAATGCATACCTATTAGCATATGACTATCAATACATACAAAACCTCGAAAACTTTTTTCAACTGTTTGATCCATCAGTTTCTGAAAAGTAGGACTTAAAAACCCCAAAATACATTGGGATTCATTTATTTCCTTCTAGAATTTGGTCAGGTGTTCCTTTTTATGTTATCAGACTATACTTTCTGTTGTAAATGTTTATGGCTAATTTCTTCATGGAATATCATTTTTTTTCAGTATGTAGCTTCCTTTTTGTTCCTTAGGATTTTTTCTATTAGCTCTATTTCACTGGCTACTAGAACAGCTGCTATAGTTTCTTTTTGTTTATGTTTGCTTTTCATATAAATGTCCACATACATGCACAGGGACTCCAAGGAATCAGGACAACATCCGCTGTAGCATTAGAATGGATCCTGGTCATCTCTGTGTCAGGAGGTCCAGGAGCTCCCCAGTGAGACAGCGGTATAGCTAGGGTAGTAGGGAAAGGTGATTTCCTTTTTTGTTTGCCTTTAAGTCATTTGTTTAAATTGTTTATTTTGGGGTCGTTCTCTTATGGTCCTTATGCTTCTCAGGGACTTTTAGCTATGTAGTCCCTTGAATTCATATTCTGTAATGTGTTATTGGAGGGAGGGAGGTAGAGAGATAGGATGAGGTGAAAACCCAGGTCCTACCTTCTGCTCTTTCCAAGTATTTGGAGATTGTGGTAGAGTTTGTTTTAGGGCAGAAAGTTTCTAATATTTAATATATTCCTAACACTTTCCCCATTACACTTTCTCTTCCACTGACCAATCTTGTCTTGCAGGGACTCTGTTAATATCTCAGTTCTAGGCAATGCTCTTTGCAAAGGGTTGATTCACCTAGGGGTGGTAGATGAAGACAAATTCATAGTCACCCACCTATTAAGACAATGTGGAGTTCTCTTATAATCCACTCATTAGCACGTTTCCGATGCTACCTCAGTGACTCCAGTCAGCACTGAAGTCTGCTCCTGATGATTTTCTGCCCCCATACAGAGCTGGGTCAGTAATCGGTCCAACCAGGCACAATCAGAAGAGTTGCCAATGGATTCTATTTGGTACCCATTCCTTTCTACCTGGACCATTATTTCCTTAATTTACACGAGGACTAGCTGATCAGCAGTTTTCTTGCCATTTAAATATTAGGTTCTGAGATAAGCCAAGTGTTCTCTTGCTTCAAGATACCAGCAGGGTCATGTTTGGGGGTGGTAATCGGCAACTGTTAGTTCACCCTCTTATCATGAAGTGGACTTTTCATATCCTCTCACCCTTCCTAATAAATGCACATAGTAGTTTGCAATTAACTTCACAGTATCCACCCTGAAATCATGGTAGAACGTATTTTTTAAAATCTCTAAGTCTTTACTGCATTTCTATTTTATAAATAATTCAAACACATAGGCCTCTTGAAAATTGAGGCCATATATGATTGATTATTGCATGTTTCCAAATATCTGCCAAAGTGCTTTGAGACCAATAAGTTCACTATAAAAGCTATTTGACTTAATGAGCACTTCCAATGTAACTGAAATTTAGAAGGATAGCTTTCACACAAGAATAAGAGGTATGGGAATGTATGGCATCTTAGATAATTTTGCATATGCGGATATTGCCCATCATGTGGCTTCGGAATGAAATGTTTCCATGGAGATTACAGCTTGAATTAACTCCATTTCATTAGTTTTAAAAGCCCAAAGCAGAAATCTGGTATAAATATTCTTCACTGCTTAAGAGCTGTATTCTCTGTTTCCTTTGTGATCTAAAACATAACCTAACCACATATTGCAGGTCATAAACTTGGCTTTTGGAGAAGAGGTTATATTACATAATGTTAAAATCATGAATTTTAAGACAGTTATTCAGTGATTGTATTTTTTCTTTAAGAAAAACCAGTGGAGGGAATTTCAGCTGGTAGGGGGAAATCCAAGATAATGGATTAAAAATGGGATGTGAGAGAAAAAGCAGAGTTCAGGATAATTAAAAGGTTTGGGGCCATTTGTAGTATTAAATTTTAAAAAAATTATTGACCACCCCTGTGTCAGTGGGAAACCTCCAGATCATAGAGGGTGAACAGCAAACAGAATTGCTGGTGGAACCCTAACACTTAGCATTACTGGGAAGTCAAATCTTTATTGACAAATATGATACTTTCTTGCCAATAATTTAAAGTCCCCCAATACTTAATCCTTTATTCAGGTCTGGCCATAACACATCTATAATAATAAAAGCATAATATGCTAATTAGACTGGACAGCCGAACGACCTTCCGGACGTCCTTCTGGACAACCTTCCGGATGAAGCTGGGGCTGTGAGGGCCGAGCCCCTTGCACAAATTTTATGCATTGGGCCTCTAGTTATTGTATAAAATCATTGTGGTATCTTGGTTGCAGTGTCTGGGTAGCTAAATACAACTAGAAAAAATTATAAAAGATGAATTGATACCATTATAAATGCATAAATATTAGCTCTCAAAACTGCTTACTATGTTTATCTGGTTAACTCAATCTTATGCTGCTTGCTATGACAATTAGAAAACTTTTTATAATTTCCTCTAAGTGGGTTACCTACCATTCTGGGCTACCACCATCTACATTTACAAGCCAGGAAGAGAGCTCTCACCAGCAACAAAATCAGCTAGCACATTTATCTCATACTCTTCAGCCTCCAGAACTGTGAAAACTAAATTTCTGTTGTTTGAACTACTCAATCTATGTTATTTTGTTATGGCAACCTGAAGAGTCTTGTGAAGTACTGTGCCTTTAACTTGTGGGGTCTTAGCTATTTCTCGGTAGTGTCAGAATTTAATTGAACTGTAAGATGTCCGGTTGATATCAGAGAATTGGTGTTGGAATACAGCATCAAAGGTGACAATCTTAAATTTTCTTTTTCTAATAGTTTTGAAGTAAAAAACAATACAATCAATAATATTGGACCTCTAGACTTCCTATCTGCTAAACTATACATATCACATGGGTAACATTTTAGGCTGCTTTAAATTCCATTGTTTGCATCAGTAGCTATATCCCTGGCACCTAGGACAATGCTGACACATAGTAGATGCTCAGTAAATACTTGTGAAATAAATGAATGAATAAACTAATAGCTTTTCCCCAGAAAATAAACACCAGTGCTATCAGAGGCTTTAAATATTATTTTTTTGCATACACATTTTTCTAAAATAGATTGTATACTTGCTAGTTAGGTTTAACCAAGATGTAATATGGGGTCTTCTCAGTTCATTAAATCTAGATAGGATTGCCTCAAACCCCAATTTCACAGTATGGCAAAGGTCTAAGCTCCTTTGCTCCCGAAATTATGCTAATTTATAAAAGTATGTCCTTAGTTCCCTTTAATTTCTGTCTCATTTTCTATATCCACCTTTTCTGTTTTTTGCTGATCCTGTTTATCAGGATACACGCACACCCATACCGAGCATTTTGTAGGGTGGAGGTCAGAGGCGGTCACATGACACAGCAGGTTATCCACTGCCTTGTGCTACTGCTCCCCTAGATCCTCCATCTCTGAAGTCCTAATGCCAGGTCATGTCCATGCCTTGCAGACACTCATTTACCCAAGTGGCCCAATCAAGGCTTGCTCCAAACCAAGGCAGCTTGATCCCTAAGTCGTTTTTTCCTACCAGCTATGAAAACTCAATTTTCTCCCTCATTACATTCTCCTGTGAGCAAAACAGTTATAGCTCCTTACAAATTTATTTCATAAATTCTCTCTTCAAACCTTAGGTGAGTAAAAGAAAAGAAGTACAGGGACAAACAGTCCCGCTGTCTTCATCCAGCCTTTCTTGTTTCTTTCTAATCTAGGTTTCTGCAGGGCTCTTCTTTGAGGTCTCAGTAGAGTATTACTCCCAGCATTTTCCTGTTGCTCAATAACTTCCTCTTTGGGCATTAATTACCCACAATGAATCTCCTCTTTATTGAAGCCCAGCAACCAGTTCCCTTCTCCCTCTGCAGCAGCCTGGTGGCCTGTAGGCTGCTGCAATCTGAGAATTGTTCAGATGTCTTTCGTTCAAACAAGAGAGAGAGCGCCTTTAGATTTAAGTAAGAAAGAAAGAAAGATAGATTCCCATTTAGAGTCTTTATTCCTAAAGCAAGGCCCAAAATCCCCTGTGTCCAACCCCCAGATGTGAGGAAAGTATATCAGGAATGGGATCCTCCAGCCAATAGGAACAGCAAAGACCAGCTTTCCCTGACCCATCTTCTGTCTCCAACCCCGCCATCTAGATCTCATGATGGAGATTTACCACGGGAGCCTCTCCTCTCTGTAACAAGGGCCCCTGGTCTGTGCTTTTCCTTGCATCTGCCCCACACAGGCATCTGCCCTGTAGCCTGCTGGATGCCAGGACATGTGTGTCTATTGTTCCTGAAGATTCTGTGCCTCATGGTATTCTCCATAGGAAGGCTAATCAATGGGCATAATCTCAGACAAGGCCCCAGGGCTCATTCTAGAGAGTTCTCTGGTTGGAGGTGGAGAGCTCCTTACTTTCACTACCTGGATCTTGCTGGTTGTCAATTGAACCTCAAGAGGATGAATGTATCTAACATGTCCAACTCCTGTGTCTGAGTGAAGTCAGCGCAGTCCTAACTCTACTTAGGGTCTTTTCCTGTGTGGAAGTTAATGTTGCTTTTCTTTCTTCTGCCTCCTGAGCTAATTTCACTAATAGGTGACTCTGCATATGATTTATTGCAAAAGTTTAATTTAACCACATACAGATATCTTTTCTCATAGAAAAGAGTGGTTAGAACCTAGGTGTCTACCAGGTAAGTCCCTGGGAGCTTCTATAATTGATACCAGTGGTAGCTGGCCAGACATTCTGCTCAGAAAGAGCTGGACACATTTCTAATTTGTTACCGATCACATGACTCTTAGGCATACTTTCTATCAACTATCTTTACTCTCCAACTCTGAAGCCTGACAATCCTGTAATATTTTAGTAGTATGTTCTTCCCAACTCAAAATTTCTCTCTCCAATCTTTGACATATTGTGAATATCCCCGGTTTCTCATAGAGAAATGTTGTAAAGAATGCTGAATAAACAGAACCATGATAGGCAACAGCATTCCAGGGGATTCTTTCTTGTCTTTAGAGCTGAAAAGGGACCATTTGAGACTCTTATACAACAGCCATAGGCCGTCGTTCTTGAACAATAAACACATATTTTCCAAAGAAATAATTATGTATCTCTCGATGCACAATGCTTCTTTACCTGCTTCTTCATGGGAAAACTTCATGAATTTTATCACTCTTACAAGTTTATGTAATAGTGACCTACCATATATATATCCCATGTTCAAAGACTGTTAAATCACATTGTTTACCCCTAACTTCAGAAAAAAATCATGTCTGTTGTGATAAACAACCTGCTTCCCTATTTATAATGGTCTGGCCCTCTAACAACTTCAGCATGAAATTATAGCTAATTTGCCTACAAACATCAGGTGGTCATCAAAATCTGGCCACTCAGTGTATATCTATAAATCCATCTCAAAGCCTGCAGATCCAACAGGCAGTATTCTCAGAGCCATAATAGCCTATTAAGCACAGATATTCCACTGTTTTGGAGTCGTGCTGACAATGTTCTTCTGCTGGGCTGGTGTGGGGATTTCATCTGATGCAAATCAGGAAAGTGTACTTGAAGTTTATATTTCCTGGAAGAGCTTCCAAGCACATGTAGGGGTGGCTGAGGCCCTTTCAATCTTGAGCAGAAGAGAGTGCCTTGAGCCACTAATTCTATAATGTGGGGAGATTCTAATCTTCCCCACCATTCTGCTCCATCCTTGTTCTTGTGGGTCTCCTTCAGCCTTGGCTCTGGAACCCTCATATGTTGCTTCAGGTTCACCCTATGGAAATCCAAATGCACAACTTTCCTTCTTCACCAGTTTCTACACACTCATAAACCCACAAAGAATTCTACCATCTTGATGGTGTGTTTCAACTTCTGAGAATTCACAAGGAGCTTCATACTGTCGCATATGCAATCTTCGGAGACAATGCAAACCAATTCCTTCTCTTCCCTCACTCCCGCGGCATCCCTTTTATACCCTTCCTCCTGCTCCTACAAGCAAACAAGTGACTGTCATTTTCTTAAACCAAGTCATTTTGTTCTCTTGTGTGACAACCATGATCAACACGTATTCTCAACACAGCATTTTCCAAAGTCAATTCACCCCTTATATTTTAAAAATATTAATCATCTATCATAGGTAGAAAATACATTTATTTATTATCTGCAGAAAAGCACAATGAAGAAAGTAATTATTAATAAAAATCCCACCAATCAGCATTAGCTAAAGTTAACATTTTGGCAAATATATTTTGGAATTTTTGAAAAAAATACATCTTTCCACTATAAATTCCACTGTATCTATGTATTTAATTTAGCTAACAAATACTTAATTTTTGCACACTTGTTTTTTTATTCTAAATTGCTATAAGCAATGCTATGGAAAGTAATGACCCCATAATTATAATTTTCACATCCAAAGACACTTTGATGGTGCTCTTTTACATTTAAGCTGAAAAAATCAGCCCATTTGGTTTACTATAAGCAAGAACAGATAATTCAAAAAGTAACATTAGAAAACAATATTTACAAGTTGAATATCTTGAGTATGGACTGAAGGAATGCCTATGTATTTTCAAGAAGCCTTTTTTTCTAAGTACAGCCCAGAAAGTATCAGAAAACATGATGGATTCACTGACAAATTTTATTTGAAGCATAACAACTAAACCATCTATAGATATTCACTGCAAACCAGTGGCAGAATTTCATGATCCTTGTTTTAATAAAACAGGAGACAAGATTCCCAGAAGCAATTCCTTTCTGAACTAAAAAAAGGTTCAAGGAAAAGATGATCTTTCTAAAACTACCAGAGAATTCACCGTTTTAGATAATCTAAACATTAAAATCTTGGAGAATCTAAGGATTGAAAGAATAGGGCATCCATATTCTCTATTTATAGCCACAAAAATGTTGCCACCCTAAACACCTTTAGAAAAACCACTGAAAAGTAGTTCACTAGTTACTTTGGGGATCTTCCTCTATCTTACTATAATTGACTGGTATAAATTACTTTCTTCAGTGTGGGAAGACAAAATACAATGTGTGTGTGTGTGTGTGTGTGTGTATGTGTACTGCCCACATTAGAGGCAGATGTTAAATATTCACAGACATAAGTATGATTGCAAAAGAGCAATGTAGAAAACTTAAAGTATCAATTCTTATGTAATAGGTTTTCAGACTATAAATTTATGGACAATTGAAAAGTATATTTATAATATAAAATATGTGGAATGATATTTTGTAAGCATTATGTACACAAATATGCACAAAATATCTTATTTTTCTATATTAAAAGAAGATAGTGAAGATCAATTATATATATTAAAATTTTAAGCTATTTAATTTTTACCAAGAAAGAAATAACATTTTAAAATAATTTTAGGAAAGTTTAACATTTCTCTAAGGATTTGGTTTGCTTTTTCTCTCCCTAATTGAGAACTTTAAAACAAACCAGGTTTCCCTTTGTGTAATAATTTTGAAGAAGCTCAGAGCCAAATTTAAAATTATTTTGAATTTCATGGCTAGCATTTGTATCCCCATAGTCCTAGGTTCCAATTTTCTATTTCTGTTGCATTATTACTTGTATGTATCTTCTATTATAAGCCATTTAAGAAAACTTTATAATTAAGAATTAGAATCCTATATAATAAAAGCCTAATATGCTAACTGTCTGGTCAACTGGTTGGCCGTTCAACCAATCAAAGCATAATATGCTAATGATATGCTAAGGCCTAAGGACGTTCAGCTGCTAGCTATGATGTGCTCTGACCACCAGACCACCAGGGGGCAGACACTCCGACTGATAGGTTAGCTTTCTGCTGGGGTGTGGCTGATCGGGACTGGGCGAGATGGGCTGAACATGCCCTGGAGCCCTCAGGCGGTCCCTCCCCAGCTGGCCAACCTCCCGTGTCTCTTCCTGGCCCCAATTGTGCACTGGTGGGGTCCCTCAGCCTGGCCTGCATCCTCTTGCAATCTGGGACCCTTTGGGGGATGTCAGAGAGCCAGTTTCAGCCTGATCCCACAGGCCAGGCCAAGGGACCTCACTGGTGTACACTGGGCCTCTAGTATAAAAATAATTTCTTTAAACAAGTAAAAAAATTGTAATTATGTGAATATGTATTTATATATATCTATAATAATAAAAGCATAATATGCTAATTAGACTGGATGTCCTTCCAGACGACCTTCCAGACAAAAGCCACCATGGCTGGTGGGGGCCGAGGTAGAGGCAGCTGCTGCGGTGGCGGGGGCCGAGCCCCTTGCATTAATTTCGTGCATCGGGCCTCTACTATATATAAAATTTCAGTCATTTAAATAATATTTAATAATCTTCTATTTTGGAAATGATCCTATTAATAAAATAATTATTAATAAGAGAAAAATCTATGATAGCCCTCCACCTCTTCTCCTTACCTTTATCATATAATCTAGAATAGAAGCATTTAAATTAGCAAATGGTATTATTTTTCTTCAATCTATTAATATGTCTGAAAATTCTACATGATTTTCACAAAACACTTCTATATATTTTTTATTATGAATATAGGTCTCATTTGTCAATAAATTTGTAATCTGAAAACCTGCATAAATAAGAATTTGCACTTGAAGTTTTCTACATCGCTCTTACTGCAGTCATGCTCTCTCCTGTGGTTATATAATACCTACATCTAGTCTAGTGATGGCAGGAACTGCATCTACCTTGTTTACCATCAGTTTTTATGTTCCTTTGGAGTAGGGGTCAGTGAACATTTTTTTGTATAAAGTTAGATGATAAATATTATAGGCTTTGCAGGCATAAGATCTCTGTCACAATAATGCAACTCTAGTGTTCTGGTGTGAAAACCGCCACAACAACTCAACTCTAATGTGAATGAATGGGTGTGACTGTGTTTCAGTAAAATATACTTTACACGTGCTAGTGAATGACAGGCCATAGTTTTCAGACCACTGCTATTGAGTACAGTAGGCATTCAGTGTTTTTGAAACCAAATGAATGAAAATCAAAATTCACATGATAATATCTGGAGAAAGGATAGATTTCATGTTTAACAGTATTAATGGTGGAATAGCTATTTTTATTGCATATTTTTCTTGAGTAGAAAGCAATATTAAATATTCCAACAGAAATTAGGGCCAAGGTTAATATGCTCATTGTTGGCTAACTCTGGATGGCAATATAATCTGAAGAAATATTATTTCTGTTATTTGCAATGTAATTTTAGTGGTTTGTCATGCTTTTTCCCTAAAAGAACAAAAAATAAAATTGTGTATTATTAAATATTTTCAAATTTTCAAATTTTTATTTATTTTTGCTTTCAATTATACCCTCAAGCTATAAACATCATATTTAAAAACAGATTTAGCAAGCTTTAAATAAATAGTACTTCTCTTAAATTATCCTTTCTCTTCTAGTCTAAATTTGTCTAAAACAAAATCTATAGTTGCAAAGATATAAAAAACAAATAGTAGAGCTAACACTGTAATCCCAATAATTTAATCCAAAACAGCACTTCGGCATTTTGTGAGAAAATATTGGTTGGCCTGATTTATCAATGTAATAAAGTCAATGACTATCTTTTTTCTGCTATATTCAGAGATAGTTATAAAACATATACATATTGATATACAGGGTTGGGTAAAACTAGGTCTATAGTTGTTTGTATAGAAACTAATAATTAATATATAATAATACAGGAATAAACTCTGTTTTTTGTACTCACAAATGAAAACCTACTTTGGCCCCACCCTGTATGTAAAGAGTGTCATCAAATCAAGAAATCACGTAGTTAAATGAATTTTAACAGTGAAACTTCTTGAGGTACTAGCTGTACTACTGAGCTGTGTTTACAAAGGGGGAAATAGATTTCCTGAAAGCGTAGCAAAAGACATTTCAGACAAGGCCTAGTGGATAATGGATGCATGGTAGGACAAGCCTTAATTGTCCACTAAATTTTTCTAACTTAGGCCTAGCCTAAATAAAGAAGTATTAAATGAATACTTCCAAGTCATTTAGCTCTTAAAAGTAAGGCTAATTTGTCCTCAGACACACAGCTTTCCAATAATTCGCCTAAAAGTAATTTCTGCTCCTCTCACACAGACCATAACATACTATTGATTTTTGTAAGCTTTGCAATTTCTGTTGTTTCTGTCTACCATCTCTTTCATGCTCTGGTTTGGAACTTATCTCACCTGCTGGGCACACTGCTGGTGGAAACATTTAATCTAAATTTCAGCCATTTTCCATCGAGATCTCAGAGAGGAAACGAGTTTTTTGATCTCTGTTTTATTTATTTACTGGAAAAAATGTTAACCTATTGCAGAAAGAATTAACTTAAATTGAATGGTGATATAGCAAAAGATCTTGATGCGGTACCTACCATGGTGCTGGCTTCATATGCTTTAAGGACTGTATGCACAAATTTGTTCCTTTGCAAATAGGCCTGTTGGACTTACAAACAAGAAAAAAATTGAGATTTTTGAGAGTTAAACAACATTTACTTTGAAAAAATGAAATTTTATAGAATTAGAAAATAATTGTGTAAAACAGTTAAAAAATCAGAAAATGAACTTCGATATTGACCTAATTTCTGAAGGTTGTGATATGATGCAACAGTGAAAAGAATCACCTAAATTTTTTTCATATTAAAGTAAGCAAACTTCCCTGGACAGGTAGTTCAGTTGGTTAGAGCATTGTCCCAATATGCTAAGGTTTTGGGTTTGATCTGTGGTCAGGGCATATACAATAATCAACCAATGAATGCATAAATAAGTGGAACAACAAATCTATGTTTTTCTTTCTCAAAAAAAGAGAGAAGAAAGAAAGGAAGAAAGAAAGAAAGGAAGAAAGAAAGAAAGAAAGAAAGAAAGAAAGAAAGAAAGAAAGAAAAGAAAAGTAGAAGAAACAGACTGGAAAATATCCTTGTAGATAAAACAAAAGTAAATGCATTTATTGTGTTCTTTTTAAAAAAAATCTTGGTTATCAACCAAAGGACTTGTATGCATGCATATAAGCCTAACCAATGGACACAGACAACAGGGGTGTGAGGGCATGAATGGGGGAGTAGGGGGTAATGTGGGGATAAGGACACATATGTAATACCTTAATCAATAAAGAAATTTTAAAAAATCTTGGTTATTGAAGGTATTACATATGTCCTCATTTTCCCCCCATTGACCTCTTCTAGTCCATCCCTGCCCCCTACCCCAGGCATTTGTCGTGTTCAATGAGAAGTTCTCTGTAGAGAGAGAACCAGGTAAGAACCAGTATATAAACAAAACAAAAAAGAAAATAAATGAACAGAAAGTGTACAGAAGACAAATAGAACTTGATAGCAAATATAAGGACACATTTCAACACTGGAAAACTAAGAACAAAGATTGCCATGTAGAATTATTTGGTCAAACTTTTTTATTCATTTTATGGGCACTCCCCAATATTGGTAAAGGTGGACTGAAGCTGGTTGGGACTGAACGTTGCTGGTGGCACATAACCTTTCTGGAAGCAAAACGATATTTGGTACTGTCAAGAGGAGAAGAGATGTTAACACCTGTGATAAGTTATCTCTCTTCAGGATACGCATGCTAGAAAAATAATCTAAATGAAGAAGGAACTCTAAAGAGTTCCATAGCATTTAAAAATAATAAAGAGCTATAAAGAACCTAATGTGAATAATGATGGCACACATTTAAATAGCAGTTATCAGTACCATATACTGCAAGAAAATGCTTTTGATAATATTAAATAAAATCTGGATACTAAATTATATGCACACTAGAGGTCCGGTGCAGGAATCTGTGCACCAGTGGGGTCCCTCGGCCTGGCCTGTGGGATCGGGCCAAAACTGGCTCTCCGACATCCCCTCAGGGGTCCCGGATTGCAAGAGGGTGCAGGCCAGGCCGAGGGACCCCACTGGTGTGCAATCAGGGCCAAGGAGGGATGTGGGAGGTTGGCCAGCTGGGGAGGACCGCGGAAGGGCTCCAGGGCATGTCCGGCCCATCTCATTCAGTCCCGATCGGCCAGACCCCAGTAGCAAGCTAACCTACTGGTTGGAGCATCTGCCCTGTGGTGGTCAGTGCACATCATAGCAACTGGTCGACTGGTCGACTGTCTGCCCCCTGGTGGTCAGTGCATGTCATAGCGAGTGGTTGAGTGGCTTTAGCATATCATTAGAATATTATGCTTTGATTGGTTGAACAGATGACCAGACGACCAGACAGTTAGCATATTAGGCTTTTATTATATAGGATGATTATACATCATATATAGCTCAATAAATAATATCTAGTAGGGTGGGAAATGAGTGATTTAAAAATTTTCTCACTCTATTCATTAACAGAAAAATACAATAAAAATTTAAACTTCAATTAAGATTATGCTAAGAAATAGTTATTTTCAACATAATAACAGAAGCATTTAATTGAAACAAAACTATTGAATAATTTTTTTCCCTAAACTCACATTTTTAAAAGTTGGAAAAGAAAACATCTCTTATTGGTATAATTGCTTTTATTTCTCCAGGGTTTATTTGGAGTTGCCTCATCTGACAAATTCCAAATAAGCCCAGTGTCTGCTTTGGGTTGATGACAATAACATGGGAAAAGTATTTTGGGAAATTAAGATAATGTGGATTTCTATGCCCAAAATGACCTTGATTCCTTTCTGGAGAGCACTAATGAATGTGGAATGTGTGAAAACATTGTATAAATGTGGTAGCTTGGCCTGTTTATTTAATCTGGAGCCTTGGATTACTAATTCATAAAATGAAAATAATAATTTCTATTTTTCAAGATTCTTGTATTAAATGAGATATACTTAGCTCCAGTAACATACATTTATTTCTTTTGCTATTTTAAGTAATAAAGAAAAATATCCTGAAAGTATATGATAAAATTCCCTGCCCTGAGGAACAAGAGACTTGATTCTTACTTCAGGTCGGTTAGAATATTCTAAATGTGTGCCTCCTAGCTATTGAACCAGTTCCAACCTCAGTTGTGTGATCTATAAAATGGACCTGGTCTGGATGATTTATTGAGGTTCTGTCTAACTTTATTGCCCTCTAAAACTGAAAGGTATGCAACTACATGCGTAATTAGACATTTTCCCCATATTTCATCTTGATGAAAGTTTTACTTTTAGACACTAAAATATTTGTCTCCATTAGAAATATTCTCAACCTCCAGATTCATACATTTTTAAAGACCCAGATAGCCAGTTAAAAATTAAAAATAGTCCCTGCCTAGATATAGTTTAACTTTCATTTGTTTATTGGACATGAGTTATGAACTATGCTGAGTCAGCTCAGACTATGCTGAGTCTGCATGGACTCACAGGTGGAGATTCATGTGAGGAATCCCTGGCCACTCCTCCAAATTTACCAACTCCATCAAAATTGGGTTCTTTATTTAAAACCATTAATTTACCATATGTTACAAATTATATATTTGCATAATTGTTCCCATTATATTAGGAAATCCTCAATATGACCATGTTAGTGCCTTCGAAGTCCCCATGGCTTTAACCACTCTGCCCCTGGATTTGAAGACAGGCTGTTTTATCTGGCTGTAAACACGGGAAAGTTTTAAACTGAAAACAGGAGAAAACTAAAAGGAAAGCAAATCCCATTTTTATAAGAGAGACTCAGCAACCTGGAGAGTAAACACTCCAGCTCCACTTGAACGTCAAGCTTTCTCTCCTCAGTGGGAAAAACAAAGATCTGAAGAGGGAATGAAATGTAAAGAGAAGGCTGAGGACTCACTCAGATGCCAACATCATGGAAAGAGAGAAGGGCAGAGAGCACCATCCGGCTGACCTGAGCTCTGAGTGACCATGTGGTCACACCCTTACTACAGAGCCCCACAAAGAAGGCTGTGTATTATAAAGGAAGATAAAGATTAAAAACCCGTGGAAGCTTTAAGAATACTTTCCATGTTGTTGGGAATGAAATTAAAAAGTAGGACTGAAGAGAATGTGCAGAGTGGAATGGGAAAAGGGAATAATCCATGTTTTTTTTTTTTTTTTTAACTCAATCCTCTTTTCGGGTACATCTTCGTGGATAAGCAGTCTTGCAACAGGAGACCTATCAGTGCAAGGTCTCCCAGAGTGCACAATATTATGTTTTTATGGTTTCCTTTTTGACAGCAGATATTACCTAATTAGGAAAAGAGATTTTATTTTATTCTAAAAGTCAAATGAATATAGCATTTTCCCAAGGTGCTTGGCTACATGAGAGTCTAAAAAAAAAGGCAACTGGCAAAATCTTCCCCTTTCCTGTGAATGATTGGTGAAAAGAAAAATAATGGAATCATCTTCTGGCTGAAAACATAAGTACCTGTTAATGTAGATTAAATCTCTGGTATTAGAAGTTGTATGTTACAATTATCAATCTTGACAGGAAGGGCAGATTTGAACTTATACATTCATTCAATCTTGATATCTGTGATGCACAGCATTGTGCTGGATGTGACAGATTCAAGGTGGCTCTACTAACACTACCCCTTACTCCATTTCAGTTCTGAACCCAGTAAGAAATACCCCTCCCAAAAAAAGACATATCCCAGGAAACTGATCCATTAAGATATCCCATCAAGATTCCTTGCTCAATTCATCAACGTTTATCCTCAGGAGACTACCAACGAGAAGTTCTAGTACCAAGTGTAGACCATATTTTTTAAAATAAAGATACTATAAAGCAATAGGAAAGATAAGTGATTATTATAATTAATACAGTAGGAAGGATTACAGAGAAAGGGAAAGAAGATTATGGTAGAAAAAGTCTCAAACTTCAGGGAAGCTCTTCAAGAGTTCCTGCTGGGTTGATCAGCGTTCTTTCCTGCCCATTAGAAGTCAAAGAAACGGGCTGTATTGGTATACCCACCATGCTCAGTCACTGGCTTGGATCAGCCTGGGTAGTAGCAAAGCCTCAAGGAAAACAAACATAATGTCATCCAGAGGGCACATTGGGGCTGAGGTCACAGTCAACTGTGACCCTTGTAGCAGGAGATCAGGGTGTTGGATTTTCATGGCCAACATACATAGTTTGGTGATGATAATATTTTTCTTCCTGACTATGGCCTGATGGGTATCCTATCTAATAAAGAGGAAATATGCTAAATGATTGACATTCCCTCACAAGATGATGGCACCCACAGCCAATAAAGAGGGAATATGTTAATTGACTGCCATGCCCTCACAAGATGGCGGTGCCCAGTCCCCTCAGCCTCGTCTCATCCAGCATCCATCCCCCAGTCCCCTCAGCCCTGTACGGGGGCAGCAGGCACTGCATGCCTCATCCAGCCAGAGTCCCCCAGTCCTGTTGGGGGCAACCGGGCCGACAGGGGAGGGCAGTTGGGGACGATCATGCCAGCAGGGGAGCAGTTAGATGTCAATCAGGCCAGCAGGGGAGCAGTTAGGGGGCTATCAGGCTGGCAGGCAGAGTGGTTAGGGGCAATCAGGCAGGCAGGCAGGTGAGTGGTTAGGAGCCAGCAGTCCCGAATTGTGAGAGGGATCCCAGATTGGAGAGGGTGCAGGCTGGGCTGAGGGATACCCTCCCCCGCTGATGCACACATTTCATGCACCGGCCCTCTAGTAGTTATATATTGGTTGAAAACTCTTACAGATTTTTATCTGTAAGTATCTTTGTTTCACCTTCATGCTTTAAGTATATTCATTGTGTAACTCTATTGACAGATATTACTTCTCGGTTCTTTGAAAACATTATTGCATAGTTTTCTGGCTTTTATTTTGTAGCAAGAAGTGAGCTTTTCATCTAATTCCCTATTTTCAAGTAAATTATTTTCTTTCTGGTTGCTTTTAAGGTTATTGTCTTTGGTATGCTGCAGTTTCACTACAGTGTGCCAAGGTATTGATTTGATTTATTTTACTAACTGAGGTTTGCTCACATGTCTGAATCTGGGCATTTATTTCTCCTACAAATTCTGGGGATTTTTCTTTTTCCACCTCTACTATCTCTTTCTGCAATTCAAATTAGACTCATACTCAACCTTCTCCCTTCAATTTTTTGGTAGGTAACTGGGTAAAGATTTTGCTCAAACAATAAAGAGCTGATTAAAAATTGGATATTTCTAAAGATATCCTACATTGCCTTAAGGAAATAGTGAGAATTTTGTTTTTAGTACTAAAAATGTATGTGTCGAGTCTGGGATGCATGAAGAATATTTTATTGATGATATTTAAATATGATAAAGGTGAATTTTTAAGATGATCTTTAAGTTCTTCCAAATCTTGAAGTTCTATTATTATTTCAAAGAAATAACATTTAAATAATTTTACATCTAATGCCTCAAGGGTTATTAAATGCAGTATTTTAACCTAAATACCATAGTAATATGTACAAAAAGAGTCTAGCTCGCCATTCTTTCCAGAATCCTGAAATTAACTTAAAATGTTCTAGACAGTTGACCTTGATGTTCAGTCAGCATAGGTTAATGTCAGCATGAGTAGTAAGTTACCTGTCATAATTATTTTAGATTGCCTCTGTGTTCTTATGAAGCTTTAATCATTTTAAAAGCACATATTAAAGAAAGAAACATTTCCTCTTTGGCTACAGTTTACATTTATTGTTCTGTAATTTTATTTTTTAATTCTTGCCTATAGTGTCTTTGAAAAAAAAAGATACCAAAAAACAAACAAGAAAAGAAAACAGTTGGGATAATATAAATGAACTATGAAGTAAATAGGAAGAACAAAAGTTACTCTGTTTGTCCAAATGCTTGCCTCCAGGAAGCATTTCTACCACCACCTCCCCAGATTTATTGTGAATTACTTATGAATCTAAGGATTGCATCAGGCTACTTTCTCCCATACTACTAAATTGTCTTTCTTATCAATCAAACAAAACAAGTAAACAAATCTATATATATAAAAGCCTAAGTGACCATTATGACCAGTTGACCACTTGACCAGATGCTATGATGTGCACTGACCACCAGGGGGCAGAGGCTCATCGCAGGAGCTGCCCCCTGGTGTTCAGAGCGCTCCCACAGCCAACCTTCCATGGCTGGACAACTTCCGGTGGTCCCACCCTCTGGCCGGCCGGCCCCAATCAGCCCTATTGCAGGCCAGGCCCAGGGACCCCACCTGTGCACGAATTTGTGCACTGGGCCTCTAGTTAATATATATGTAGAACATTTAAAACAATGTCTGCAGCATAATAAGAGTTTAATAAATGTTATCATTCCACTTTAATAGAGCTGCAGTGTCACCAGACTCCTGGCGTAGCATGGTAAAAATGGCATCCCATGGTTAGGTAGTACACAGGCCATGGCTGCAGAGATTGGCTCTGCGCTTTAATGGATCTGGCAAAAAGCTATCCCTTTTTTTTTTGTAGAGATGAAAAAAATGTTCTCATTGTACTGGTCATAAAGAAACTCAATACCCATTACGACCACTCTGAAGCACTTCCCAGGAACACTAATTATTATTATACATCCATTCAAATAGATATGATCTTATTGATATCTGTGTGTATAGCGATTTATAACTTTAAAACTATGAGTCAAATGCAAATAAAGAAAAACAGAAGTCAGCAATTTTATTCAATTCAGAAATTAATGAGCAAACTAATAAGATGCAAAAATTGACTTAAAGAGAATTTGAAGAATATATATGCACCTGTGTGTATGCTGAAATGAATGTTAATTGATACTAAACAGATTCCTATCCTTTAGGGCAATAAAATTAGATATTTGTGGTTATCTTTTCTCCACAACAGAAATTACTTGTATCTCGCTGAACAAAATTCATGTGTATTACTATGGACAAATATTGCTTGCATTACCAATTGTTCTGTACAAATTAATTTCTAACCCACAAAATTACAAAATAGCCTACAAATAGAAAATCAATTAAATGTGCACTCTCATATACAATGAGATAATTGCTGGAGAGATTCCTAGACAATGTGCTCATTTCCAAGTCCCAACTCAGAGAACTGCCAGATATATTAGGGATATGAAAGAGAAGAATACGGTTGAAGATACATGAATTGTAGTGGCCTGGAGCTGTTTTTTTCTGAACATATAAATGAAGGCCAACTCTGCTTTATTACTTATTTATATAGTTATATTTATCTTGGAGTTAAGTATAGTATTTATTCTTAAGGAACAATTTTGTTTTCTTATATAATCTTTCTGAGTTAATACTTTATGGGATTTTTTGTGTGTTTACTTGTATCTTTAATATATTGCATGTAAAAAATTTAAGATGTAAGATCAGTGGTTATAAGTAAAAAGTCTTTTCCATAGAGTCCAATGTTATGTTTACTTTAGAAGCATCTCCAAATAAGCTTATTCTCCACTAGTCCCATCTGCTGTGATAGTTTATGTAATGACTTCCATGACTATTATCTCATCATTGGGAATTTTTTTCAGACATTTAACGAGTAAATTTATTTGCACATTTTACCCATAGAGTTTAGACATGATTCATACTAGTATATGTCCTTCCTGCTGATTGAGCTTGAATTCTTTTAAAGCTGTTATAAAATTTTGATCTTGTTGTAGAATGAGATGTTCTCTGTTCCTTTCTCCTATAACTTCTTTCATTCCCTGATTATATTCAAAGGCATTGCTTGGCTTGTATTTATTAATGGGCAGAGTCACTGCATGTCGAAGTGCCCACCATTGTTGTACCCTCATTCCGGCTTCCTCTCACCTCCAGGTGAAATTAGTAAGCCAACCATTTTCCCCTTCATGCACTCTTTCCTTTGTACACATAGCTAACGCAGACTGGTTATCACTGCATTGTGCAGCCAGGTAGAAGGAAGTAAATCCATAGGACTAGCATTTATGCTTATGGGAAGTGACCTGTTCCCTTCTGAAGGTTGTAACTCCAAGTGTGTTTTACGAGGATGCTGAACTCGAGGTACTCCACACTAACCCAGCTAATAACGGGGTGGCTGCATTTTGCCCAGCAGTGTTGCTCTGTTTCTTCCTGTACTTAGCTCCCCTGGGAAGCCTGTGCAGAGAAACAGTGATTGCTAACTTCTCTCATACACCTAACAGTTGTCACTATTGATTCTTTCTGCAAAATGTGTATATTGGTTAATACTTGGTAAAGGCAGTGCATGTGACTATGTTGATTTAAAATATCCGTGCATTGAAAACATTATAAATAAGATTGAAAAACAAACATCAAGTTGAGAATATGCCACATGGAAAAGACTCCACCTGTTGTTGCTGACTTTGAAGGTGCGAGAAGGAAGTACACATCAGCCAAGGGTACAGGAGGCCCCTGGAGCTGGAGAGAGAAGGAAAAGGATCCTCTCCTAGAACTCCAGGAGGAATACAGGGCTGTCAACACATGGTTTTAATCCAGTAACGTCCATTCCAAACTCCTGATACAAAGAACTGGAACCTAATAATGTGTGTTGTTTGAAGTCACTAAATTTGTAGCTATTTTTAATAGCAGCGATAGAAAACTAATATACCAGCCTAACTAAATGCTTTTACTATTTTGATCTCATTCCTAAAAGTAAAAATCACATGCTCTAAAGAGAAAAAAAATACAGAAAAGAAAGAGTCCTAGCATATCTCTGACGTAACCTTTGAGGCAGAGACCACAGAATGCCATCTGAAGGGTGTCCCTCATTAATACCACTGTCATTCAAGGAAGAGTCTATCCATGGGGAGATAGCTATGAGGGAGAAGCAAGAAAAACATCTTTCTGAATCTCAAACTCATTGGACTTTATTTTAATACTAAATTTAAGCCTTTATTTCTGTATAGTTATCTTTTAATTGCCCCTTTTGCTATACCTCAGCAGGGGAGATATAATGATAAGGTGTGATGTGAGCATTTTTGTTTTTCTTTTTATTTATTCAGTGACAGAGAATGGTTGAAAATTGGTCTCTTATTTTTCTGGTATAGTTTTCAGATATTTAATATGATTTGAATAAGACTGCAAAAGGGTTTCTGAGCAATTACTTGCCTCACATGTTGAAATCACAGTCCTCATTAAAATATAATCATCAAGTTCTATTTTATACAAGAAAGGAAAAACACAACGCATTTGTTGTCAATTTACTCTATAAGAAAAAAAGAAATTTATGGGGAAAAACTTGCATTTTAAGAACAAATTATTTTTGCCTTCTAAATGTATGTATGGCAGTACCCTAACAGCTATTGTAGACTGAAAAGGTTTAAATTGACAAAATTACAAATGACTCAGATTTACTTTCAAAACATCATACCTTTTTGCCTGCTTAACATTCATAGGCATATACATTCTTGGGAAAGATAATGTTTTTGAGCATTATTGATGTGGGTAATATAATAAATATGCCCCATTTTATTTGCTGAAGTTTGCCAATATAGTTCATGGATTGCTTATTTCAGGTAATATGCTAGACAATTCTAAGAACTCATAGCACTGTGATGAAAGATGTCAAGCAAACATGTAAGTGTTCTGACATCCTTGCTGTCAAAATCATAGGTTCTCACCAGATTCCTTCAGTTGCTTCAAACAATAGGCATTCATCTATATACATATACATCATATACATATACATATACATATACATATACATATACATATACATATATATAAGCCTAATATGCAATTGTCCCCACGGGAGTTCAACTGGGAGACTGATGGCTCACTATGATGTGAGCTGACCACCAGGGGGAGGTGCAGAATGAAGGGAGGCCCTGGCCAGCAGCCAGGAAGGCCTCGACCGGCCCTGATCGCTAGCCAGGCCTAGGGACCCTACCCATGCATGAATTTCGTGCACCGGGCCTCTAGTAAATATATAACTGCATTTAGTCAAATTTAACATTTTTAACTGGAAACTTCACTTCAGTAAAGACCATTAAATATACAAATTTATGTGTTTACATGTGCACATATATATATGTGTGTGTACACACACACCACACCACATATACACACAAATTCCTCACTTAAGATGAAATGTGCTCTGGATGGGTTGCTCAGTGGTTGGAGCATCTTCCTTGTACACAGAAAGTTTGCGGAGGTGGGGCTGTGAGGGTGGGGGAGCAGGTACAGGAGGCAACCAGTGGATGTTTCTCTTTCTCTCTCTCTGTCTCTCTCCCTTTCCCTTTCTAAGATCAATAAAAACATATTCTTGAGTGAGGATTAAGAAAAAAAGATGAAATGTAATTAAAATAGTTTTAAATCAAAATGTATTCTTGTCATTAAAGTTCTATAGTTGGAGGGCAATAAGATTATACTACAGATAACATTCTCATTCTATAAAAAGAAATCTCAGAAACCAAATGTTAAGAAACCAAACTGTACAAATCAGAGCTAAAACTCAGGATTCCTCATGCTTATGCCTGCATTTTTTCCCTTTGCTTTATTCTCGCTCTACAAATCCTATCTAATAAAAGGGCACAAGATGGCAGCGCCCAGTTCTCTCAGCCCCACAGGAGTCCCCCAGTCCCAGGGGGGCGGCCACTGAGAGCGGGCAGCCTGAGCGGCCTGGCGGAATGTTTGCTTTGCCGCCACAGCAAGGAGGCAAGTGTTCCGCGCCCAGCTGCGAATGGGCCTCTGGGCCCCAGAGAGCCTCTGGGCAGCAGGCATGGAGTGGTCAGGCCCTGCAGAGAGCTATTGGTGCACGGATTCGTGTGCAGGGCTACTAGTAATATACTATATGCCTGGATTTTATAAGTATGTACATGTTTTATTTTTTTTTATAGAAAGACATCTGGCTCATAATCTTTCATATCTTATCTGTCACCATTCCTTCCTTCTTTACTTTCTTTTCCTTCCTTCCTTCCTTCCTTCCTTCCTTCCTTCCTTCCTTCCTTCTCTTGCTTTTTCACATTCTCTTTCCTCTTTTTCCTTCATCCACATGTTAAGTAAAATTTAATAAATTCACACAATTGTAGAACTTATGCAAATTAATGTTTAAAATATTCTTTTATCTGTTTAAGTCTTTTAAACAAATCTCATCTAAGGCACATAAAAAATTGGATATTTTCTAGTGTGCTTTAAAAAGCAAGGCAAAACCTATCTTTCCTGATTTTTTATTTTTAGAAATAGTACACCATGGTGGATAAGTTCCTGTACTCCAGAGGGAAAGACACAATATGCTTTTCTGAACCTCTTTCAAAACTTTTCTTCTGGTCTTTCTGTCTCTTCAGGATCCTTTTGATTCTGTCCATGTAATGCCTAATCTCTAGAAGCATGTTTTTGTTCCCTAAATACCATAGTAGACGCATATAACTACAGATATGTGCCTTGCTAAATTAATGTTCATTAAGGCTGTCTATGTCTCAAATGGTTTGAAATTTTCAAAATCAAATCTGTGATTTAATAATGTCACTATGAAAGTTTCTTATTAGCACTAGTTGATTACATATATAAATAAAATGTCTTCTTATTTTTACACTTAAAATTATATACAAACTACATAAAACAGTCAAATCAGTTTAATTGTATTGGTAGCCTCCTGAAGCTGAAATCCGTGAGGAATGTTGTTGAGACAAAGAAACAAGAACCTCAAGAAATCTCAACATTGTTCAGGCGTTTTTTGACATTTCTTCCTTACACATTCTCCACAGCAGCATCCCTTATTCACTCTTTCCACTTCTGTCTTTTTCTCTCACTCTCCCACAGCTGCTCTGCCCTTTTCTTCCCAAACCCTCCTCATTCCTTAGTTCATCAAACTTTCCAAAATATTTATGGAACGCATACTATCTATGTGCCAAGCGCTGGAGAGAGAGCCCTGAACCACACAGAGTCTTGGCTCTCAGGGGCCTTTTATTCTGGTGAGGGGATAAGATAACATACATCTAAATGAGTGACCTAATAAAAATAAAGCAAAATATAAGATTATAGAGCAATTAGTGAGCCAAATGACTTCTGAGGGCTAAGAGGGATCTGGGTACTTTTGGGGTTCAAATAATGAGAACTCCCTTACCTTTGTAGAGAACTGATCTTCCTCACCCTAAAAGGGCCACGAAGAAGCTGGAGAGGTGGATTGCTAATTAGGTTGTTCTCAAGGCCTGGAGACAAAGAGAAATCTACATTCACTCGACTTACCCCCAAGGGCCTTTGCAGGACATGACAGTTGTCTGCTTCTGTACTGTCCCTTCTAGGGAAGAGATGGTGTGCACTTCTACTTGTGGGACTGTTCCCATTAGTGCCTGAACCTCAGCATCCAATAAAAGAAATTTACAACCTGTCTGAAAAAGAACAACATTCAACGAATGAATGGCCAGAACAAGCAGAATACATATCCAGAGAAGTAACACTACTGAGAGATAAAATGATAATTTGATGTCAAATAGCAAGAATATGTAAAGAGATTCCAGTATAGCAAGCACCGTATAAGAGGATATTTATAGATTAACAACATAATTTATCAACCAAACAATTCAGGAGATGAGTTGAAAGAGAAGATGTTTATTACTCAAATGTGTGTTCTGGAAAATGAAGTGCAAGAAATAGTCCAAAGCACAGAGAAAAAGTAACAAAGAAATAAAAACAAAATCATGAGAAAAAGAAAAGAATCTTGGAGGATCTAAGAGGAGACTTAATATACGATTATAATAAGCACTAGGAAGAGGAAAAAGACAAATGGTGGGGAGTCAATAGAAAGACAAATGATAGGAATTTTTTCCCGGGAACTAAAACCTGATGCCACAGATTAAATGGGCTTTTAGAGCTCCAGGCCAGAGTGATGAGAAAAGGCACCTAAAGACATCCTGTAAATTTCTGAACTCTCAGGGAGAAAAAGGAAAAGAAAAAAAAACACCAAAAAAGTAGGATTCAGGGCAAACAAAAAGTCAAAAGGGACAAAAAGTCAGGATCCTCATCTACAGCAGTGGAAGCCGGAAGAGCAGCTACCAACCACTGAGAAAATGGTGCTATACTCCGTGAAGATTCCATTTCATTTCAGGGTTAAAGAAACATATTTGAGACACTACAAGGGAAACTGTCATCCAAGTACTCTAACTAAAAAACAAATAAACAAGAAAACACCCCACAAAGTGTTTTAACTAAACAAATCAGAATAGAAACCTAAAGATGACAGAACAGGAAGAGCCAGTGGAAAATAATCAGGACACCCTTATGTGTAGACATAGACACATACACATAGAAATACGTGCATGGATGAATGATACTAGGTCAAATGTGTGATAGCTATTTTCCTCTTTTTAATGCTATCTTGAACCTAGTTTTGAGGCCCTAGCTCAGTGATGGCGAACCTTTTGAGCTCAGCATGTCAGCATTTTGAAAAACCCTAACTTAACTCTGGTGCTGTGTCACATATAGAAATTTTTTGATATTTGCAACCATAGTAAAACAAAGATTTATATTTTTGATATTTATTTTATATATTTAAATGCCGTTTAACAAAGAAAAATCAACCAAAAAAATGAGTTCGCGTGTCACAGGTTCGCCATCACTGCCCTAGCTATTTCCTCTTCTTCAGCCGCTGATTAAGTCTATAAGCCAAACACATTCCTTATCTGGCTCTCTCAGTCTGGACCACTATACACACCTGCCCTAATTTCCCCAGGGCCAGGTACTAGGCAATTAGGGACTGCCCCAGAGCCCAGATAAATGTTCTAAGTGGCCAGGCTTCACAGGTACAGCACAATCTGGGTAACCACTTGCCATATATAGACTTCTGCGTGTTGTCCCCCTGGCCCTGATGCACCCCTCGTATGGCACTGCCTCATAGCTTTCTCCCAGCTGGAGCTGCAGGTAACAAAGGGTCCTGCCTGCCTTCTGAGTGTCATGGTGTCCTGTCCTATCACCAAAAGAATCTTTCAATCTTGTAGAGCAAAGGATGAAAGTACAATATATTTCTGAATAAGAAATCCTTAAGTGAAAATGATGCACAGCATAGAAAATTCTGATAATATTCTAGAACTAAAAATCTGAAACTACCTAAAACTTTCAAGTCGAGCATGGTGAAGGAGTGGAGATTTTGTCACGTGATGGTTGTAGCGATGAGGGGAAATCAAGGGTTCTATTTTAGGTATATCGAGTTTAACCTACTTATTGGACATCCTACTACAAATGTCAAATAAGCAGGTGGATTTTTTAGTCTGGAGCTCACACACTCTAAGTCGGGGGAGTCATCATTAAGGAGCTGTAAGACCTGAGATTACCCAAAGGTGTCACGTGAAAGCATGACCCTAGCTGTGGTCGGCAAACCGTGGCTCGCGAGCCACATGCGGCTCTTTGGCCCCTTGAATGTGGCTCTTCCACATAATACCATGTGCGGGCGCGCACGTACAGTGCGATTGAAACTTCGTGGCCCATGCGCAGAAGTCGGTATTTTGTGGAAGAGCCGGTATTTTGTGGAAGAGCCACACTCAAGGGGCCAAAGAGCCACATGTGGCTCACAAGCCGTGGTTTGCTGAGCTGCAGTTTGCCAACCACTGCCTAGGCCCTAGGGCATGCCAACATTTAAAGGTGGAGGAACGAAGAGACGGACTATCTAATTAAAAAGAGCAATGGGAAGAATACTGAGAGATAGGGAGAAGCTTGGAGAATATGGTCTCTCTAGCCAGGCAGAGTGGTATTTAAAGGATGAAAGAGAGATTAACTCTTACTAAATGCTGGCGAAAATGAGTAGGGGCAAACACTAAGAATTGAGCAATGCATTGGAAAGATAGAGGGTCTTCAGTGACCTTGG
>NW_005871249.1:1171825-1230795 GCF_000147115.1 Myotis lucifugus
AGATGGCACCTGGGAAGGTCAAGGAAAGATGCAGTAAAACCAGATAAGGAGGCAAAAAATTTTAAGAACACCCAGTAGGAGCCAAAAATGGCAACACAAAGGGGTGGAGTGAAGGCAGAGAAAACCTGGGAAAAGGTTTGGATTGGGTAAGGATCACAGAACCTTAGAAGATCCGGGGGGGGGGGGCGGGGGGACCCAGCACAAGCCCTGGGAGAGTCTGTGTGGGTCCCTGAAATGCTTTTCTCAGTGTAAATCCTATTCCACCAGCAACAAAGACGTGAGAGTGGATGAGTTTACTGACTGGGGAAACGAGTGGTTGAAGGGCAGTGTTGAGGCCCAACTGGAGATTTGTGGTAACCACTGCAAACGAGATAAGTAATTAGGACTGTTTTTCTTCAGCACAGATTGGGTTAGTCAGAGTCGGTGTGGCCAGGACACCACAGTGAGGGAGATTCAGGAGTCTGTGCTGGGGAAGATGAGAATGGAAGGCACCCCCAAAGCTGCTCTCGGGACCTTTTGTCCTTATATTCCTCCTCCTTTCCCCCAACTTCTCCAAATTCGATCTCACAAGAGTTTAAAAACTGCCAACATTTTCCACGAAAGGTAGAAAACAATAGGAAACTGCCAGACAAAGCCAGAAGCCTTTTGAACAGACAATTGAGGAAATAGTCTGGAACAGTATATATGGCTTAATAATTTTTCTGATTTGTCTTTTTCTTCTTATTTAAGCTTGAGGAAAGACAGATTATATGGGTCCAGTTGCAAAAGGCAGTTTGGTAGAGGAAGAATGAAATGCTACAAATTATGATTTATAAATACAATATAACTATTTTTGGTAACTAATTAAAATAGAACTTTAATTAGCTAAATATAAAACAAATATTTCCTAGTTTATGACCTGGTACTGTACACCCCGTGGATTAAGAACCCAGGAAGTTGCATATGAAACTATTGATTTGGCCATAATAACGCATACATATATAGGCAACACTTGTTTTGTTGTTGTTTGTGAGTCAGGGTTTATAAGAAGGTCTGGGCTGGAGGACCTAGATAGATAAACTCAATATACTCAATGTTACCTTCCTAAAATATACATTTACCTCCTATTTGTTTTAAAGTACTATTTATCACCAGGAGTCTACCTGACAGTCTTAAGTATTACTTTTTATTACTTTTTTTTAAACATCTAAAATGGGGAAAATTAATAATCATCACTACAGGGCACTGAGAACTGTTTTAATAACTCAGTAGATGATATATGAAGACATTTTAGTAGCAGTGTTTTTTTTTAATCCTTGTGGCATTAAGAAGTAATATACAGATTATTTTTATTTAGGTGTAAGATAAACAAGAAATAAGGAATCAAAAAGGTAGCCAGAGCCATTTACAACAGTCAAGCCAGGAATTTAAGAAACAAAGGCTCTATATACAAACGAGTAGTTCAACTCTTTTATTTGAATTAGCCTATCTTCTTTAGGATAGAAACTCTTCTAAAAACTCTTTATTAATATAGGAGACTAGACTATTTGTCTCGACCATGTTCCAATCCATTGATTGCTTATCGTGATTTAGCCAACCTGACTACCTGGCAAAGAAGTTTTCACCTTCTGCTGTGTCCTTTGTCTAGGAAAATGAGCTGTCCAAAAAGATAGGACAGCCTTTTCCAGCAGTGTGCTATAGCTAATGGCTCTTCAGTCATAATCTCCAAACACCCCAAAGTAACCAACGAACAGTGCAATGAGATTTCAACACAGAAAAAATTCTTGCCAGGGAATGAAACTCAAAATTAAATAATAACACAATAAGATATGTAACAATAAGTGGGAAAGATGCACTGAGATATTGTGATTTAGGTTAATTTAAATTGTTCTTGAGAAGAGAAAGAGAAACAGGAACCTGTCCAAATCCATTTCTGTGGTCATAAACACAGCATGAAAAATGTTCCACCTTCAAGAAAACATCTTGTGCTGAACTTTTCACCAAAATAGAAAGGAGCCTGCATGGTGTGGTCCTCCTCTTCCCCAGCATTGTGTATTCACAGGCCGTCGTGCACTGGGTGTGATTGATGCCTCCATTAAGGTGCCTTGTGCTGGCACTGTGTGTTCCCACTCTCACCTAGACACACAGTAGATTTCTTTTAATACAGAAAAGCAGAAGGAATAGAGCATGTAAATGATAGAATCTTCCCTAAACTAGACTCCTTCCATTTGTAGACAAGCTGGATACTTTGGCAATGCCCCCCTAATTTGGTGTGGGTGGGGAAAAGAGAGAAGGGAACAGACAATGCCAAGTAGCCCTTGGTAACCATGTCGTAGGTCCTGTGTTTTACAAACACATGAAGCAGTCGAGTTCTTTGCAGCCTTCAGAATTCATCCCTCTCAAAGGAGCTGCTTGGGCAGGTAGGACTCTCTGTGACACTTAGACAAGCCCTTGTGTCCTTCCCAATCTGGGGCTTCAATGCAACCCCCTCAGCGTCTCCCCATCACCAAATCTCCTCTGACTTTGTAGCTTACTCACTGAAATCAGTTCCAAAGCAACAAAGCCTCTTTAGAGGTTTTCTTCTGGGAAATCTATATACCCTAAACTTTCTCTTTCTCTTTTCTGACAACAAATGCACAAAAAGACGTGTGTGTGTGTGTGTGTGTGTGTGTGTGTACTACATAAGTAATTTATTTTTTAAAAATCTTTATTGTTGCAAGTATTACATATGTCCCTTCCCCCCCATTCACCTCTCCTAGCCCCCCCCCACACACACACACGCCTTCACCCCCTATACTCCTGGAATTAGAGACTTTCAAGATGAAATGTCCTGGGGAAGAAGGGCAAAGCAGGGGAGATGTGGTTTCCTCAAATGAATCACCCTGTTGCATTAGTATTACAAAATGTGATCACAGGGTAAACATGAGTCAGAAGTTAAAAACTTCAGAGCTCTGCGTTATAGAAGAAGAGTAGGTTAGGGAAGATGTTCTTACCCATTGCTAGTTGAATGTGAGTCTCACACACAGAGCCATGGTCATGGACCAGCTATGATTTCTGAAACATCACGTGTTGGGGTTTAGGTGTCGTGGTACCACACACAGTGCAATAGGATACATCTTCCCGTTATACTCAATTCCACACCAATTTGAAGACCAACTTTATTCTGTGCAATGTGAAAGATAATCATTATTTGCCATAACAGGACTTGTAGTAAATTAGATGGATAAAAAAGTAAAGGAGTTTTGTTAAGAAAAAGGCAGAGGATGGTAAATACCCTAAGAGTGATAGCATGTGCTTCTGCAGAGAGAATCCCAGCAGTTTGAGAAGAATGAGAAAAGGCAGGATTTGTCATCAGTTTTAAGTGAATTTCAAACTCTAGGTCTTGACCCTTTTGTGGGAGAGAAATCAATTAATGAAGTATGTGCAGTATTTTAAAGAATCAAATTGAAAGAATATACAATGTCAGAGGGTATTACCAATAGGAAGTATATAATCAGATAAAAGTGAGGTATTTCAGCCCTGGCTAGCTTGGCTCAGTGGATAGAGCGTCAGCCTGTGGACTGAAGGGTCCCAGGTTTGATTCTGGCCAAGGGCATATGCCTGGGTTGCAGGCTCAATCCCCAGTAGGGGGTGTGCAGGAGGCAGCTGATCAGTGATTCTCTCTCATCATTGATGTTTCTATCTCTCTCACCTTCTCCCTTCCTCTCAGAAATCAATAAAGAAATATATTTTTTTTAAAAAAATTAGGTATTTCAAACAAGTAATGTCTTAAAACACACACAGAAAAAAAAGGTTTAGGTTGGGCTACACAGGTCGTGAGTTGTCTAATTTATTGAATTTGAACAACCGAGAACAAAGAGAGTTAAAAACATGTAGCTATCTTGAGAAAATAAAAATAAGCATCTAAACCTTAAAATGTCCAAAAATAGACACTTTCTTCTAGCCTCCAATCTTTTCTTCTTTAGTCTTATAATCTTGAATAATCGACACTCCCCACTCATTTGCACAAACTAAAACACTAAGAGTCATTTGTGGGTCAGTGTGGTCTTTCATTCCTCCCCCATATGAATTCACCATCAAGTCCTGTCAGCTACTTCCGCCAGGGCCCAGGCTTCCACTGTTTTTTGCTGAGACTGTGTCAGTAGTTTCCTAATTGGCATCTCTGTATCCATTTTTGTGCTTTACTTCTGCCCATAATTTATTCTTCACCTATCAGCCAGAAAGGTCTTTCTAAAGCTCTGCTGCCCAATATGGTCGCAACAAGCCACATCTGGCTATTTAAATTAAAATACTTTAAAATGAAATAAAATAAAAAATTCAATAACTTAGGCACACCGGCCACATTTCAAGTGCTCAATAGCTACATATTGTGTCCCCTTTGGCGACCACACGGGGCAGTGCAGAGAAGAACATTCTGGTCATGGTGCAGTGTTATTGGATCAGGCCAGATCAGGCCATCCCCCTGCGCAGACACCTCCACTGATTTCTCATTACAGCTAGAATAAATCCACAGATTCATCCATCATTCCGACTGTGGCCCACAAAAAAAAGAGAAAGTGAGAGGCACTTTGTTTCTGCAATTAATGTGTCACAGAATGACCAGAGTCTTATGTAACCGGGACTCAATGTTCATATCTGAATTCACAGTCTCTGAAGGCAACCAAAAACAAGATAATAAATAACGGGGAGAACATGCAGCCTTGTTTTGTGCTGGTGGCCATAGCAAATGTGTTTGGTGTGTTACCTGCATCTGTAACACTCTCCACCCGTCCCATGGGATCTTCAAGGGGGTTCAGAGACATTTCTGCAGAGCTGGAGTTGATAGGCTTGCATCCACACCGAATTTTTAATATACACAGACACCTTTTAGAATTGACTGTTCATGTAGGCACTTCAGTCTATCTTGCTTTATGCTTATAAAAGAGATCTATGAAACCATGTTTTGTTAGTCAAAATATATTTCCAGTGGATTGTTGAGTTACTTTCAAGAGTCAAACTGTAAGAGAAACTGGTAAATGAAGAAAATCCCAGTGAAATGAAGAATCTCTTCTTAATTCCTCTTTTGTGCAAATGTAGATTTGTGTATTTTAAACTTTTTTTATGTTCAGTTAGATGGAATTTAGCTGTTCTGTACAGTATAAAGAGTCTGTGTTCGTGATCATTATACCATACTAGAGGCCCGATGCATGAAATTCATGCAAGAGTAGTCCTTCCTTCCCCCGGCTGCCGGCACCGGCTTCCCTCCTGGACCCGGGCTTCCCTCCGGCTGCAGCAGGCACCCGGGCCCAGGGCTTTCCTCGCAGCCCTGGCTTCATCTGGAAAGTCATCCAGAAGGATGCCCAGTCTAATTAGCATATTATACTTTTATTATTATAGATCAAATATTCTTTCTCCTGATGTTTTTCAAGTTGCTTCATTCAGAGTAATTAGAAGGCTTTTTTTAAATTATTATAGATTGCTCCATCTATAATAATAAAAGCATAATATGCTAATTAGACTGGTAGTCCTTCCAGATGACCTTCCTGGATGAAGCCAGGGCTGCAGCTGTGGGATCGAGGCAGCCACCATGGCTGTGAGGGAGGGATCCAGGCAGCCGCCATGGCTGTGAAGGCCTACTCTTGCATGAATTTTGTGAATTGGGCCTCTAGCGTTAAAATAACTTCACATATAAAATAACCTGTTATCAGGTATGTAAAGTTAAATTCTAAAGATAAAAATATATGAAAACTTTTGAAAATTCAATTAAATTTTTTGAAGTACAAATGAATCTGTGGATCTATGTTTCCATAAAGTAGATTTTTATGAAAAATTAATATAAATTTTTACTTTTACTATTTATAAAGCAAAACTATGCAATTTTATATGTAATAAGGTTAGCCAAAAGTGAAAATGCATTTGGATATTCTTTCTCCTAATGTTTTTTAAGTTGCTTAGTTCAGAGTGATTAGAAGGCTTTTCTGTTTAGTATAAAAATCATAGTCCCACTTATTGCAACAACCCTAAACTAACCTGTGTTATAAGGAGTAATAGTTTGCAATTGTGTTAACCACTTCAAGGCTGAATGTGGACGGCTTTAAATTAGTTAAAAGATAATCATATCAAAATATTCATCTGAATAAATGACCCGCTCCATCTTCTAATTCAATCATGAATGTAATCACTAGCCACATACCCGTAACAGAAAACATATGGGTAAATGTAAAGGAAGTCAGAGAACAAAGCCATGAGAAAATTGCAGTATCTTAACTCTTGGATGAGGTGTTTTTGAAACTAGAGAAGAATTCAAAATTTGAGACTTTGTCTTCTGCTTTTGTATATATAAGGGAGGTTATTTGCATCTGCTTAGGTCCAGGGACACCCAAAAGATAACCTGACTTAGGCATAACCTGTCAGCTGTATAGAATGTTAGTGCTGAAAGCACCTGACCAGTGGAATTCAGACGATAGACTCACCTAGAGAGACAACACTCAGACCTCATCATGCCCGGTATTCTGTACCATCACAAAAGTAATGTTTCCTACAATGACCCTAAGACACTTTTCTATAAGATATTAACAAGTGTTTTGCAAGGAAAGGATCCATGGACAAATAATCAATTTGGGGAAGGGCTGGGTCAAAGTGAACTAGATTTCTTTTCTACGGCAGCTACAGGAACTTTAATTTGCTCCTGTAGACTGTGGGCATGCACATTGGCCATGTATGTATTAGAATGAATTGTTTTACAGACTTAATTGACCTCCACAAGTTCAGTGTTTTATCCTGGTTTTTTTTTTTACATGTTTGGTTAGTAGTGGTTTGGGGTTGTTTATTATTTTTTTATATCAAAACACAATAATAGTATTTCATGGAAGAGCATACAATGCTATTTGTATCACTTAGATTTTTATGTGCTCCACATTAAAGAAAAATACATAAATAAAGGAGGCTTCCACAACATAGAATTTTATTTTTCTCTCAGGCAAAGGAAACTGGAAGATGTTGTCAAAACTGTGAGGTTCCAGAGTCCTCAGGACTCACGCTCCTTCCATCTTTCTGTTCTACCTCCTCATCTGTGGCTTCTATCCTGAAGGTCAGTTCATAGACCAAACTGGCTGCCACGATTTATTCCATTTTGGTCCCAGTCCAGGAAGCAATTGAGTCAGCACTTTTTTTTTCAGCAGCATTTCCAGAAAGCTCACACGACTCATTTGTTAATAATCGGCCAGAACTACTTGAAAATGATTTCTACGTTAGATGAGTACATTATAACCCCAAATAAAATTTGGACTGTGCAACTAAGGAAGGAGTGAAAATATATAGGCAGTTAGCAGGCAGTCTTTTCTACACAGTTCTGGGGCAAAGGAGAAAAAGGAAGAGGGGGAGTTGGAGGGGGAGGAGGAAGAGTAGGAAACAGGAAATAGGATGAAGATGGAGAAGGAAAAGTAGTTGTTATCTTCAATGATTCTAAGAGTACACATTATTAACGCAACACATATCTGCAGGTAAAGCAGCACTTTGCTCACTGCAGAGATGGCTTATCATTCCCGTCAGAGCTCAGATGTCGGCTTACACAGATCCCAGATTTTGACTGATATCTTCCAAAGGCTGAAATGCAGGACATATCAAATTGTCCTCCTAACAGTCCCTAACCTTGCTTGCTACACTTTGCATACCTTTACCAACGGCATCCATTATCATAATGAATAAAACAAGTAGGTGACAGTTCAATTATGCGATGTAATAGGGCCAACGAGGGGTAATTTGTAATCACATTGGAAAGTTTGGTTTTTGACAGTTTATAACATCCTGAACCAACATGCTTGCTGATTGCCAACTACTTTTCTAACTTCCGCCAGGTTACTCTCAATAAATAGTAGAGAAAATGAAAATATCAAGGGAGAATTACACTTTGGTTATTGCAAAGGTTTTCTGTCAGTTCTCATAAGCATCCAAAAAGAGAAGCAAATTTTGACCAATCTCTAGTTTTCTTGGAGATAAGACCTGTGCTGTTCAGAAGTGCTTTAAGTGCATCTCTTTGGAATAAGTACTTATGTATAATTTTTAAACATATTAGTATATTTTTGTTTGATAAAAGCAGATTGATTGAGTTAATTGGGGGCAGAAGTCATAGCATTAATCACCAGAGTATATTTGGAAGAAGATGATTAATATCGACACCAGGATGGTTTCATAGTTTATGATCAGACACTGGGCTCCCACCTGTCAGTTGTGTTAAAATTACTTGTTCATTTTCTATTTTGAACTCAGTGTAAGTGGTCTGAGGATGGTGGGGAAGTGGGATAAGAAAACAAGGGACTAAAACATTGCCTGAGCATGCTATGTGTTAGGTACCATCTGAAATGTTCCATGTATATTTTTGTATTTATCTTCCATAACTAATTTATGAGCATGTGTATTAGTCCCATTTCCTGGATGAGAAAAGTTAAATGTAAACAGATAAGGTCTTTCATAATCAGTGAAGACGCAGGCTGTGCTGCTCAACTCAGCCTATTCCATAGACTTTTTTCTTCCTGCTCTAACAGACCTGGCATGTCTGTTTAGGGTTTTTACTTCCTCGGGAGTCATGCATTTACTTATTTGGAGCCAAAGCTCTTAAAACCAAACAAGGTAGGGGCTGCAGGAGGAAAGAGGACATTTCTCATTTCTCAGTGCGGTTTTAAGAACCACGTTTACTTCCGTATGGAAAGTGAAATGGAAAAGGCAGAGTTTGGTAGCTTTGGAGCCAACATGATTGAAACTGACCCCAGTGCAGCTTAGGGGCTTCCTGGGGGATATTTTAAAAATAAGATTTCTTCATCCTAAAAAAATAAATGAGTAATTGACTGAAGTAGAGCGAGAGAGAACTCTTGGTAGACTTGCTTTTGGGGTGGTGGTGAGGATGTAGGAACTTCAGAAATTTGGATGGTGGTAGAAAGCTGGGAGAATTCTTGTAGTAGCATAAATAGTAAAAAACGACTGAGCACTGAGCAGAAAAACAAGGAGAAAGCATTTTGTCACAGGGTGAACTTGCCAGACAGCCATCGTGAACTAGGCACAACCATAGGGCATAGCTTCTCGGGGCATCCCTGAGCCTGGGCCCATTGATTAAATGTACTAGTACCTACTTAGAAGCAGTCTGAGCGCTCTGTCTACACTGATGGGCCTGGAAGTACACGGGATGTGGAACAGAAAGCTGTGTGTGAATCACTCCCACGCTGAACCTCCTCACCCAGTTGAAGTGTTTAGATGGGTTCTGAATTGCAGGGAACCTGAAACCGAGATAAGGGGCCAAACATAAGAAGTACTGCTTCGTTAGTGGATACACACAAACCCAGACACACACACACACACACACACACACACACACACCTTTTCTTCCTCCTATCTAAAAGAAGTTTGCTTTCTAACTTCCAATTTCCTAGAGGAAAGGAAGAAAAAGAGAACGGAACCAATCCCTGTTGAAGAAAAAGCATTGCTAATCTCCAGTTTGTCCTTGCTGCCCAAATGGGCTATTTATGAGGAGATGAGACTAAGGAGGAAAGAGGCTAAACATGGCCAGGTCACTTGCTTTGGAATTTACTGCTTATCATTCTGCCTTCTGAATTCTAATTCTTTAAGAAGCCACTGTATTACTGAAGGCGCTAAATTGGCCATTTTGACATTTCCTTTCCAAGTAATTCAAAGCGAACTCATTTCTCATTATATCTTTCAGAATTTGTCCCCTGTTTATCCAGGTTTAATTTGATTCAGGAAACCCAGGAAGAAATAACTGAAATGTGTAAGGAAATGTTTAAGGGTAATTGTCTCTATGCTTCTGTATGTTCAGTGTTTTGCTCGGGCTGCAGGGAGAGGTTAGGGGAGCAGCACTGCTTTCTGAGCTTGGTCACCATTCCCTGTAAGTAATAATTCTAAATAAAAGGGAGCAGAACATAATATAATAAATAGCCACCTTTAGTGACTGCCTTTCCTCCCATTGTATTGAACCCAGAAAATACTGTGTGTGGAACTATAGTGCATAATGCCACCGAGAGCAGTGGAACATTACAGTTGAATATTTTTAATTTACAGGAATACAAACTTTTTACTTTCAGAATAAGCGAAGTAAATTTAATAGTTAAGCTGTTTTCTTCAAGGCACAATAAGATTCTTATTGTCAGCAGAAACAAAATTGACTCCCAGGAAATTGTAAAGCCTCGCGCACGTTCTGGGAAAATGAATGGCAGAGTCATACTTCATAATGCCACCAGCTCCCTCTTGGCACTGCCATTCTGCAGGCGCGACCACTTACAGATCCACTGTGCAGCGGACATAAAAGCAAAAGGCAACACACATCTATTTCTATTTCCTGTAACAAAGAAAAGTTGGGTGTCTGATTTGGGAAATAGAAATCTTGTTGGTGGATCTAGAGCTCGGACTTGGTGATTGGCTAGAGTACTGTACATTTCCATCAGTCAAATGAGCTTTCTTCAAAAATAAGAACAATGAAGCAATCAGCCTATAAGCTGAATTTTATTGAGGTGCTATAAACAGAGTCTAACAGGTGACGATAAATGCTTAACTTCATATATAAAGACCTCCCCCCAGCCGTCCCCCATCGGCCCCCATCTCTGGCCAGGGTGAGGGATCCCACCCATGCACAAATTCGTGTACTGGGCCTCTAGTATATATCCTATCTAATAAAAGACAAAGATTGAAATTAACCGTACCTCCGCTACGTTTCCCATTGGCTAATCAGGGCGATATGCAAATTAACTGCCAACAAAGATGGCGGCCGGCAGCCATGCAGCTGAAGTGAGCAGGAGGCTTGCTTGCACCAGTGATGGAGGAAGCCAAGGTTCCCCAACTGCCGCAGCCCGGCTCTGAGCTCCAGAAGCAACAAAGTTTCAATTATAGAAGCTAAACAAACCCCAGATACCTGCTTTCAGCCAGCCGTGGCCTCAGAGCTGGAGCTGGTTCTCAGCTCCAGTGACAGCTATAGAAGGTAAATAAATCCCAGAATAAAAATAAAAGAAAAAAAGGAGAGACTGGGAGCATCAGGAGCAGACCAGCCTGAAAATGGCCCTCTGCCCCTCATCCAGGCTGGCCAGGCACCCTAGTGGGGACCCCCACCCTGAAGGGGGTGTGACCAGCTGCAAAGAGCCATCAGCCCCTCACCCAGGATGGCCAGGCACCCCAATGGGGACCCCCACCATGAAGGGGGTGTGACCAGCTGCAAACAGCCATCAGCTGGCTCTATCTTAAAATACATCCAAAATCCAATGATTTCTAATCTGATTCACCACCTATCACCATGTGTTTCCTGAGTTACTGTAATAGCCCAGGAACTAGTCTCACTGACTCCTCCATTGCTTCCCAAGAACCTGTTATCAACATAGCCATCAGAAGACCTTACTCTTGTGACCCATTTCACTTAGTAAAACTAAAGTCCTCCCAATGCATGCAAGTCCCTATCTGATCTCTCCATCCCTCATTCTCACCCCCCATTATCTCTTGAGCTTGTCTCTTCTTCCTCCCCCTCTACCTCACTCTGCTCCACTGTGTTCAAACCTGCAATGCCTGCTCCCATGTCAGAGCCTTTGCACTGCTGCTCTCCTCTGCCTTACATACTCTTTTAGAAATAATCACTCGCTAACTATCTCTCTTTTATTATGGTTTTACTGAAATTCTATCTTGTCAAACCTGAAAGCTCAATTTAAAAGCAGGACCTGCTTCCCAACACCAATTCTCTGATCCCTTTTAACCTATACAAGTTTTTCCCCATAACTGGGATAACATGACTATGCTTAAATCCAGGCAAGAGAGGTCACTGACCTGGGCTCTATAGTCAGAAGATACCACCCTGGCCCTTCTCCAGCTGAGCTCTCCTTATGGGGTGAGGACGAGTCCATGGGCCCAAGGGCCATGCCACATAGAGGCACAGGCCTTTCTTTGAGACCAAGATCCAAATAGCAGGAACCCCCAAATTTCTTACCCCCCATCCCCTGAGAGCCTCTGCTGTGTGTGTACCCCTAGAATATCCCACATCACTGGTGCTTGCATCCTTGGGAGAGGATGGCCAAGGAGAAGCTGTTGAGGGAGTGGTGGGGAAGGAGTTAGGAACATGCACACGTAGACTGGATTGTGCATAAAGCTCTCTCAGTGTGAGATGAAAGGGTGGGGAAAGGGGGCCGGGCGAGGAACCAGTCTCTGCTTCTCCCACTCTCTTGCCTCGGAACTCTGAAATGGCCGAGAATCATAAATTGACTTTTCAAAAATAAATGTTATACAGCAAGTCTGAAAGGCATCCATTCCCTTGAGAAAGCTGCTGTTAGACAATTCTTAGTAAGAAAACGTAAGCTGACTTATTCCCCAACTCACACCTGTGATTTGCTTTCATTTAGAGTTTTCTTTTTCTTTTGTTCTGAGCCGACAGTAACAGTCAAATACATACAGATACATCTCGACAAGGAAGGAATTGTCATATGCTGTTGTTGAGAATATAAAACTTTTCTGGAAGATAATGCGTCCATATGTATCAAAATCTTAAAAGTGAAGATATTTTTTTTATTCTAAAATACCCCTTCTAGAAATGTATCTAAAAAAGAAGATGCACAGATGACACTAGTAATTTCTAAAAAGGAAACTCGTGCCACTGTGTATCTCATAGAAATATTAAATACCACATAGGAGTCAATGAGGAAAATTGTTAAATAGTACATTACACATTGAAATTTTTGTGCACCGGGCCTCTAGTATTGTAGAATTACACTGAATGCCACAGAGGTATATTTGTGATATATTTTAAGTGGAAAAAGCTAAGTGAAAAGAAATTGAATATAATCCTTCTTCAAAAGAAGATAGTAGTAGAAATACTTGTGCATCTCTAGGAATATTTGTTGAATATATACATTACAGTTAACAGTGGTTGCCTCTAAATGTGACAATACAATGCATGTTTTGGTTTCTTTAAACAGATCTGTTTTGTTTTAATAAATTGAATTAAAATAGTGAATATTTGTAAGAAAGCATCTCAACATTTATCATTTTTTAGTCAGATAAATTATATTTTAAGTAATTCATAAGATTTCAAAAGATTCAAGTCTCTTTAGTTGACCTGTGCCTTCTCTAGTGCCTTTAAACATAATTTTAACAGTGTCTTATTATTTACTTTGACCTTGCTTTTGCATTATATTGTTAGTTTTTATGAAAAAAATCCATTTTTTTCTCATCTATAAAATATGGGCAATAATAATTTGGTTTTATAGGTATTTTGATGTTTCTAAAAGTAAATTAAATATCTTAAATATTTCTTTAAATGTTCAATGTCTTGGCATTTAATATTCATGCTATTTTAGTTATTTTGCCACAAACATCACGTTTTTTTAAACTTGGTTTCTTGCCTCAATTTTGAAATAGTCATAGCATTACTAAACATTTTTAGACTCAGTTCATCAAGAAATTGAGTAGGTAATATTTAATCGCCAAGAAAAGAGATATTTCCTTTTAAAATATTTTATAACAAATTAGAATATTTTACTAATTTAGGAACAAGATCTTAAGCCAGAAATCACAATAAAATGTTCAGATTCCAAGACATTTTTTCAGAATCAGTATAAATAATTTGTGACTTTTTTTAAAAGCAAATTTTGCTCTGTGGTAATTATACAAATAAATGTCCTAATGTATATGTAAGAATTTTTTTATCATTTCATGGGTGGATTAGAACAGTTTGGCTGTGTCTCTTATTCAGTATGAAGGCTATTTTCTCTCTGTAAGAAATACTGCCAAGATCGTAGGAGGCACCTATCAAGTGGAACTTAACAATACTGTCCTGACCAGTATCATTTCCCCACAGAACACTCAAAGCCGTTTCTTACATTGGGTCCTCTGCAGTTGGTATTCTCTCTGTCTAGAACTCTTCCACCCAATATGTAGCAGTTTAATGAAAAGTCATTGCTCACATATGTACAAGAACAAGATTCACTTGAGCCTCAAAAGTCAATTGAAAATTCCAGGTTCTGAACACCCTTTCAATTTCCTCTAAACAGTGAAAAATATATGTAATTTAATTTAAAAATAGTTCAATTTAGTAGTTGACTTTTATAGTTCAGTAAGATTATTAAAAATCTCAGCCATTGTGTCTCAAGTCACCTAAATAATATCTAGAATGGTTGCCCATTGCTACCACTGCCCCAGCAACCACTTGTTCTTACCCATGATCCTATACTGTCTTCATGACATTTAGGATTCTCAAACTAATATCATTTATCTGGTTTCGCTTTTTTTTTTTTCCGGAATGCATCACCTCTCCATCCCCTAAAATAAGAGCAAACTGGTTCTATGATGAAAAAGCTAGTTCTTTGTACCTATGCTTTATTCCTCTGGTCAAGATGCATAGTATTTTAACTCCAAGTATAGGTTCTAAATATTAATAATGTGATCATGATTTAAAGTGATTTACTACTGAATGCATTAATTTGCAAAGGAAGAGACCCCCAACTCCATAAGGATCCCCAAAGTAGAGCACCAGGATGAAGTGTTTGAATACAGAAAGGTGAGACCATTGTCAACCTGGTTACTGTTGGAAATTCTGAAATGGCAGCCATTTTTGAGTTCTATCAAACAATGTTAAAAGATCTAAGAAAATATCATGATAAAATATCTGGTTAAGGATTAAGAAATGCATGAAAATGTCCTCAAATGGGAAAAAAATTGCATCATTTATATTCCAGACATTATGATAAAAAATACTTGAAAAAGAAAGTGATTTCATATTTAAAATAGAAATTTAAATGCTATTTAAAAAGCAGGGGGAAGGTGGAAAATTTATTTTTGCATAACAAATTTCACACTAGGGCTTTGTAGGGAAATAAAACATAAAATTCTTTGTTGTACGTAGCTTTATTATTTAGATATTTCCACTATAATATGTTTTGCAGTGATTTAATGAACTACCTTAATTTAAATAGCTGCTTTCTTCTCCCTTGAAGACATCCTTCTTGTGTGATTAATGCTCGAAAAACAGTAAAACAATATCTACATTAATCTATGGAGTGCTAGAGACCAGCAACCAGGAAAGCATGATACAAATTTTTTAATTAGTTCAAAGTTCAGCTATCTCAGGGACTGTTAGGCAATCGACAAGAGATTGTTATGAAACAAAATCAAGAAAGTCTCATGAAGTGCTCTTTTTAAAGATCTATTAATGTTCTGTGGTTGTCTGTACAACACAGCCTATCATATCAGTGGATGAAGGGGAACAATTCCACAGAGACACAAAATAATATTACTGAGCCTTCATTACATGATTATTAGCTCAATAAAGCCATCAACACCTTATTCTGAAGTAATTGACATGACTGTGTTACTGCTTTGAAGTAAAATGCTGTTTAACTACCCATTTGGCTATAATAATCTCCCAAAGTAATGTACCAGAAGGTAATAGAATGCTAAGTGGCATTGGCATAAAAAGGAAAGGACATTTTTGTTTACAAAAGTAATAACACTTTCATCTGAAACCACTTCTTACTAATCTGGCAGGCATTCTTCGCCTGTGGAATTTTTTCTGAACTTGCTTGATCACATGATTAAACTGGCAAATTGGTTAACTGACCTTTTCACACCTTCTTCCTCTTCTGCTCCTACAACTCATTTTTAGTTATTTTTATTTGTATTGATTTCAAAGAGAGGAAGGAAGAGGGAGAGATAGAAAGAAACATCAGTGATGAGAGAGAATCATTGACCTGCTGCCTCCTGCATGCCCTATACTGGGGATCGAGCCCACAACTGGGGCATGTGCCCTGATAGGGAAACGAACTGTGACCTCCTGGTTCAAAGGTCGAAGCTCAACCATTGAGCCACGCCAGCTGGGGTACATATCTTTTTAAATTGAACATATTGTAGTGTTCATGAACGTTTGGTGTTCATGACTGCTCAGGAGGTGGTAGCTCTTTATGAACCCACAGGTGCTGATTGGTAACGGGCAGCATACAGTCTGCCCAGGAGATGGGTGCAGTCTGTGCACTCAGTGAGCTGTGGGTTTGTCAGTGAAGTTGTTACCAAGGAAGACAATGGGTGTCAGGCAGAAAGAGGTTAATACAACAAAATCTAAGAAAATAACTGACTTTCTGTTTAATGTGTGTGAATGAATATGACCTCAGGAACATAAATCAAAATTGAGGAATAAATAGGAGATAATTCCATTGTTCAGGTCATATTGTAATAGCAGACACTGTGTGTCACATTGACCTTTTTTTTAAATCTTGAATGTTCATTCCAGTACTGGTAGAGAAAAAGCAAGTTCAAGAAAGAAAATAGAATAATGAGTACTTTATTATCTTGGTTAAGTCAACAGTTGGACTTTCTCCATGCATATTCTTTCCTCTCCATGTTCCTAACTACCATAGGCATATATTTTTTTAGAAACTCAAAATATTAGGAAAACATAATAATCACCAAAATATCAGAACCTGTAGACACCATAATCAATCTGAAAAGGTTCTGATTGTAAACAACCAATATGACATTCTGCATATTCGTAACACTCTCTGACTTTCTCCCCATGGGCTCTCATTTCATTCATTTTTGTCAACTCCTCTTTGACCCAGACCTGTCTAACACTTTTCAAGATGTCAACTTATTAAAATTTTTAAGAGACCAATAATGGAGAGTTCAGAAACTATCATGGGTATAGTGTATTGAAAAGACCATAATCTGAAATCAGTAAGACATGAGTTAGCTAGACTAGCTCTACTCATCCTGAATAAATGACTTTGGAGGAAGTATAGTGCCTCTATGAACATCTCCTTCCCCAGATAGAAATGAAAATAAAATAATACAGGTTGTTGAAAAATAAGATAATTGCTACAGAAAGTGTAGTCATCCAATAGAGTGGCTTAAAAATGTTAACAATTTGCTGTACAACCTAATTGAATTCTTTTGTGGATAGCATATGCTAATGCTAATGAGTTAAATCTTTGTATCCAATCAAATCGTGACTTTTAGTTGGACTACATCAAAACAAGGAGAAGGGGAGTAGAAAGACTGGTCAAAAAATTAGGGGACAGTTGTGTCCCTTCAGTCCTTCAAAGCACCACCTATCACTCCTGTTCAAAGGATCTGCAGTGGTTATGACATCTTGGTCAAATTTTTAAAGGGAAATTTGTGTTATCAGATAATGTATGACATTAATGGGTAAGATAACTCTAGGGCAGTAGGTAATAGATAAATACGAGATAGGAAAAGTTGGCTTTAGTAGCTATTGTGACCCATTTAATCAAATGATCAATAATCCTTTGCTAATTTTGAGCTCTAATTTTGCTCTGCTCAAAGGAACAAACCATTCTTTTCTCTCCCACTTGACCTGGTTGAGCAAGTGTTTTTGCAGTCAGTGTATGAGCTTCCATGGTGATTGTGTGAGATGGTTCATTGGCTTAGACCAAGAGAGATGGTGGCATAGAACAGTGCTATCTAAATGTTTTTGAGAAATGCTGCATTGGTGAAAATTATATTATGTAGAATCAGTACTGGGGGGTGGGCTTTAGCTCTAACACTAATACTTAATTTGTATGTTTTTACTGGAGTTTCATAAATGTAATAAAAAGGAAGGTGAGGAGTTCCTTGTGGTGACTCTAAAATAATACGGGATGTGAGGTCCATTCTTCTTTACTATATTATCCTGGTTACTTATACCCACTGATTAACGTTGGACCCTCATTATACTGAAATCAACTGCCCTTTCAGCTCTTTGAACAATATTGAAAGCAAATTGGCAGCATGATCATGAGCCTTAAAAGTAATCATATTCATTGATACAATAAATATACTTCTAAACATCTACACAAAGGAAATAATCTACAATAAAGTATCTTTATGTCAAAATATTTACCTGAGAGCTATTTATATTTCTAAAAATATTGGAAAGAACATACGTGGCCAGTAGTAGAGAAATAGTCATACAAAATCAGTTTTATTTATAATATGGGAAATTATGCAGTCAATAAAATGTTTATGCAATTTTATAACAGAAATATGCCAGTATTATAATATTAATAAAAAATTCACATAAAATGTTATATACTTTATAATTTTGACAGTATGAAAAATATTCTGAGATGAATATTTGAAAAAATACATGAAAATATTAATGTTGATTTCTTATGTAAAGAGAAATTTTGTCTCCTCTTTCTTTGACCTCATATGTATTTATTACTATGTGTATATTCCCTTTCTAATCAGAAAACAAGTTATAAAAGATAAACTAATCTGGACATCATTTAGCTTTAGAAGAATTGGCAGTTCAGGGAAATTTTTAAAATGTGTAGTCATTTCAAGATTAGATCTCAGAGGAAATTGAACTTTCTAAATAATACTGAAACTAGAGTCTTAGCAGAAAATATGTTTTTGATTCATTGCTGAGTTATTCCTCCTGTTTACTGGTTCATCTGATGATAAGACTCTGAAAGTCTTTGAAACTTCTATATCAAAAGCATCTTTTCACTTCCTAAATCAACCTGAAATTTGAAGATCAACATGTTTGTGATTTTTTTTAAATGCACTAGTCTATGTACTACCTTTAGAATGCTTGCTGTGGGCATCTGACATCCCACTAATAGATCACTGTGGAGTGTCACCCAGGTAAGGCATCCTGATGAGACATCACTTGCAAGACTGATAATATGCTGCTTGAATATGTCCATGACATAACAGATAGCTGGAGAAGGGATTTTCTAAAAGGATCTCCAAGAATCTCATGAGAAAAAAAAATACATGGTTTAATTTTAAGTTATTTTTAATATTAAACCATAAAGAAATGGGAGAAATATTGGATGTATGTATGTTTATTGTATACATTTCTTGAAGTTTATCATGAAAGTCAGGCTCTGAAAAGAAAACTTATGGTATATTTATCAACTGACAAACACAGAGGATTATGGGATGGAGGCTATATATGTAGGCCACAGAGACGAAAATAGATCTGTCTTTACAGAAAAAGCTTGCTGACCAACCCCTGTTCTAAGTGTCACACATTTGCATTATGGAGAATAGAAGAATATAAATTGCTTCAATCTAAAAAGTGTAAAAGTTCCTCAATAATAACTGAAGTTACCAACATATAAACTTCTCAACCAAGTTAAGATCACCAAGTAAATGAATCTCTGAGCTACTGAGTGTATTTCATTAAAATTATGTAAACAGACAACTTATATTTCTAATTTAATATAGTTTACAAACTGAAAAGGACAATATTTTTAAATACAATGTATTACTATTATTCCTGTTATTAAAGCAAGATAGTTTTTTGGAGGTAGAATAGAGTACTGCTTAAGAACATGGATTCCTGCGCCAACCACTTGGAGTTTGAATCCCAGTTCTGTCACTAACTAGCTGTGTTATTTGTCCAGTGTCTCAACCTCTCTGAGCCTCGGTTTCTTCACCTGTAAATGAGAATAAAAGCATTATTATTGTGTCCCCATGATAATGAAAGTATTAATACACATAAAGAGCATTACAGTGGTCAAACCATTCTATGTAATGTGTTTCCTAGTAATATTATTAACTAGAGGCCTGGTGCATGGATTTGTGCATCAGTGAGGTCCCTTGGCCTGGCCTGCAGGGATTGGACCAAAACTGGCTCTCCAACATCCCCTGAGGGGTTCTGGATTGCAAGAGGGTGCAGGCCAGGACAAGGGACCCCACCAGTGCACCATCAGGGCTGGGGAAGGACTGCAGGAGGGCTCCAGGGCATGTCCGGCCGATCTTGCTCAGTCCCAATTGGCAAGACTCCAGCAGCAAGGTAACCTATTGGTTGGAGCGTCTGCCCCCTGGTGGTCAGTGCATGTCATAGCGACTGGTCAAATGGTGGAACAAACAGTCGGACACTTAGCATATTAGGCTTTTATTATATAGGATTATATGCCATAGTACTCATTGTTAACAAAGTCCAAAAATTAACTAATTATTCACATCACCAAAATCTTAAGGAGCTGATTCCTTTCATGATAGTTAGCATTTTTAATGTTTAAAGAGTTTGATATCATTCATTCAACATCTATAGATTAATAAGCTAGCACAACACTAAGCTCTGTGAGAAAGGTCATAATAAAAAGACATAGGGCCTACCTTTGTGAGGACTTTATGGAGAGTATCCTTGAAATTAGTACAGGGACAGACCTGCAAATTTTACTCAGTATAAATACAAAATCTAAGTGCTGGCATGTAGACTATAATATACTTAAGTGTACATAGCAACAAAATGGGTTTCTTTTACCTATAATGCAGAAATCATAAAAATATAAGCAGAAAACTAAAAATAAAGTGCTCTATGACCATGGAAACTGAAATAGTTTAGGCTTCTCTTTGCAACATGAAACATTATTGCTGGCTATGGGTTACAGAGATAAATCTTGAACCATTCTAATTCTGGCACAAAGATATTGTATACAATTTTTATATAATAATAGTGACGTCAATATGTAGAAGAATGCTTTGTTTGTCATCAAGCTTTCTAAACAGCATTCACATAGGGAAAAAAAATTATGACTATCCAAGGGAAAGTTACACTGAGCTGATAAATCAGAGTAAAAAGGCAAACCAATTTTTTTTCAAGGCAAGTCTGGCTCTCAAATTTGGCCCAACTGCAGGCTAAAGTGTAGCTGAATGCAAGAGTAAGCTTTTCTTTCTGCGTGTTCAGATATTTTAGTATGGCTGGTTGCCTTTCAAACTCAGATTTGATAACTACTTTAAGCCCAGAGTCATTATTTGAAAAAGACAAAATGCTAAGTCTCTTCCCTCGATTTTCCTCCTTCACCTGAGTTGTGTCTCTTACCCAGTCATCCGTTACAGTCAACGTCTCTATACTAAACGTCTAAAAACCTGTCCAGAAAAAAAGCTTTTCATTACTAAAATGTAAAAAGTACAAATATTTTTTAAAAACACATTACAAGAGATTTTCCTACAAAAGGTTAACTAACTTCTTTGTAAAGCAATGACTGAAAGGACATACTAGGTTGTCACTCTATTAAATTTCTGTAATTCCAAATAAGGTAACATAAATAATACCTGGGCCCGGCCAGTGTGGCTCAGTGGTTGAGCATCTATGAACCAGGAGGTCAGGGTTCCATTCCCAGTCAGGGCACATGCCCAGGTTGTGGGCTCGATCTCCAGTGAGAGGCATGCAGAAGGCAGACCATCAATGATGTCCTCTCCCATCATTGATGTTTCTCTCTCTCTATGCCCCTCCTTTCATCTCTGAAGTCAATAAAAATATTTTTTAAAAACCTGGAAGATTTAAATGAAGTTCTCAAAGTGTTATCTCCTATTAACCATGCATCCTTTGTCACTAAAATCTCTAGTAGTATATCTTTTGTGGTCAAAAGGCCTGAGGCTGCTGACACTGGTATACAGTCAGAGATAAGTCAGATGGAGAGGGTATTTAGATTTTTGCATATATTAAACAGTGATACCTTTGCCACTTGAGAGACCTTTGCCTCTGTGCTTCATAAATACTTCATTTAGGGAATATTGGGAATCCTAACTTCTCTGTATAATAGGAAATGCCTCCTAACCTACTAAATCTCTAGTTGAAAGTAATTCAATCCAGTTTGCTTAAGTATAATATATCTAATCCTAATACCACAGGCATTTCAAGACCTCAAGGAGAGCAATATATTGAGGAATACTAATAAAAATTTTCATAATTGAAATATGCAAAAATTCACTTTGCTTTTAAAATAGACTTTCAGGTTTTTGGACTTGAGAAAAAATTCTTGTGGCCCATGTCTCAAATAAGTTTAGAATAATTAAATATCTTCATAGCTATAGAATCATCATTGAGCTGAATTCTCATGGCTTGTCAGACATTTAATGATGAAAGTTCATTTGCTTGTAAGCTAATGATGGGAATATACTAGCTAAAAGATTTCTGAAGTCATCTGACTTGTGGAAGCATCTTCTTAAACCCCGAATCCCTAAAAAAAGTTTTTGTGTCACCAAATTGGAGGTAAAATAACTATGCAGTAATTTGTTTGTTCTAACACCTGTATGTTCAGTACCATAAATTCAGAGAAGCATAACAAAAAGTAATTACAGGCCTATATTTACATCCGTGTGTATTAAACAAGGCATATTGTGCAAGCAACAGGTAACTACACAGTTTATATTAACAAGTTCTCTCTCTGGCAGCTGTCACTCCAGTTAAGATAAGGAAGCCATACATCAAATGTAAATTACTTCCCCCCTCATCTGTAACAATAAAAAAGGAGAGCTCCACAGTAAACAAAACCACTACAATGCTCAGCTCTCAGTATGATTTAAGGCAACAGTTGGCATGAATGCTGAAGGCTAGAAAATAATTAAAAACACAGGCATCTCACTCGTATCTTAGATAAATAACTTTTAAAAATGTAATTCAGCCCTGAGTGGTTTGGCTCAGTGGACAGAGCGTCCGCCTGCGGACTGAATGGTCCTGGGTTCGATTCAGGTCAGGGGCGTGTACCTTGGTTGCGGGCACATCCCCAGTGGGGGGTGTGCGGGAGGCAGCTGATCGATGTTTCTCTCTCATCAATGTTTCTAACTTTCTGTCCCTCTCCCTTCCTCTCTGTGAAAAATCAATAAAAAATATATTTTTTAAAAAATGTAATTCAATTAACTAAATATTTATTGAGTCCCTACCATGGAAAAGGCAGAGCAGGCCTCCCTCCATTCCAAAGTCTACAATCTACTAAGTGGGGAAGGATATGGGCTAGAGACTGGAGAAAGGGAAAGAAGGAGAAAGAGCTGCTGTGTGAATACAGATAATTGCATAAGGTAAATATGCACACTGCCTTCAAAAGTCATGTATCCCAAGAAAACAGAACACCAACCAGAAAGGATATATGCACCCCTATGTTCATAGCAGCACAATTTACAATAGCTAAGATTTGGAAACAGCCTAAATGCCCATCAGCAGATGAGTGGATTAGAAAACTGTGGTACATCTACACAATGGAATACTACGCTGCTCTAAAAAGGAACTCCTACCATTTGCAACAGCATGGATGGACCTGGAGAGCATTATGCTAAGTGACAGAAGTCAGTCAGAGAAAGATAAATATCACATGATCTCACTCATTTGTGGAATATGATGAACAACATAAATTGAACAAAAACAGATCCAGAGACAGAGAAGCATTGATCAGACTGTCAAACCTCAAAGGGAAGGTAAGGGAGGGTGGGGGTAAGGTGGAGAGATCAACTAAAGGACTTGTATGCATGCATATAAGCCGACACTAGGGGGGGTTGGTGAGGGCACAAGCGGGGGTGGGGGGTGCAATGGAGGGATAAGGATACATATGTAATACTTTAATCAATAAAAAAAGGAAAAGTATAACAACTTAAAATATCAACTTTAAAATGAAAAAGTCAAGAGAAGAAGAAATCTCATCTAATACAATGAAGTAATGGCTAAGTATACAGAGCTAAGTCAGACCCTCAGTCTAAGTTTTAAGAAAATAAAGTCAGTGTGGTATAGAAGACTTGACCTTTCATGGCAAAGTCCTATTCAGCCATACGTAAATCTTGAACTCCAAACAATATTGACCAGGAGTCCATAGTCAGTTGACTACTGAGTCAACAACTCTTGAGTTAACAAATCTGGTCTTTTCAGCTGAGCATAATAAAACTTACTTCCAAAGAAGAGGACTTTGCCAAATGACTTGTTAACTTTTTATGAGATTAACATTATTGGCTAAAATAGAAAAAATGAACCAAATCATGTATTTGTGGGCCTGAGCATCGGCATTTACAAGCACTGATATAACTAGAGTAGATTTCATGAAGATGAAATTAAATTGCACACATGTATCTGCTTAATGAGCATTAATTTCAGAACGATCTAGAACAATCCCTCTTTTACTGAAATTGGTCCTGGGTTTTTGAATTCTGTTTATTGTATGCACTGAAGTGTTTCTTTCAAATATGCATCCAGCCAAAAACAACTTTCTAAAAATTACAATAAATTTAAAGTTGTCTGTATCAGGCTGATCTACATGTAGCAGAGAGTTCAAATAACAGAGGTATAAATAAAAGAGAAGTTGATTTCTCTCTCATGTAAAATCTAGAGGAAGCAAATCCAGTCCTATCTCTCCAGGTCACAGCCCTTATACTCCTGACCTAGGATGGCCGAGCACCAGCGGTCACATCAACTTCCAGCGAGTGCAAAGGAGAAAGGAGTAAAGAGGCGGAGGCAAATGGTATCCATAAGTTATCTTTCCTAGAAGCTGCCCACAGCACATTTGCCTCTCATTTCATCTCATTAAGCAGAGCTGAGTCACGTGGCTGCACTCGTTGAAAGAGAGCTTAAATGTTTTTCTTCCAAGTGGCCCTGTGCCAACTCAACACCAGGGCTTCTATGAGAATGAAGAGGAGAGTCGATATTGGTCTCATCCATGCTGGTGGAAAAAGTCATCATAAAATGACAAACAGTTTAGTTCCTGGTTTTTTCATATCAGTTCAAGTGTGTTTTGCTATGGTGACAAAGTATTTGGAAATTTTTATCCAGCAATTTCACTCGTGGGAACTTATTCTGAGCACAACCAAAATATAAAAATGCTAACTGTACAAAGAGGCCTATCACAGTGTTATAATAGGGAAAGGTAGGAAAATTAAATGACCAACAACTAACAGTTACATACATATTGACAATTCCACATAATGAAATAGCATGCAGCTGTGAAATATACACTTACAATTTTTATATAGACTCAAGGAACATGTTAAGTGAAGAAGTAAGTAAAATGCCTAAATACTATTGTGTAAGTAATTCAATAGAACATATATGCATCGAAAAAATTAGAAAGCTATCCATCAAAATAGTACCAATATCTATTTTGGCGTGGTAGAATTAAAAGTATTTTTTTTTCTTTTCCAAATTTTTTACTTTGAATGCAATTTAATATTAAAATATACAATTCAAATAATAATTAAGGATCTCCCCATTTCTCACATCCTTTCAATCCATAATATTCTACTTTTATTTGTATTTCATGATTCTCACTCATCATCTTTTATGTTTAACACCCCAGTTATATGTAAAGCTTTCAATTATATTAAATATTAACGTTGTCACTATGTGACTTGAATATATAAGTCACTTATACACATTGTTGTCACTATATAATGTAACCACCATTTAAAGAATTCTGTTATTTGGAAACAGATGGCTCCTGTTAAATATTTTGTATCTCTATGATAAGGCTTTTAAGTTTTTAGTGAGATGTATATTCTTTCTGTTTTATGTGTGATAACTATACTTTGTAAACATGGTAAATAGTAAATTTTGTTAAGTGATAATGTACTAGCTATTTAAAATTCATGCAAAACACTCATGGGATATTATTCACGTACTTTGTATGATTTAGTATCGGTGGCCATCACTGATACTAAGTTTGTATGGAGAAGATGTCTATAATAAATCCAGGAAGTGATGGAAACTATTTAGGTAATTCTGACCAAACGACCACATTCCATGTTGCCTGGACACTGGACGGCCCTTCTGTGAGCTGTAGGGATACTTGGCTGTGACTTTCAAAATGATAAAGGGAAACAAATGGACTCATCCAGATGCTTACCCAACCGAGAGCACTGAGAGTAACATGATATGAGAGATCAACTGATATTTAACTTCTCTAACACTTTTTTTTGTACTTTTCATGGGAGAGAAATAGTAAGCAAAAAGCTAATTTTATGTAAGTTAGAAGACTGGTAAAAGAAAAGCAAACAAAAATGACCCAGTTCCAGGTTGCACTTCCTCTTTGTAAAACAAGTTGGGCAAATTTTTTGTAATTCTGAGGAATCCGCATGTAGGAATTCCGGCACCCCGAAGACAATCTACAGTGTTCCTAACTACCTGCGAAACCTCACCACAAATCCTTAAATTGGGAGAGGCAGGTGTGTTAGAGGAGCAGAAGGTTAGGGAAGGGGAAGCAAATCTGTCTAAAAAAATGCATGTTCACGTACAATGCTATATGCTTCAGTCACAGACTCAACACAAATACCCTCCCTCTGTCAAATAAATTGCTTTAAAAATAACACAAATTTAAGAAAAACATTCTCGATAGCAAGCCCTTTAATTGCTGTGTATTCCTACTTCCACTGGGGAAGTCATCTCTGCCACAGCTTTTTTATGTCCCATTGTTAAAACGGAGACAAGTTCTCGGCACTGGCATAGACATCATTAGAGTCCGTGTGTAAACACAATGCCCTCCACTAGTTCACAGGGCCCATTATTTCGTTAGCCACCGCCCACCAGGAATGCTGTCATATGTGGGGCACGTCCGGACATCAGTAATGCACCTCGTCACTGTTCCAATTTCCATGCAGGTCATGTCACAGTCACTCACATTCCCAACCACGCTTGTTAGTTCTTAATGAGGAAAATGGTTATCTTCCCCCAAAGTCCTGTTATGCCCCTTTCAGTGACTTTAATTGATTGGCTGGGTTAGTTAACGAGGTAGTGTGCACAAGTAATTCCGAGCAAAGACCTCTATTCTTATTTTACGATAGCACAGATTGATCGTGGCGTATTCGCTGGAGACTGGCAGATGTTTCTGGATGTTTCGTGTATTTCATTTTCTATCTGTGGTGCTGAGATATTGTTCGATGCTTGGGAAATTGACAGCGAATATTACTTTTAATAGAAAATGTAGAGATGTCTCTCAAATTCTAACTTCATGATAACAGCACAGCTCTGAATTTAAAGAGAAAAACGTTTTCTAAACATACATGCAATAGAAATCAGAAACATGTACCAAGTGAGACTAAGCAAATATGGCATGTAGTGTCTAAAAAATGTAGCCTGCCCTAACCGGTTTGGCTCAGTGGATAGAGCATCAGCTTGTGGACTCAAGAGTCCCAGGTTGATTCTGGTCAAGGGCATGTACCTTGGTTGTGGGCACATTCCCAGTAGGGAGTGTGCAGGAGGCAGCTGATCGATGTTTCCCTCTCATCGATGTTTCTAACTCTCTATCCCTCTCCCTTCCTCTCTGTAAAAAATCAATAAAATATATTTTAAAATGTAGCCTAAGTTATTGCCCCTCTCAAATATTATATAACCAGAGATGACATATTTCTTAGGCAAAGGAAAAAATAAAATAGAAATGAGATTTCAAGCCTTGTCAAAAATTGGCAGCTTGTTCAAAATAATAGCTGGTTGCTTACATGTTGAATAGAATACCCCCCCCCCCCCACAAATGTGAATGGCAGATATCCTACTCAATCTTTGTTGAATAATGGAGTATTTTCCCACTTTGAATCCATTTGGAGTTCCACTAAGATCCAAAAGTCTTAGCTCAGGCTGCCATAACAAAATACCACAAACTGGCTTAACCAACAGAAACTCATTTCTCACAGTTCTGAAGGTTGGGGAGTCCAAGATCAAGGTATAGACCACCATCTGGTAAGGGTTCTTTCCTGGCTTGCAGATAGCCACCTCTCACTGTGTCCTCACACAGCTCTTCCTAGGGGCATGTGTTAGGGGAGAGACAGAGAGGAGGCAGGCTGTCTGGTGTCTTATTGGAACGGCACTGATCCCATCCCCAGGAATGCACCCTCATGACCTTATCTCACCCTACTCATCCTCAAAGGCTCTGCTCTCCAAATACCATTACATTGGGATCTAGGGCTTCAACCTATGAACTTTGTGGGGATACAAACATTCAATCCATAATGTCATATATTTCAGAAAAGTAATTCTGTGGCAACTAAAGGGTCAGAACGCTTGATCTTGAATTCTAGCCCCATGGTGTGTGCTTGGTACAATGCTGACATATATAAAGTATTTAAAAATATTTTCCATTTTTAATGCAAACTATAAATATTGCAGAAGAGGAAAGGATAAAATTATTTGTGGTATTCATAGAGATGACAAAGACCATACCTAATGTAGATTGAATATTGACTTTATTCAGTGAAAACAAAGAAACTTGCTTTAGTAGAGACAAGTATATAAAAGGATAATAGTTTTTACATACAGATATTTTTAAATAGTAAGCTTTCTACCAGTTCGTTATGCCTAAATGTAATATAGATATACAGATATATATGAGTACAATATCCATTTAGCACTGCAAATAGACATACTAATTTTCTTACCTTTCATAACTGTTTCAAGAATTATTAATCCACTGATTTCTTCATTTCTTTTTAAATGTATTTTTCAATTATAGTTGGCATACAGTATTTTATTAGTTTCAGGTGTACAGCATAGTGATTAGACATTTATACACCTTATGAAATGATCAGCTGATAAGTCTGGTACTCATCGGGCATATTTCTTCATTTCTTGAAGTCATTTGCTGTTTATTCTTAGCCTCATAAATCTATAACATGTGATATTATAGCATTTTAATGTAGATGTTACCAACCATTATATTATTTCAAAAATACATGGGGAGATACTCTTATTTTTAGATGTTTCAAAGTAAATCTCAAAACATTACATAATCTAAGCACCTGGTGGAGCAGAACGGCCACAGACAGGTAAGCAGGAGAAGAAATAAGGCAGCTGTGGAGCCTGGAGCCCAGGTCCCAGTGCGTCCTCACCGGGAGAACCAGGTTCCTGGGACCCATGTAAATCTTGCTTGGAAGGGGTGAGGCAGGGTGGCGTAGGTGGGGCTTGACTCTGTTCCATGCTTTTAGGTGGGGATGTAACTCAATGGTTTCTCACCAGTCAATCCCTAAGAGGCCAATATCCTCCCTTTCCCTAAAGCACCAACTTCAGTAGAATTTTCTGCCAAATCATTAAATTCTATTTCTTCCAAGTCCAGCAGATTAGAGGTTGTCTCATATGTCAGATTCCCTTGGACACATTCTCAGAGAAATTTCCATGTAGGCCATTTATTGGAGAATGTGCTCAAAAATACCTGTGAGTGTTGAGGGAAGCATGATTTGGGAGAAAGAGAGAGAGAGAGAGAGAGAGAGAGAGAGAGAGAGAGAGAGAGAACGAGAACTGTGGTGCAGCTGTAGCAGAGGCCACATCTAGAGCCTTAGGAAGGTCTCAGCTATTCTCTAAATTGAAGCAAGGGGATGCCACTAACCAAAATGGAAAATACAGGAAGTGAAGTAGGGTTAGAGGTGAGACATGAAAGTGCAAATTTCCATAAAGTACCTGTAAATATAGGTCAGGCATCCCAGGGAAAAGTCAGAACTGAAGTCCTAATTTAAGAGAAGGTAAAGGGATTGAATAGGGAAGGCTCAAAAAAAAATGGAGTCAAGAGGTGGCTTAGTACTAATAGCCAATGGAAGAGAATGAAGAGGAGTCATCAGAAATAGACCAGACCCTGGCTTGTTTGGCTCAGTGGATAGAGCATGGACCTGTGGACTGAAGGGTCCCAGGTTCAATCCCGGTCAAGGGCACATGCCTGGGTTGCGGGCTTGATCCCCAGTGTGAGGCGTGCAGGAGGCAGCCTATCAATGATTCTCTCTCATCATTGATGTTTCTATCTCTCTCCCTCTCCAGTCCTCTCTGAAATCAATAAAAATGTATTTAAAAAGAAAGAAAGAAATGGACTAGGAGACTCAGGGTGGAAAGAGGCTGCAGGTATCTAGGGAGGTTCTATAACAGGAGTGGTAAATGGGGTAAAATGTTGCAATCTGGTACAGAGAACTAGGATTGAAATATGTTCATTTCAACTGGAAATTTAAAAGAAATTGGTGACCTCATTGAAGACATTTGATACTACCATAGTGAGTGAAATTAAGATTGTTTGGGATATAAAATTAAGCAACAGGGTAGCAAATATTTAATTTCAAGAAAATTGGTTGCTGACATAAAAAAATAATGTCTGTACATAGCAGGTAGGCAATGAGTATTTGTTGAAGAAAATAACCGTAAATAGGCATAACAAAACAAATATAAAACAAAAAAGGGAATTGCTCTCTGGAATTAGAAAAAAATGATATTCCCTTTAGTTTTGTGTGATCCATATTTTATTTTTTCTTTTAGGAGGCTTGGGAACTAGACTATATTTTATTATATTTCATTTTGGGCTATCTGGGCTATTCACTTACTATTCAAGAGGCAAGGTAGAAAAACACCATTTAAAAAAAATCTGTCGGAACAAAGTAGTATTATTTTTATGATATGAAGTATTGAGAGGGACATATCTGTAGTATTACTTCTACAATATTCCTACATCACCTGAATGTTATTATGAGGAAACACCAGACAAACCTAAATCGAAGGACATTCTACAAAGCAACTGGCCTGTACACTTCAAACATGTCAAGAAAAGTAAAGGCTGAGGAAATTGTTACAGATTCAAGAAAATTAAGCAACATGACAAGAATACACAATACAGAATGCTGCATTGGATTCTTCATTGGGAAAAATATCCAATGAAGAATATCCTCAAAAACATTTATGAGGCTATTGATGATTGTTTAATACAGATTGTGAATTCAATAGTGTTGTTGTACCAACGTTCAAATTTCCGATTTTGAGAATTATAATGAGTTGATGTGAAAGAAAGTCTTTGTTTCTAAGAAATACATAATTATTTCAGGATAAATAGGCACAACATCTTCAATTTACTCTCCATTGATTCAGAAAAATCCTAGCTAATAAAGAGGGAATATGCTAATTGACCCTCACATCATCACAAAGACGGTGGTGCCCACAGCCAATAAGGAGGGAATATGCTAATTGATGCCCTGCCCTCAAAGATGGCGGTGCCCACAGCCAATAAGGAGGAAATATGCTAATTGACTGCCACGCCCTCAAAGATGGCAGCGCCCACAGCCACAAGATGGAGGAGCCCAGTCCCCTCAGCCCCCCAGCCACCCAGGGCCAGCCTGAGGTGCAGGCAAGCCTTGGATGGCGGCTGCCCAGCCACCCAGGGCCGCCTGAGGCTCAGGTAACCAGGGCCGGCTGAGGCTTATGCTGCTGGCAGTGGCAGCAGCAGAGGTGTGATGGGGGTGTCACTTTCCCCTGATCACCAGGTCGCCTCCCGCCCCTGAGGGCTCTTGGACTGTGAGAGGGGGCAGGCCGGGCTGAGGGTACCCCGCCCTCCAGTGCATGAATTTTCATGCATCGGACCTCTAGTAGTATAGATATATTATGATAGATAGATAGGTGCATAGATGTATAGATACATAAAGTGATAAAGTAAATCTGTCAAAATGTGAATAGTAGTTGAATCTGTATAAGGGATATATGAGAGTTTCATATACTATGATTGCAATTTTTCTGAAAGTTTCAAATTATATAAAAAGTTACAAAAAATGACTCTGGAAACTAAAACACAACATTTTATTTCCAAAGCTAAATCTCCATGTTTTATTATTAATTAAATCCAAAAGGGACCAATGTACTTTAATCGGGGTACCACTCGAGCAAATGCAGACATGATTCTGAGGGGAATGAGAAAGAGCTATTTTAAGCTGTAATGGGCCAAAGGAGTATAGAAATGAGTGCATTTCAGGTGAACAGTGTCTGTGCAGTCTATCGAAACTGTCAAAAAGTGAGTTCATGAAACGCGTTGTCAGAAAATTCATCCACATGAAAAGTGTTCCAACTAACAAAAAGATGAAATGAGATCCGCTCACTGAGTTTTATGAACCCTAACATTTATACTTGATGCTCTTTTGAAAGGAGGCACAGTCAGGCATGTTTTTATTTTCTTTGACTTTATAGGGTTTGAAAATTGATGCTATTCAACAGTACATTAATGTATCTTAATGGTTTGAAAAGAGCTAACATAAAAAAAGACACTGAGAGAAACAAAAGAAAATGGTATGGAATAGAATGGGCATCTCTACCCTAAAATGAGAAATTGACAACTTTTTGGAAGATCGGTCAAAGGTCACACTGACAGCATAAGGCGTTTAACAGGCATTGCTAATGTTTGCTTGTGTCCACGGAAGGCTCTTTCATGTCTGTGGTGTATTTTCATTCTCAAAGGCTACTCCACAAAGAGGCTGAGGTCCCTTGTGAGCTAGTATCCTCAAGTAATATGTTTATTATTTTTCAAATGATCAGCTCCTTCTTAAGTATCCAAGGTCTGCATGGCTACTTGACAGAAGGGGAAACTTTTGTGAATACATGACTGAGTCACATGCAGCCAGCAGGCCCTGGCAGCCAGCAGGCCCTGGCACATGGTTGCCAGTATTAACACCTTACTTTTGCAACACACACACACACACACACACACACACACACGCAACTTTCTAGTCACCGTGCAATATCCTATAGGCATCACTCCCATGGAAACAAGTGCTATTTAAGTTATCCCTGTCAAGAGCCTAAAATGAAATGCCCTCTTTTCATAACATGTTCAAAAACGAAGGGACAGGTATTTTATTGTACAATCTGAATGCAAAGTCATAACCTAGGTGTCCTCATATTTTTCTTATGATTCTTTGAATTTACTGCCAAAGACATATTTTTCAGAGTAGCCTGGCAGAGGCAATAACATCTGACTTACAGCATGACGTTGACTGTGCCCACATTAAGCCGAAACAACAGGTGTGAGTGGCTTTATTTTCTCTGAGAATTAGTGTGAGAACAGGAAAAGCACAGACTCCGTGACAAGTAAACTTTAAAAACATACCATCTTTGACTTAATTTTTTGAGAACAAGTAATCAGTACTAATGACAACAGACAGTAGTATGTGGAATATCAAAATACACTTAATTCACAGATTTTATAACATGGAAACCCACACCTGAAACCTATATGATCATATTAACCAATGTCACCCCAATATGTTTAATAATAATAAATAAACAAACTAATAAGCAAGGACTTAAAAAAAGATTTTTAATTCAGTAAATAAAGAAAATGTGGGAGGTAATCAGTCCTCTTTGCTCGCTTGCATGCTCTAATAAAATATAAACCATGGTGCAAATTATGTGGTAGGTTAATATTAGGATTTTAAATTACTTCTCTATGACATTTATTTAGACAAAAAAACCTAAAGAGTTGCATTTCAGCACTTCTAAAACTCCCTAAAAAATTATGATCATCTCATTCATTTAATTGTACTATCTTTAAAAACGTAATGGATTTAAAAACAAAAACAACAATCCCAACTGTGGGATGTGTTGCTGTATGCATCATGTGTTGCTTTATGCATCTTTCAGGTTTATTCTCTACCTCTTCATTCTCCAGCCATGCCCCAACCAAAGCTGTCATGACCATAAGTAATAACTATCACTCAGGTTGAGAATATTTCAAAATAGTTTGCTCTCACAGAAAACAAAGATTATAATGAGAGCACTAAGTTCATATGTGTTTTAGATACTGAAATCATCGCAGGGTTTTTTAAAACCTAAAACTACCAGCTCCTAGGTAATTGAGGCCACACTGTGATTTTACGACATCAGGGAAGGAAATGTATGTTAAGGTGCCTTAGGCTTGTTCCTTACTAGTTCTATTACTTTCTCTGGGGAAGGCTGGTAGAATAAAGTACTTTTTTTTTCCTGCTGAATTTGGGCTGTTGAATCACCAGAATTTTTCAGACTCTCTCTACCTTAAGTTTTTAGAGAAAAAAAGTAGCTGTGAACTATCTTGTTATGAAAAGAATTTTACTTTTCATAACATTTAAAAATGAGATCATGATTCATGGTTCAATATAACATTCACACTTTCCATTATTGGTTTACATATTTTGCCTACAAATTTCAATCTACTGTTACTGATTTTACTGTTGATAGAAAACAATGAAAGAGGGTATCATCTATGAGGAAATAAATATAATTTGGAGGCTAGGGCATAGTCAAAAACCATTTTATTATCTTTAAACAACTGTTTCAGCTGACCTAATAGAAAACGTAGTAATGGGGTAAGAAAATATGTTACTTTATGATCCTATCAAAATACATAGCCATTAATTTCAAAAATAAACTGTACTAACTCTAAGAATTAGTAGCAAGCAATGTATACCTACTAGTATATTAAATTTTTTAAAAGTGCTGGATTATTTACTTTAGAAACGAGTTCTCTTTTACTCATAGAGCCTGTAGGCAGTAAAATATATCCTATCATGGACCAAAATAGTCATCCTTTTGGAAGATATCATGAAAGAACAAGAATATAAATCTCCTGCTGTGAACTAAGGATGCTGGGCTTTGTTCTGTTTGTTTGCTGGCTTATTTCTGAGAATCCCCCAACCCCAATTCATTGCCATGAACTTGAGTCCTAGGCGTTGGATAACGTTCTCTGATACATTGTTCAGAGGCTACTGAAAAGGATCATCCACACCACCTTTACCATCTGTGTTCTCTGATTACATGCCCGTTTGCTTGCACTGATATTTCATTTCTGACCTGAATTAAAATACTGTATCATAGCCTCTTATGGAGAAAAGATGGTATTATATGAAGGTGTTGGATGAGGATTGAAAATTCAGAAATAATGATGAGTGCCCAGGGCAAAATTCTGAAGCAGCTGAAGTTCATTTTAAAAGGCCCCCCTCCTTTTTTTAGTACCTCTTTCATACCTTTTGGTTTCTCGTGCCCCAGATTTGATCACCCAAAATTCTTTTCCCATAGTTGAGTGAGACTCATATCTAGTACACACACACCTCCAAAGTATCCTATTCTGAATTTTTTCCTTTTCATGAACATGAAAACATCTCTTTTCTACATGCCATTACTTCTTAGATGGCTGTCTTTTGGAGAGTAATCTGGAAAAAATCATCTTTCAAAATTTTCTAAAAATATTAATGACTAATAATACCTTAGTCCTCCCATGATATTTGACTTTTACAAATTTATCTTGGAAAAAGTAAGCCTGAATCCAAATAAATTAAACACCAATGATGTCATCTTATCCACACCTAAGGGCTCCTGTATGTGGGCCAGAAAACATTATTTTGTTGTTGATGTGTCAAGTTATATCACTCTCAGGCCTATCTAAAGGTGCCTGAGTAAGAACTAAATTATTATTTCTCATTAATTGGACCTACAATTGGTTATAGCTTGGCTTGACTTTGGGAATGTTGACATATTACATGTATATGCAGAAAGATGGCCCTGCATTATATTAAATTAATTCATACATATTTTGAGTACCATTCTGTGTCAGAAACCCTATTAAAGTTTTTTAATTGAGGATATCAAAAAGCAAATACCAGACTAAAAAAGGTTCCTCTCTTCATGAAATTCACAATCTAAGGAGAGGTAAGGAGCCAAACTAAGCAAATGCAATGAATCATGCTAAAGAGTATAAAGCGAGAAAGGAACACCATGGTATTGAAGTTTAGGAAGAGAACTCTAGGCAGTTACATTTTTATTATTTGGATTATGTAGATGGCTACAGGAGAAAGTAAAATGAAGCAATTTGAAGGAGTCAGTGTCTTAGCCTAGACTCCTATAATAATATGTTAACAGCATACATCTATTTCTCTGAGGCTGGAAGGCCAAGGTCTTGGTGTCAGCATGGTCTGGTTCTGGCTAAGGCCCTCTTCCTTGTTTGCAGATGTCCATCTTCTTGTTGTATCCTCACATGGCAGAAAAGAAGCAAGCTCTGTCCTGTCTCTTCTGATAAGGACCAAATCTCATTCTTGAAGGCTCCACCCTCATGACCTAATACCTCCCAAAGGCCTGGGTTCCTAACACTATCCAGCTGGGAATTTCAACATATGATTTTGTGGGGGAAATCATCATTTAAACATAGTCAGTGGATGCTGTGATGTGCTTCCCAGATTCCCCTTCAGGAATAAAGAATGCATTGCTCAAGTGCTGGGGGTACTACTTACAAACAGTATTCAGGTAAAGATTGCCTGTTCTGAGCTGAATTGCGCCTCCCTCCCCCAAATTCATATGTTGACGCTCTCACCCTAGTACCTCAGTGTGACTTTATTAGGAGATAGGGTCTTTAAAAAGGTAATTAATATTAAGTGAGGTTATATGGTTGGGCCCTACTCCAATAGGACTGGTGTCCTTATATAAAAAGGATATTTGGACACAGGTAGAGAGACTAGGGATTCAAATGCACAAAGAAAAGAATCATGTGAGGTCATCGTGAGAAGGTGGCCATCTGTGTGCCAAGCAGGGGGGCCTCATAAGAAATCAGACCTGCCAACATCTTGATTTTATTTTTTATTTTTATTTTTAAATATTTTATTGATTTTTTACAGAGAGAAAGGGAGAGAGATAGAGAGTTAGAAACATCGATGAGAGAGAAACATCGATCAGCTGCCTCCTGCACATCTCCCACTGGGGATGTGCCCGCAACCCAGGTACATGCCCTTGACCGGAATCGAACCTGGGACCTTTCAGTCCGCAGGCCGACGCTCTATCCACTGAGCCAAACCGGTTTCAGCAACATCTTGATTTTAGACTTCTAGCCTCCAGAACAGTGAAAGAATAAATTTTTGTTCTTTAAGCCACCCAATCTGATGTGTTTATATGACATCCGAGGAGAAAACCATGTTGTGGCAGCCTCCATCCAATAACTGGTTGATATGGGGGCCATTCCAGACTCAGAGCTCCCCCGGGGCTTTGCTGAAGTCTTTATCCAGACTGCATTGTAGGCCAACATCTCCCTCTTCCCAACTCAGCTTCCTCTCCTTCCCTGCCATGAGTATTGGCCAAGAAAGCATCCCCCAATAACCTGCTGAGAAACTCAACTCCAAGCCATAATTTCCTTCACAGTGACACTCGCCTGAGGGAGGTGGTGCCAGGGCTGGTCTGAGAAAGAACACCCTAAGATAGAATTTGAGAGTTGGATCATCCCACCCAGGTGGAAATGCCAGAGAGAACCCCATCACTGTTGATAGAGCACCAATAGTTCCTACCATGGATACAGGGCAGTTATTATAACTCTGACAGGAGGTGAGCTGGGGTGGAATTGCAATGGAAAAAAATGTACTAGAAGGTAAGATACATTTGAGACTATACAGGGTATAGTAGTTATAAGTATAGTAGAATAGGGTGGCTATTGCTAGGCATAATTGATACTTCGGGAGAAATATGAATTTAATTTTTCAAAAACTAAAATAGTGTGGGCATGCTCTCCCTCTCATGAGCACACCCCCACCTTTCCCTTCCCCCCAACTATCCCCTCCACCCCCAGGAGGATTACCTTTGCCTTTCTCTCTCCTAAGCTCCAAAGGCCTTTCTTTGGCTTCTGTAACTTGTTTCCTGAGCCTACACAGCCCATCTGGCTCACTACTACCTCTGCAACTTTCTAAATAAACTTTCTCCTATTATTTAAAAAAAAACTAAATTAAAAAAGAAAAGAAAACAAGTGTGAAAACCAAAGGGCCTCTCTGGTAGTGTATAAAGAAGTCCTCATCTCCTATAGCAGAAGGAAGAAAAAGTGGCCAAACAGGCCCAGGGCTCATGCCAACAAGTAGAGGTCACTGAAGGTGAGGAATCTAGAGTAGTTGGTAGGAAAGAGATGGTGGGGATCATTGCTTCTCTAAGCCCATCTGCAGCACTGGGTTGGTATTTTGTCCTTCTAGCCTTTCTCTTCTAACTTTCCCACAAAAAGAGGCCCTTAGGGGAGCTGCTCCCAGAACTGATATGAAGAAATGGATCTGAGGGGTAAAAGGAATAGATTAGTAGGTGCTGTGATATGACACAGATTCCCCTTCAGGACGGAAGGACTTATTTCCTCAGCTACTGAGGGTGCTGCCAGCACCCAGCCCTCAGCTGTCATCCCTCCTCAGGAAATTCCTCGGAGCCTGTGGTCAGTCTGCATTCAATAATTGGTTCAGTTCTCCCCATGGGGTTGGGTGAGGGGGTCACTGAGACTGCATCACAGCCCAGCTGCTCCTCTACCCACTCCTGCTTCCTTCCCTTCCCAAATCACCCAGCACATGTGTGGTCCCACTGTGCCTTTTCTACATCTCTCGTATTAATCTTCCCTGGAGATTTTCTGTTTAAAGTATAAAAACATTGGGTTGGTGAGTGAATATTGATCAAAACTGCAAGGGAAGCTTCTAATAAAATCCTGCATATAATCTCTCAGAGCCTGCTTCTCAGAGATCAGAATGTGCGACTCTGCCCTTTATCACTGACGTCCGACTGTCCCAGGTCCATAAACACTTCCTCCCTGAGTCTTCTCCAAGAAAGGCTCAGTGTGAACAGAAACCCAGAAGTTCAGGCTGACAAAAATTCTATACACAGCTCACATTCCCATGCATTAGCATCAGCATTACTCACACCCGCTCCTTCTTACTCCTTCTCCCCTAAAGAAAACCAACCATTGGCAGTCTGCTTGTGTATGTATGCTAAATATTCTAATTAGTTTCTATCTTTGTTCCATTAACTAAGCTTTAATTACCCTTCATATTAAGGGACCAAGGAGAGTTACAAAAACACATTTAATTATTTCATATATATTGGTTAGGAGAGTCAAATAGTTCCCTGAATTCTCCGAGGATGTTCTCCAACAAACCTTGAGGTCAAAATCACCCTGGCAAATGTGTGACCTCATCATGCCTTTTCCATATGTCTCTGATATTCTTCAGTGAAGATTTCTACTTAAAGCATGGGCATCATTGGATGTGTGCATGAATATTGACCAATGTTGTAGATTTCTCTAAGATTACTTATGCTGAGTTCTGCAAAGAGTTGCCAGTTCTACCAATTTTGTTGAAGACTATGCCAGCAGAGTGATGACGTGTTTGCTTTGTGTTCCTTTTTATTTCTGTCCCCTTTGTTCTTGTGTAGTAAACATAATAGGAAAGTGAAGCTTTTTTACAAAGCAGTACTGAGGGTGAAAAAGATATATTTGGCGATGGCATAAGAAAAAACAGAAAGTAATAAAGGAATAATTAAAATGTTAGTTTAGCAAACTATAAATGACTGGACAAAAATGTTTACTTGTTGAAAGATAGTGTTTTTGGATGACAGTGTTCCAAGAAAGCAAAGTATAAATGTGGGATGCCTCGGGTATGAGGAAAACAGGAAGATAAAGGAGGGAGTCCGAGTACAGCACACACAGTGTCTGCTTGTGTAACAATGTAAGTTCAGTCATTATAAACAGCAGAGAACCAACACCACAGCTTTCATCAATGTCTCTTTTAAACCATTCCTGCTAGTACTGACAAGGACCAGGAGAAAATAGGTGCTTGGAAACAAAGGAATTGTGAAGTATCTGACCCATCTCATTGTCTCTGTTGCATCAAAATAACCCAATAGATAGGTAGGGTTGTGACTGCAGTTCTGAGCAATAGCACTGTGGGGCTACTTCATAAAATTGCTGCAGTGCAGCCTGAATACTGGAGCAGAGATGTCACAACAGATGAGAGACCCACGTCTTCATGCTTTTTAATGTGAATCAACAACTCCATTCTTAAAAGGAAAATGACTGCTGAGCCCCAAACAATAACTAATGAAATCATGCGCAATTACGAAGGAGAGACTGCATTAACATGCTGATGTTATTTGTGACTGCGCTTCGATGCGGAAATGGGCTACACCTGTGGCTCACAGATTGCAAGAATTATCACAAACAAGATGCATTACCCAACCCTGACTCTCCTTCCTTTTCTGGTAACCTATTTCTAACTTTCACAGCTCGTCACTGACTCATCCTTTAAATATTGGAGGTCACCCTGGCTGGTGAGGCTCAGTTAGTTGGAGCATCGTCCTGTAAACACTGAAAGATTCTCTCTCTCTCTCTCTCTCTCTCTCTCTCTCTCTCTCTCTCTCCCTCCCTCTCTCTCTCTCCCTCCCTCCCTCTCTCCCTCCCTTTGTCTAAAATCAATAAGCATGTCCTTGTATAGGGAATATATACTATATTCACTCTTTAAACATCAGAGGTCACCTCTTATTGTATAGGCTTTCTCTGGGTAGTCATATCCCATCTCATAGATTCAATGACCACATGCCCAAACCTGTATCTCTTACCTGAACTCTCTTCTGAGCACGAGATTCAGCTATTCAATTGCCTGCTGAGTACACTGAATGAAAGTCCCATGGGCAATTCAAATGCAACTTGTCTGAAGTCAAACTCAGAACTGATCTCTTTTCCACCTCGTCTTCAGACTTCCTGCTGTTCACATATGCCTATTTCTGTTCGCAACATCATACCTCCAAATTATATCTTGAACCTTTTTCTCCAGCCTTTTTCTTCTTACTCTTCCAGCTACATTAGCTCTCTGTTGACCATTGCAGAATCCTTCTAACAAGTCACCCTTTCTTTAAATCCCTTCTCTCTACAGTCCATCCTGAACCTACTGATGTGCACATGTCCTGCAAAAACACCCTTTATGCTTTTACATCACCACATAAGAAAGTCCAAAGCATGAGCTTGACTGGCCAGGCCCTTTATGACTGGGTCCATCTGTGCATCTGACTGTCCTTTGCTGTCCTTTTCCAAGCTCCTGAACACACCTATGGGCTTCTGTGGTTGTACGTACGGTTTTCTCCCTGCCTGTAGTATTTTTGTCCTTCCTATACACTTGATGAACTTCAATTACTGTTTAAACCTTAAGTTGCCACCTCTCTGCAGTCATGCTTCTATGCGTGCTCAATTACCCATTCGTTCCCTACCATAATGGGTATGATCTTGTACCGTGTGTTGTGTATCACTTGTGTTGTCGTATAATCATGTTTAGAAATCTCTTTCTTACCCCATAATTAGGACAGAGATTATGTCTTATCCATATTTGTCTCTGCTCAACAACACTAAAAGGCTGTCTTCTCAATTTTTAAAATTGAAACTATACCTTGAATACTTTCTTCTATCAGAACCTTGCTCTAAAAACTCATGGTTGATCCAGACTTTCCCAATGTTGTATTATCAGCCAATGTCATTTATCTTCTCTCTACATGCTGTTCCCAGCATCCATGCTCCCTCAACTGCTGTCCGGCATCATATTTAGTTCCCATCCTGTTACATGCCACATTCAAATTCCTTCCAAATACACTTTATTTGTGTTGCTTAATATGCCAGATGAACAAAACTAACTTCTTCACAATTACATTCATACATAAATAGATTCTTTGGTGAATATGTAATTTGTGGTAAATGTGTTTATTGAAACTTTTTTAACAATCTAAAAAAGTATCATGAGAATATTGATTTATGTGCTTATGTTAGAAAATGGTGATAGACTGCAACATTTGTATTTTCTCTGTAAAGTGAATACTGTTTTTTATTTTATGATTAATTTATTTATAATAGATATATTTAGGTCTAGAATTCCACTATCATATTGCATGATTTAATAGAGACCTTCCATGTTAGTGAAAATTGTTTGACATAGTGTTCCCTCTCTTGATTATAAGCTTATTCTAAAAAGTTATGTTCATGGATATCAATAACATCATTATCAAGTTTGATCTATGCATTTATGCTCAATGTCTTTGTTTTTACATTCTCAAAGTTTAATATAAACTTTGTAAGTTTATAAAAATAATATTTCAAATAATGCATATTAAAATAGTAGATATGCAACTCAGAATCATAGACATCTTATACAAGTAAGATTATGATAAATTAATAACATTTAGATTCCCAAGCCAAAAAGTCTCATCTTACAGTATGATGATTCAAATGTAAATAAATATAAAACATTAATTCTTATAAAATATGCAAGCATTACTAATTAGGGCTGGTGAATGCCTCAAAGTAATTGCTTCATTTTAAATCATTATGCAATCATGTATGAATACATGCATAATTTGAGTTTCATAATTACCTTTTAATGGAAACAGTATCTTCATATTTAATTTCTTTTTCAATCTGCATATGCCTAAAGATAGCAGAATGCATTTGAAGAAATTCCACCTAGGGGAGTAGAGCTTCAACTTTATAACAACATAAGAAAAGGTTAATGTGATACTCTGTGGTTAATTAAAGCTGAGTCCCCAGTAGTCTACTTCTTAATTAAAGGAATGTTCTAAATAGGACATTCATTTTGTCTTCTCTTTAGTTGTACCCAGTGGTCCTGGCTTGCCAGCCTGTAGGGTTAAAGAAGAGTTTCTCCTCATCCTGTACTCGTGGCCCTTCATGGTCAAAGGAGAACTTATTCTTTGTCTAAGATCAATGCTCTTTTACTGCAACCAAATGCTCATTTGTCCCCAGTAACTCATCTGGACCTAGACCACGTTTGGGAGTCAGAGTGGACATTCATAAACATATCTATGGAAAATTATCTGGAAGCTTCTGGAAGGCATAGCTATGTTCCTACTCATCTTTTTAACACCCCACACCCCATACTCTGGCCCACAGAAGTCAAATATTCATTTTAACTCACTTCAGTAGATAATATTCTGATAATACAGCTCAATTCACTTTTTTTTTACTTCAGTTACAAGTACCCCCCTACACACACACACACACACACACACACACACACACACACGCGTACACATATACACACACCTTATTTTGGATCCTTCTTTTAATTCTTAGTGTGATAAACTTGATGCCCTGTGTCCTAGGTTATTCCTATTATCATGGCATAATTATCAACAGCGCTCTGTCATTCTCAAAGGCAACCTGTTGGGACACTATAATAGGCACAATAATGTCTTCAAAGATACCCATGCTCTAATTCTCAGAACCCGTGAACACGTTATTTTACATGACAAAGAGATTTTGCAGATGTGATTACAAGTATGGACTTTGAAACAGTGGGGATTATCCTGGGTTAGCTGGGTGAGCCCAACTAATGAACCCTTAAAAGCAGAGACTCTTGAATGCAACAGGGAGGTGTGGCAGAAAAGGAAGGAGGAAAGATTTCAAGCATGAGAGGGACTCAACCTATTTTTGTGGAAGATGGAATGTGGGAGGCCTTCAGAAGCTGGGAACAGGTCTCTGCTCACAGCCAGCTGAGAAAGGGTGCCCTCAGTCCTACAACCATAAGGAACTGAATTCTGCCAATCACCCAAATGAGTAAGGAAATGAACCTTCCCCTAGAACCTCCAAATAGGAACACATCCTGATGACACATTTGATTTTAGCTTGATAAGACCTATACTGTATTTCTGATCTACGGAACTGTAAGGTAATAATTTGTCTAAGCTGCTAAGAGTGTGGTAGTGTTTTAGGGCAGTGTATTAGTCAGCTCCGGTTGGCATAAAAAATACCATAGGCTATATGCCCTAAGCAGCAGGCATGTATTTCTCACAGTTCAGGAGGCAGGGGAGTCCAAGATCAAGGTTCAGGCAGATTCGGTTCCTGGGGAGGATTCTCTTCTGGCTTGTGGGTGGCCACCTTCTCACTGTATGTTCAATGTTCACATGAGGAGAGAAAGGAATGCAAATGCATTTCATTCAATGTTAGAAATTATTCATCTATAAACACTGTCCGCTGCTGCTCAACCAGGGGAGGAAAATGAGTTGCGCTCTGTAATTCTTTAAGATGCTGGATAGTCACTCAGTGAGAAACTGGAATGAAGTGACATAGGGTCATTAATTCATTGTATGAGCCAAGGTCAAATAAATGTAATCCCTGTGAGCCACTGTCCCCCCTCTGAAAAATAAGAGGTTTGCACTATGTTAAAGGGCCTTTTTATCACAGATAAGGTGTGCCCACGTGGTGTTGCCTGACATTTTCTGCGCTGTTCCTACTCCAGGTCACACAGCCCCTCCCAGAGTGTGTGTGCAAATGGTATCTACCCATTTGTCCCCGTGTCTCTTGAATGACCTACAGTCATAAGTTGATATACTGCTGACTCTCAGCTGTAATATCAAAACAACTTTTTCATTTTCATCTTCAAAAGCTTCCTTTGAGAGTATTTTCAGAAGAATTTCAACATTGCTTCCTTGGGAGCTGCGGTTGCAGATGTATGTATGATATATGAGGAAATTTTCAAAATATAAAAGTTGCAGGAGACACCTTGTGCAGCAGCTGAATGGAGGAGGGATTTTTGTGGGAACAGTTTTGATGCATCTCAGCCTTAGGTCTGTGTGCATTTTATGTGAGACTTTTAATTTGCTGCTTAGGGAACCAAATAAGTGTCTCCAAACAGAAAAAAAAATAAAGATATGTTTCCCTTTTAAAATATGCATGCTAACAAAACCTGAAAATATTTGCTTCTCTCTTTTATGCTCTCTGAGTTATAAGTGAAGAAACTTGGAGTAAACCTGTGCCACCCCTTCATTAAGGACAGAGTCTCTCAGAATGTCTTATGAATATTTTAGATCTGCTATACAATAAGACCTCTGTTAACCCCCTGAAGTATCAGGAGATCTGGTCTTTGCCAAGGGCTTTAGAAAGGCTGCATTTCTGTTCTGTGCTTTGCCTCTGGTTTTCACCAGAAAATGCCCAATAAGTATTTTTCCCAGAGGAGGGGCAGCCTACGACACATTCTTAAGGCTCCATCAATATGCTTATGGTTGCTACACATAGAAATAAAATGAGGTCAGGAATATATGTGTTGTAACCCTTTTATTTTTCATAAAAGCTCCTAACCTCGACCAAAAAAGAATCACCTTTATGCAGGGAAATAGATACAAAGCAGGGACATAAGTTTGCAGTCAGAGGTGGATTCAAATCCCAATTCTACCACTAAGCTGTGATCTTTGGCAAAACATTTAACCCCCCTAATCCTACATGTGCTCAGTTGTAAAAGTGATATTCTAATGCTTACCTTTCTGCAATGGTGTGGAGCTTAAGTAAGCATGGATGCTGTCCCTCTGGGGAAATGTCTAGAGTCGAAGACATTTACCATTCCTCCAACACTATGCAGTGCATGGCTTTAGTGGGATTACAAGGGAGATGAAGTCACACAGAATGACATTAACAAATAATAAAAAACAATAAGAAAAAAAATGTTGATTACGCCCAAACTCAATTCTAGTGGAGAAGACAAGGAGCATAGTCTTGGCATGCAAACAAGGTGACAAGTGGAGGTCTAGCTGTATAAAATATGCGGTATACGTGGTATATGCAGAATAACACTCGAGCATGAAATAAGACAGTGGAGGCATATATTCCTTTTCGATGATATTGACACTGGCCATTCGTATTCTCGCCATCTCCTCCTCTCCCCTGGACCCAGCCCTTTGCAGATCATCTCTCCTGGTAGTAAGTGCTTTCCTTGCTCTGCTAATGATGTACTGCCAGTGGATGCAGTAAAGGTTAACCCTCATTCAAAAAAAAAAAAGTTAGTCCTTTAGAGACCTAACTCATCTATTTATCTTTCTGCATTGATTTTTGCCAAAAATAGCCTTGTCACGCCACAGACAAGCTTCTTATAAGCAGAAGTCAAAATGATTTCTACTTAAATCTTGCTGTCACCTTGGGCTTATTAAATGCTGACAGTTCTAGCATATTTTTCAAATCTTTAAAAAGTATTTTTATTTCATGTAATACGTGTCCCAATGTTAAGACCTCACTTTGACAAGATAAGCATGTCCATCTATTCATTTATCTCAACAGTAGGTTTCCAGGCTCTCGTTCCTCTGTGCATTAAAGGATCAGGAGGAAAGAAGGCTTTGGGTTGTTTCTAATGCCCTTAGGAGGCTCTCCTTAACTCTGTGTTATCAGGCATTAGCAGTTCCACTGTGGAAATCATTAGCATTTATTTTTACCGACAGTCGGGTAATTGACCCACCCCTCTCAAGGATGAAGTGACTGGAAGAGCCAAACAAGATTCCAGGCAAAAATAAATTGTAAACTGGAGAGCATTATGCTAGGCCAAATAAGTCAGTCAGAGAAAGATAAATATCACATGATCTCACTCATTTGTGGATTATAATGAACAACATAAACTGATGAACAAAAACAGATCCAGAGACAGAGAAGCATCAATCATGCTCAAACCTCAGAAGGAAGGTAGGGGAGAGTGGGGGTAAGGGGGAGAGATCAACCAAAGGACTTGTATGCATGTATATAAGCCTAACCAATGGACACAGACAACAGGGGGGTGAGGGCAGGAACGTGAGTGGGATGGGAGGGGCCAATGAGGAGATAAGGACACATATGTAATACCTCAATCAATCAATCAATCAATCAATCAATCAGTTGTTAAATAACCCTCAGAACAAGGTCTACCACCTCACTTCCCCTGCTGACCAAGAGAACCCAGGGTTCTGAAGCATCTTCCAATGCAGACATCGTCCATCATGTGATCTACACCCTCCCACCCACAGGAGGAGTCAGGCTAGGGTGGACCTCAATATCATCTTGACATGTCACTATTTCATAAATTATGTGTTCCTCAGAACCTGAATTAAGTAAGATGTTAATGGGTAAGCAAAAAGTTTCCATAGTCAAATTCTTTTGGGAAACACCTAAACAAACTGAAAGAGATACCTTTACCATAAGGTTTCTCAGAGCATTTAGCACACTAATATATATTTTACCGTTTTGACTTTATCAATATTAAAAATTTTTGTTCTTGCCCTGACCGGTTTGGCTCAGTGGATAGAGCGTCGGCCTGCGGACTAAAGGGTCCTGGGTCCGATTCCGGTCAAGGGCATGTGCCTTGGTTGTGGGCACATCCCCAGTAGAGGGTGTGCAGGAGGCAGCTGATCAATATTTCTCTCTCGTCAATGTTTCTAACTCTCTATCCTTCTCCCTTCCTCTCTGTAAAAAATTAATAAAATATATTTAAATTTTTTTTTGTTCTTTGAGATATACCATTAATACATAAAAAAGCAAATTATGGATGGAAAAATATTTAAAATATATGTATCTGACATGTATTTCATATTTGTTTCTATTATATGTAAAGAACTCTTATAACTGAATAAGAAAACCAAAATCTATTTACAAAATTGGCAAAAATGAATAGGCATTGAGCCAAGGAAAACATATAAATGGTTAATAACCATATATAGGGGTGCTCATTTTTGTTTTTCATCAGGGAAATAGTAAACTATTATGCCATTAGAATGGCTAAAATTAAAAAGCCTACCAATATCAAGTGTTGACAAGGATGTGGGGAACTAGAATTCTCAGACCTTGCTGGCGGGAATGTAAAATGATACAACCACTTTGAGAAACAATTTGACATTTTCCTATAAAGTTAATCAAAGTCTGATCACTCAATCCTGCACATTCATGCCTAGGTAATTAACATAGGGACATCAAAACTTATATCCAAACAATATTTGTACATGAATGCTTTAGTAGTAATCCTCCTAAACTGAAAACAATGCATTTGTTCATTATCAGATGAATGGATAAGCAAACTGTGATATACAGTGGGGCCTTGACTTACAAGTTTAATTCGTTCCGAGACCGAGCTCGTTAAGGAGCTCGTTAACTCAAATTACTCTATCAACTCAATGCAAAAAATTAGCCGAGAGACAGCTGGTATCTCAAAAAACTCGTTAGTCGGGACACTCGTAAGTCAAGGCCCCACTGTATTCATACAATAGAACATTACTAGCCATAAAAAGGAATGAAATACGGTTACCCTAACCAGTGGTCGGCAAACTGCGGCTCGCAAGCCACATGCGGCTCTTTGGCCCCTTGAGTGTGGCTCTTCCACAAAATACCACGTGCGGGCGCGCACGTACAGTGCGATTGAAACTTCGAGGCCCATGCTCAGAAGTCGGAATTTTGTGGAAGAGCCACGCTCAAGGGGCCAAAGAGCTGCATGTGGCTCTCGAGCCGCAGTTTGCCGACCACTGCCCTAACCAATATGCGAAAATTTCAAAATCCTTGTGAGAATGAAAGATGTAAAAGATTCTGTTTATAAGAAATTCTGGAATAGGTGCAATGAATCTATAGTAATGAAAGCAGACCTGTGGTTGCCTGGTTTAGGGATCAGAGAAGTTTCGATTGCCCAGGGCATGAGGGAGGGTGATGGAAATGTCCTGTAGCTTGGATGTGGTGACAATTACCCGGGGATGGCCATTTGTCAAAACTCATTGGACTGATTCCTTACAGTGCATTTTACTGTACACAAATATATCACAATAACGTTGATGAAAAGAAGGTGGAGGAAGAAGAAAAGCCGAAAAAGAAGAAGTGCATGTAGAGGGAAGCTATGTTTCTAGTCTACTCAGAAGAGTAAGCTGTGCCCGCCTCCTTGGTAGAGCCCTAGAGAGGCAAGGTTCCCAAGGAAAGGTTTGTGGATTATATTGGTCAGATGAACCGGAGATAGTCACAGAAGTTCATGTGGTGCAACCTGGCTTGGGAGCTGCAGAATTGCCCCCTGCGTGGAGGGTGATGAGGGAATAGAAGAAGCTACTAAGGATGCTACTTAGACAATTATGTGACTCAGCATGGTGCAGAAATAGCAGATTAGTCCCCTGCTGAGTAGAGGACAATCAGGAGCTTCTGACAGGAAGGAGAGGTGACACAGTGACAGCTGGGGACCAGTTGTGATGCCTGGGGTACAAGTGGCTGCCCACATGGGATCAAGTCCTCTCAGTGCCAAAGACTTGGAAACGGGACCTCAGACAGAACTCTAGGCAAAGGAAGTGGGGACCCCAGGAAGTGGGGACCCCAAATTGCCACCTTACACAGTGGGCAGAGGCACATAATAGAAATTGAGAAGTTAGAGAAATATAGAGATTGAATCTCTCTCACCTTGGAGGTTTAACCAGAGATTTATGCTTTGTGTGGGTCTATGATCTTCAGTGGAATGTTCATTTGTAGAGAGGGTTTTCCTTTTTCTTTTCCTACAGAGCACAATAGCAGTTGCTGATATTTAAAAAGTAATCCCCTTAGTTTAACACTCTTTGCTTTAGAAACAATCCATACAATGAATAAACTAGGCTAGGATGTTAAAATGTATTGTGATAGCAATAAGGAATTGCTTGGTCCCTGTTCATTCCTCAGCCCCAATGTGGGTGCACACCTCTCACAAATTACACAGCACGGTCGGCCTTCTGCCAGCAAACTGGGCGAACTCGGACTTCCCTGGAAGCCTTCATGCCCTTCACGCACAGCCAGGGCGAAGTGCCGCCAGCCTGTGGTCACTGAGGCCCCTTGACCAACAAAAGGGACAGCTTGTAGAGAAGGGATGGGTGGAGCGTGCAGGGAAACACAAAAATAGGTTTTACAGGAATTCTGAGAAGAATCAATCTTTTCATATCTTGACCATCAGCCTCCAAGAAGAAAGCCAAAATATGTTAATATATGTCCCACAGCACACTCACAAAAGCCCAATCTTATAGGAAAAAAGCACAGAGGAAATTATGTAACTCCCTCAGGATATTTCCAACGAAAGGTGTCGCAAGTACAAGAACTGTGTGTAAGCAGATATCCACGGACCATAGACGTGTCAGATAGAAGGCAGGATTAAGCCGGGACATTTGAATTTGATTGATTGTCCATGAGCGGTCATTTGCTTCCTTCCACCTCATTTCCAAGGTATTTCCATACATCAAACTAGAGGCCCGGTGCACAAAATTTGTGCAAGGGGCTCAGCCCTCACAGCCCCGGCTGCCTCGGCCGTTGCAGTCCCAGCTGCCTCAACCCTTGCAGTCCCGGCTTTGTCTGGAAGGTTGTCCAGATGGTTATTCTGCTGTTTGGTCTAATTAGCATGTTAGCTCTTTATTATATAGGATTGTAGTAGCCCCTTACCAGCTACATGTAAAGCCTATTTCTTTGCTTACACCAATTTCTAGTTTCTTATTCCTTATTCTATAACTTATTTTTCTAGTTAGTAATAGATAAACAATCTTTTCTTCCCATTTGCTCTGTTTCTGGGTGAGTGATTTCACTCCTGAACCGTAACTACAATGTTTTTTAGGAAAGTATTCCTTGAACAGCCTGCAAGTATTTTATTTTCATTTATTTTGCTAATAATCACAACCATGTTAGACATAAACATAATTCTTTTGAGAAAACAACAATAAGATTGTTTTAACATTTGTGGCATAAAATAGGAGTCCTGCTTAATAGAGGTCAATAGAGTATAATTCTTGGGATTTTAAGATTTGGTTTTAAATTTGATATGCTGAAGAAATTTACAGATTGCTAGATTTCCTAAGGTAGACCGGAATAGCAGCATCCTTTGCAAATTCTCTCATTTAAGATCCTGAGATGCCTTTTGTCAGAGCATGGTTCTCCGCAAGGCCATGGGGGGCCCAGGAGGCCATGAGCAGGGGCCTCACTAGCAAGATGACATGTTAGAATTAGTTGCGGAGTTTTTGCTAGAGTTCATGTGGCTTCCCACCTCTCAGAATTCTGGTTCATCTACATAAATCCTGAAAGATCCCCCAGTAAGTTTCATATGTCAGCCCTCATCCCCATCCCCAGACTGGGACACACTCTACTAGATCATTCTGCTTATCCATGGAGGGGCTTCAGGAAGCCATGGGCGGGGCGGGGAGGGAACCAGCCTTCACTGAGCACGTGGGATGGAAGTGCCAGTTGCTGTCCTGTGGCCACTTCTCGTCCAATGGGGCTCAGGAGGGTCTGCAGCAGCGGCATCTCCGGAATCTCTCCAGTGTAATTCCCTCAAGTAGGAGTTCGGGAATCAGACCGAATGCGCTGATTCTAACACATAAATGATAAGCTGTCCCCGGGGAGACTGGAGGAGGGCATGAGCAGTCCCCAAATGGTCTCGTTGTGCAATGTGCTAATGGCATGGAGCGCTCTGAATACGGCGCATGCGCGGGCTGGCAGCCCTGGGAGGATGCTTTGCTGAGAAATAACACTTCACAGCGGACGTGATCCCTAAGCTGCTTACAAACTGAAATGTGTTATTACTCGGAAGCATTAGATGAACTGTTATGAGACTAAAAATCCGGGGAAACATTCAAACACTCCAGCAATTAGAAATACATTTGTGGAGTGTAACATTAAAACAGTAAGTGAGAGGGTGGCAATGTTGTGTTATTCTTTAAGGTTTATATTTATATATATATATATCAGATTCTCCAAGTAAAAATTGTGGCCTATATATCTTTATATCTCTTAAGTAAGATTAATATATTCTAGGTTTTGATGATGAAAAACAAGAGGAATTGTAAATTACTTGTATATATTTTTACAGATCAGAAATTGCATGCTGTCAGTACACATCCACGTGTGGCTCACAGACACAGGATGTTTGCCCAGTATTTTGTTCTTTAAAATATGAATGTTTTTCTGAAGTTCCATCCATAAATATTTTTATTTGTATCACTAAAGATAAGGGCACTTTTCTAACATAACCACATTAACCTTATCATATTTTTAAAATATATTTTTATTTAAAAATATTTTACTTTTAAAATATATTTTATTGATTTCAGAGAAGAAGAGAGGAGAGAGAGAAACATCAATGATGAGAGAGAATCATTAATCAGCTGCCTCCTGTACCCCTCCTACTAGGGATTGAGCCTGCAACCTGGGCATGTGCCCTGACTGGGAATTGAACCATTGTACTGTGATCTCCTCGTTCATAGGTTAAAGCTAAACCCATGAGCCACACGGGCCAGGTAACCTTATCATATTTGTTGTTGTTGTTGTTGTTAAAAATGGGCATGTATTCTTAAAGATTGTGTTTGACATAGTTCAAATAATAATAATTAATATTTATTTATTTTTCCCCTTTATTAAGATGTTATAAATGTGTCCTTATCCCCCCAATGTCCTCTCATCCCCCCAATCCTGCACTCACCCTCACCCCCTGTTGTCCACATCCATCGCTTATGCTTATATGCATGCATAGAAGTCCTTTGGTCGATCTCTCCCCCTCACCTTATCATACTTTTAAAAATCAACAATATTTCCTTGATATCAAGTATCCAGAGAGTAGCTAAAAAATAATTAATAATAAAAAAAATCAGGATCTGTGTAGGTTCACACATTGTAATTGGTTAATGTATCTTTTAAATGGTTTAGTCTATAAATTCCCCCTCCACCTCTCTTGTTCCCTTGCAATTATTTGTGTGAAGAAACTGTGTTGTTGGTCCTATAGTTCCCTACAGGCTGGACTGTGCTGATTGCATCCCCATGGTGTAGTTTAACGAGTTCCTATGTTCTCTGTTTCCTTGTAAATTGGGAGTTGGAGCTGGAAGTTACATTGTGTTCACATTCAATGTATGTATTTTTTTTAATCTACAGCACTGCTTCACAGGCAGTGATATATTCTTCCACCACCTCTCTCTTTGTGGTGTTAACAGTCACTGATGGACAGTGCCTACATGTAGGGCAACATTTTTAAAAATAAAGGTATCACAGAAATATCTGGATGTATAACCTTCTTGGAAAAAAAATCCATTAAAAATTAGCAGGAGCTAAATAGCAGCTACCCACTTTTGATGGGGTATGTGTTCTTTCATCCAATCGTCCCCACAAATTCACACCCCGGGGGTCTATACTGGCCCATTCTTTCACTTATGTCACCTCCAAATTTCTCTAGAAACTTAAGTTTGCACATCTCATGTGGAACTTTCCACTTTAATGCAAACAAAATAGAAACTTGAAGCTTTTTTTTTAAGTAAAGCCAATAAACAAAGAACAATTAGAGTAGAACAAGAAAGAAATGAGATATTTGTATGAAAGAATGGAAATAACTTTTGATGGTAGAACATAAAAAGGAATACACATGAATAACTAGTAAACCAAACATACCCTGCAAAAAGGATTTATAGTTTGCACATATATAAAAACCCAAGGAATGACAACTCAAGGAGAATTTAGCCATCTCTAAAATATTTCCCTAGCAAGGACTGAAATAGTTTATGTCTGATCTAAAATCATGATAGGTTTAATTTACTCTAGTGAGGTAGTATGGAGGTATCATTTTCCAAATACAGTTTTACCTGCCAAGGTTTAAATTATTTTAGTCTAACTAAATTGCTTCTCCATCTGTTTTACCTTCATTCTTTAATTATGAATCCCATATAGTAAGATGTCTTTGGGTTTTAACAGTAAACTTTCTGTTTTAAATACAGAGATGTTTTTAAACCATAAACAATGTCCCAGAAAAGAAAGTAAAATCAACAAATGTTAAAGTATATCTAGTTTAAAAGCTCATAGTCATAAGAAGAATAGAAAGAAAAATATTCTGCAGCTTGATAAACCTCAATGGCAAAATAGTGAAATCATTTTGAAGGGGTAAAATTTGCTCCAAGACAATCTTCTTTAACATCGTCTTTGTTTTAGTTCTCCAAGTCTGCTCTGCATAATGGGAATCGTTCTTCTAGACTCACAGATGTTAAAATAGTATTTCTTCTCTAGTAGGAAACTTGATATTTACGCTATCAGCATTTTAAGGACAGAAGAGAATTAAAATAAGTGTTATTAACAATAACATTCTGTGCAATATTCTAGGAACAGAAAGCTCATTAAGAACATACTCAACCATTCCTCCAATCACCCCTGGGGAGGTTTCTGGAGGAATTATTTGAACTGCAAAATACTTGCAGGAGCTCTGTGTTCATTTGTCAGTAAGAGCCACTGAATGAAACATACTCAGCAAAAGAAGAAAGAGGGGAAAATCTTAGTTATACAGTTTGTATCAAAACATTGCAGCCAGCCCCATCAGGCATAGATTGATTCATTAAACAAGCAATTATAAGCAATTATTGGTATTAGAATGTACAGTGGTTCCCCTCTTTTCCACAGGGGATATGTTCCAAGGTGACCCCCAGTAGGTGCCTGGAACTGTGGATAGTACTGAACCCTATATATACTCTTTTCTTACACATACAAACTTATGATAAAGTTTAATTTATAAATTCGGCAGAGTAAGAGAGTAATACTGATAGCATAATAAAGTGGAATAAACATAACAATTCACTGCAATAAAAATTTTGGGAATGTGGTTCTCTCTTAAAGTATTTTATTGTACTGTACTCACCTTTAGCTTAAAGGAAGCAATTTATATATTCTCTTTGGCATGTCCAAATTGCCAGGATTACTAGTGATTTGGGGCCATTATTAAGTAAAATAAGGGTGACTTAAACATAAGCACTATCATACTGCAGTGGTCAATCTGATAACGACAATGGCTACTAGGGGTCTAACAGGCGGGGAGAGCCTACTGTGTGGAGACACGACAAAGGGACGAGTCACGTCCATGGTGTGACCACATGAGACTTCGTGCAGATTGAACTTACCATTTGTTTGTTTCTGGAATTTTCCATCTAATACTTTCAGACTGCAGCTGACCACAGGTAACTGAAACCACAGAAAGTGAAACTGGATAACAGGGGAGTCCTGTAGGTAAAGAAACCAGGACACCTGTTCTTGAAGAGCAAACGGTCTGTTGAGAGTGACAGACTCAAATGTTATAATATAATGTGATAAATGCTAATAAAACATGAATAAATTGTTGCTAGAATGAGTTGTTTTGCCTGAGAACCAGGCAATATTCACAAAAGAAGTAAAGTTGAACTGGGACTTAAAGAATGACTGACATGGAGCATGCTAGGCAGAGAAGAGCAGAAAGAGAAGAGTGGGTCCAAAGGTGAAAAGAAGTGAACATACATGTTGTGTCATATAGAACATTGTTTAAAATACAACATTTTTTTAAATATAAAATCAGATTAGCGGTTGCTGGCACTAATTATATGGCTCAACAATGTCAGAGCTGGCATCTCTGAAATTCTGTTGCTTCCTCATGCTTGTAATTTCAAAGTCACAAGATGGCTGCTGTAGCTGCAAAAGTCACATACACATCCAAGGTGAGAAGAAATGTGGGATTTGGGGTAGCAATGTCTGTCTTCTTTTGTCATGAAAGTAAAACCTTTTGCAGAAATGACCAGTAGAGTTTCACTTACATCTGTTTAGCAAGAATTGTGTTAATGACCACCCCTTGTAGCAATGAAGTCTGGGAACGGAGATACTTAGGTGGCCTATTTGGCTTTACTATTCTCTCACCAAGAGAATGCACACAGTACAGGGTCTACCATATATTCCAGAGATGGGGAGAAAATAATTACAGTCTAAGTCTACAGCCAGTGGAAAGCTCTTTCAAGAGTGAGGGAGAAACAGGCAAAGGTGATCTCTCCTATTGGGATTTAGGATAGTGGTTACATGGAGGAAAGAGGGGAGGTAGTAATGTTGGAAAGAAACACAAGACTTCTGAAGGGCAATAAAGTGCAACTAGTATCATTAAATAAAACAACTGGGAAACATGTGAGTAAAACCTCAGTAAGCTAATAGTAATACTGAACAAAACAGTTGGGAAACATGTGAGTGAACCTTGACTGTGTACAATGATAATGACCATCACCAATTTGGTAAGATTAGAAATAAAGATAAGCTAAAGCTGTAGACAATAATAACATGTATGGTTTATCCTATATAATAAAACCCTAATATGAAAATTGAGTGAACAGTGGAATGACCAGTCGCTATGATGTGCACTGACCACCAGGGGGCAGATGCTTAACGCAGGAGCTGCCCCCTGGTGGTCAGTGCGCTCCCACAGGGGGAGCGCTGCTCATCCAGAAGCCAGTCTCATGGCTGGCGAGTGCAGTGGCTGTGATGGGAGACTCTTTCACCTCCGCTGCAGGTGAGTGGTAAGGAGCGAGGGGTCCCAGACTGTGAGAGCCCCGGACTGCGGACTGCGAAAGGACGCAGGCCGGGCTGAGAGACCCCCTCCCCAGCCCCGTGCACAAATTTCATGCACCGGCATCTATTTACTGTATAATAAGACTAAAGTATTCCAAATTTTTTATATTCTTTGGGTAGAAGAGAACTATACTGATAAATATTTTGTTGGAAAAATGTACATATAAAATTTTAAGCTTGGCAGTCAAACAAGAACTGTCCTGCTCTCCTTTTCATCTTCCCTTCTCTTGCTTTGACACTAGGTGGGTCAGAAACTTGTCAAGAAGAGGCAGGGATGGACACAAGGCTCCTGAAGAGAAAGTAAGTACCAGACTCCTCCAGCCGAGGGCAGCCCATCTCAGAGGTGAGGGGGAGGAGCCTTCTCCTTAAAGGTTGACTAATATGGAAACTAGCATGTTGGATTGGACATTCTAATTTCTAAATCAAGATTATGTTTTATGTGGTTCTCTTACTCTGGGTGGACTAGAAATACTTGAGGAATTTGGTAAAAGTACACATGCCAAGAATTTTCTTATTTTTTGAAAAATGTGTTTCCTTTTAGCATAAAGTTATTATAAGACATTGTGTTCCCTACGAATTATCAGATAAGCCATGCATTGCCTGTATTTTTATCTAGGGGCAGGAGTGAACTTTCCTCATTAAATCACATTTCAGTGAGTAGTAGGAAACAAATAGAAGTTGCTTTCTGATTACAACTTATGAGTCCTGCTTATCCAATGACACATTACAGTCACACATTAAAACGCTATGGGCAAGCACTAGAAAAAAAAAGAGGTAGAGTATATAACTTTTAAGTCAATAGGAGAGAAAAATTGAAACAATTAAAATTAATCATTTTGAAAAATGGGGGAAATCTGCACAGCACACTGTTGGGTCAGAAATATGCCAAGTAAATAACAAAACACCTTAGAGGAAAGTAGATGGTCTTATTAAGGCAAGTAATTTTAGCTGCTCTATTTATTCACCCAAAAATGTCAGTGACTTAGCGAATAAATTCTCAGTCATGTAAAAGCCCAAACCAGATATTTCTGGCCAGGCAGCTTTTTTCTAAACAATGTCTCAGAGATCCAGGTTTCCTCTATCTTTTGCTTGCAATCCATCATCCAAGGTCAGAAGTTCAGGTAGGGAATACGTTCATGATCTATTACTGTATAACAAATGACCCTGGATTTGGAAGCTTAAAGCAGCAACATCGACTGCCTCAGAGTGTCTGTAGGTCAGGAATCCACTGCTTAGTGGGGTCCTCCAGCTCAGGGTCTCTCAGGAGGCCGAGTCAAGGTTTCTCCCAGGGTTGCTTTTGTCTCAAAGCTCAATTGGGACAGGAACCGCTTCAAGCTCATCATGTAGTGTTGACAGGACACGATCCCCTGCAGGTTCTTAGACTCTGGGACCTAGATTTTTGTTGAGTGTTGACTAGTGGTCACTTTCAGTTTCTCGTGATGTGGGCCTCTCTATAGACCAGTTCACAAACACAACAGCTTTATTATATTAGTCAGTAAGCATCCTACTTCTTGTGCCGGAGGGGCAGACCATCACTGCCTCCCCAGGCCGCTCACTGTGCGAACATCTTTCAAACGATAGTAAAGAACAAAGGCAGCCAGATGAACAGAAATGTGAGAGACCTACAGCGGTTCTCAACCTGTGGGTCCCGACCATCGGAAAACACATATAGCATATCAGATACTCACATTACGATTCATAACAGTAGCAACATTACAGTTATGAAGTAGCAACGAAAATAATATTATGGTTGGGGGTCACCACAACATGAGGAACTGCATTAAAGGGTCGCAGCATTAGGAAGGTAAGGCTTAGAAAAATATCTTCTTCGAGTTCATAATTTCAAACACATTCAATTACTCTGACTAGTTTATTATTTATTATTTTTAAATATATTTTTATTTCAGAGAGAAAGGGAGAAGGAGAGAGAGATAGAAACATCAATGATGAGGGAGAATCATTGATTGGCTGTCTCCTGCACACCCCCCCACTGGGGATCGAGCCCTCAACCCGGGCATGTGCCCTTGACTGGAATCAAAGCTGGGACCCTTTAATCCACAGGCCAACGCTCCATCTACTGAGCCAACCCAGCTAAGGGCAACTGCAACTCTGACTAGTTTAATAGAGTTACTTAAAAAGTATAAATATGCTGCAGAATTATTACAAAAGCTGAAAGAAGGGACTGTACACTGAGATTCCAACAGTGATTTCCCACAGAACTGGACCACTGAGATAGATGCTACCTCTTCCACTGATCGGGAAGCCACTGGTCAGAAAGCTCTGTCCTAGGTGCTAGGTCCAGCGCAACGCCACTGCGCCGTGACCAGGAAGCAGCCAAAGCAGGCAGTGGTCGGCCACTGCATCAAGTTGCCACGACTGCTGGCTCCAGCATCATTTCTCTCTCGCTTAATTGATGCCTCACATCTTTTCTCCTACTCCACATAACTTAGTTCATGGAATGGACAGGGGTTACGTTACTTCCAGGACCTCAGCAATGAGGGTATCCTGAAACTATAAGAAAGCATGTCAGAAGGCACTGGAAATGAGTGTTTGGAGAGACAATCTTCATACCTACCATACTTCCTACCCACTCAGTTGCCTCTTTTGAAGATTTTTGTCAGCTGCTTCCACTCTTTTTTTTTTCCCCCTTAAGAAAACTCTCCCTCACTTACATGGGTCTCCTTTCTTAAGAAGGGATTCATTTCAATGAGGAAATCAGCAAGCTGCTTGGCACCAGGCAAGCTATTTACCAGAGTTGCCTGGGATGCCCAGGGGCCCTGCTCCTGGGAGCATGGATTCTATGGCATGTCAGTCCACTCTGCTGGGGGCAAGGATGCAGACGGAGGGAGCTCCCATTCTTGCAGGAAATCAAGTGGCTTGCATTTAGCTCTCGGAAAAAGGACAGGCCAGGCCCTTGCCAGCTTGTTGTCCAGGTAACACTGTATGAATTCCCACAGTCCCTGTCAGATAACTCTGCTTATGTGCCACACTCTCCTTGCTCTCCCTCTACCACAGGGCCAGAGTATCTAAGTCCAAATTCAGATAGACCCTTTGTGATCATCTAAAGCAGCGATTCTCAACCTGTGGGTTGCGACCCCTTTGGCGGTCGAACGACCCTTTCACAGGGGTCGCCTAAGACCATCCTGCATATCAGATATTTACGTTATGATTCATAACAGTAGCAACATTACAGTTATGAAGTAGCAACGAAAATAATTTTACGGTTGGGTCACAACATGAGGAACTGTATTTAAAGGGCCAGAAGGTTGAGAACCACTGATCTAAAGAGATCCAACTTGACCTAAGACCTAGTGAGAGACATCGAAAGTGTTTGCTGTTATTTTATTTTATTTTTTTTATCTTTAGTGTTGAAAGTATTACATATGTCCCCTTTTTCACCCCCATTAACTCCTTCTAGTCCGTCCCTGTCCCCTGCCTGCCTCAGGCCTTCACCAGCCTATTGCCTGTGTCCATGGGTGATGCATATATGCATACAGGTTCTTTAGTTTATCTCTTCCCACCCACCCACTCTCCCCTGCCTTCCCTTGGAGACTCCACAGTCTGTTCCATGCTTCTGTCTCTGGATCTATTTTGTTCATTAGATTCCACATATGAGTGAGATCATGTGATACTTGTCTTCTCCGACTGGCTTATTGTGCTTAGCATAAGACT
>NW_005871249.1:1236427-1355095 GCF_000147115.1 Myotis lucifugus
TGTAAATAAATGAGTGTACTATAATCAAAGAAAAAAATCCACTTCATTTATGGAATGAAATTTGAACATGTAAATTTGAATTTCATCTGTGGAAACATTACTTTTTGGATTTTGTTCAATCATTTAAAAATGTAAAAACTATTCTAAACAGGGGGTTCTTATCTTACTACGATCATATCTACCATCTAAGGCTCATTTACCTATCTTAAAGGTCATTTGTGTTAGGGCCCTTTGTCTTAGAAATTTCAAATATTTTGTCCTTTTTTATCATTTGTCTTTTAACTTTATGTTGTTTCCATGCAAAAAAAAAAATGTTTATTCAATGTGTTAAATTTATCAATTTTTCTTACTCCTCCATTTTATTTATTATTAGAAATACTCCTCCACTCTCATATTGTTAAGCAATTCACTTCTATTTTTTTCTAGAACTTGTATGATTTGGTTTTTGTCATACATGTCTTCGATTCATTGGATCATATTCTATTTACTCTGTGACATAACCAATGTTAAGTTTTCCAAGTATTTATTGAGTTTTAAAATAAAATTTTCTTAAAAACACAACTTTTTCCCAATTGCTTTGTGATGCCACTTGTATAATGAAATAATCTGTACTTGGGTCAATTCAGAAGTTCCTTTTCTGTTCCATTGGTCTGTGTATCCCCATGCCAATACCAGATTGTTGTGCTAATCACAGCTTTATGTGATGATTTAATATCTGGCAGGGCTGATCCCCTTTGCTCGTCTTTTTCAGGACTCCTCTGGGTATTTTTGCTTACCTATTATTTTCATGTGAACTCTAAAATTAAGTTTTCTAATTTCAGAAATAAATTATTGGTGTTTTCCTTTGGGCCGTGCTGAAATGATATATTAACTAAGAAAGCCATTCTGTTAGAAACTTAGGAAATGTTTTCATTTCTTCAAGTGTACTTTTGTGCTGTATAATACTGTTTTTAAGTTTTCCTGATGTAGGCTTTTACATACTAGTATTTCTTATTAACTATACATCTAGAATTTTAACTTTTTTTCTTATAGATGGAAGTTTTGTTTTTATTATATCTTCTGTTTAGAGTTTATGTATCAAGAGACTAATGATTTTTATGCATTGATTTAAGATCCTGCTACCTTACTGAATTATTTGAATGTTTATTCTTAATGATTCTCTTGCTATTTCTAGGTATACCTTTATATTATTTGCAGATAGAGCTAGTTTTACTTCTTTATTTCAATTCTTATCTCCCAATTTTTTATTTGAGTACATTGTTTGATGCCTCCAAATGAGTTAAATAGCGGGGTGATGATACTGAACATGTCTCTGGGTTTGCCCATTAAAGATGATTTTGGCTTCAGAATAATATAGATAGAAGAAAGATAGATGGACTTACTGGTATGGATAGAGTCATTTACTCTAAGGTATTATCCATTTGTGCTGTTAACTTCTCTTTTTTTCATGAAGGGTGGTTGAATTATATGAAATCCCATTTTAGTATTAATGGAGAAGATCAATTCACTTATTGTTCTTAGATCCATTAATATAATGAATTCTGTAATAGATTTTCTACATCTCAAACATCCTTAGATTCCTGGAATATATTCTATATATCCATGTTATATTTTTATGTGCCATTGAATTCTGTTTGCTAGCAATTGATTTAGGATTTTTGCATCAACATTCACAAGTGAAATGAATTTGTGTTCCTTTTATGTGCAATCTTTATCAGTTTTTTGAATGAGTTTTACATAATAGAAAGGGACTAATTCTGAGCAGTGAGCATAAAATATTACAAAGCATAAAGTTATTTTTCCCCTTTTCTTTGATGATATGATACCTCCTGAGCTTAACAGAAGCCTCTTTCCATGGTGACTAGCAAGGCATTATGCCAATAATAAAACCCCCTACTGTGATTGTTTGCAAACCAGAACAATCTTTCTTAAGTCCTTCCAGGTCCCAGATGGGGCACCCAGAGTTGTGTTATTAAGAGAGGTATGTCTCTCACAAAGTAATATAAAAGAATGAATTTTATTATAAGGCAACAATACACCCAACATCTTGTGCTCAGTTTACAGAACAAAGGGTTTGGTGTTGGCCTTATCTTCAGATGTGCTGTGATCACTGGACTTTGTCCCATTCTTGGGACATGGGAATGGGAGAGGAATACTCCTGGGTGTTCACATGACAGAGAATACAATCAAGATATTGGTGCTTGAGAAATTAGAGCCTTTAGCAAATGCACTTAAAGTAGCTCCTTTTCCATAAATTATCATGTCAACTACAGTAAATTGCAACTGCTTTTCATAGATATATTATTTTACATCTAGGGATTTTTTTTAGGATAATCACTGATGAAATATACAGCATATTAAAACCTCAGTATATTCTAGTCATGGGTGTTTTCATCTCATTTAAATAACTTTAAAATATAAGCTCCATATATTTTATAAATGGTGCTTCTTTTCCCATGCTGTGCTGTTTTCACAAGAATTCCTGGTTTGAAAGCTAAGTTTACAGTAATTGACTCATTGTATTTTGTACCACAGAGACAAAATGCAACTTTATTGCTTATACAGAGCTCTTTCTCAGCTGTGCCTGCGGTTAATGTCATAATCAGTCTGTAGGACCATTTATAATAATCACCAAAATTCAGTATTTGATTTCAAAATGTTTATGTGGTAATAAAATCAATGAGGTGATTTAAAGAAGCAAAGAGTTGCTAAGATAACTGTTTCCAAAGTCAGGTGATATTAACCACAAATTGATACCTTTATTTCACCCTCTCAATATAGGGCCCATATGATCAGAGAAAACACAATGATTGGACAAATATAAGAACATAGGTAGATATAGATAAAGATAGATTTAGGCAGATGCCTCCTGCCCTCCAGGACTGACTTGTGTTACAGTCAAAGGTATGTAGCCCTGGGTCATGAAGTGATCCTCCAAAGAACTTTCTCATGGGAGAAGTCAGAGAGCTGAGATGAAATAATATATCACAGAAGCTCAACCCAGGGGAAGAATATGGAATCAGGGCACATGTCACTGACAAAGACTATTAGTTAACGTTAATTTTTATATTGAAGACAAAGGGGTATAAAGGGATCTGGTTAATTTAATGAGAAATAAAATTCAGTTATTTAAAAATAAGTTTTAAATAGGTTTCTGGGCAGTGTTTATTTCTAATATTAATGAACATTTTTAAACAGAGCAGTATTTGTATAAAAGCACATCAAAAATATATAAATAGTGTACCATTCTCTAAGATACAAATATTTTTTAAAGTAATGAAAAGCATGTTTCTAAAAGCTTAATAGTTTCTTGCTTTCCTTCATTCTCAGAGTACTTGACTCCATCCAAGACACCCTAAGACAACCAGAATGGACTTGCAGCCTCTATGTTTCCAGCTGTCACTCAGATTTCCCCCTCCAACTATCTGTCTTATTTGGCACACTTGATCCTTCCCACATTCTTTATACTGTCTCCTCCTTTGGAATCGTAGCATCACAATACCCTGATTTTCTGCCTGCATTTCTGCTCACTTCTGTACAATCTCATTTTTCAGGCTTCTCTTCTGGTCGACCTTTAAGCATCAGTGTCCCAAAATGTCCCACTCATGGCCCTCTCCTCATTCCATTCTCTCCCCCAGTATGATCTACCCTGTCTCTCCCTGCTTACGACTTCTGTAGCCATCACTTCTTTCTTGAATTCCAGAACATGCATTCATTTTTTATCTAGAAGTCATAAACTCTTTGATGAACCACATCTTTAATTCAACTTCTCTAAAACTTAGTTCATTCTCATCTCTTGTAACCCAACAACCATTTCCCCTAAATTCTCTATCTCAGTCAGTTTTTCATGCTCAGATGCTGAAAGAAAGAAAAAGAAATGTCCTGACATGAATTTTGGCTTCATCTCTCTTTCATGATCCCTTTAAGTTTCCTTCCAAATCTCACCTGCTTTTCCAAAATTCCTCTAATGTCCTTCTGCATTCTCATTTTCTCCACGCCCTCTTCATTTTTGAGAAATATTGCTTCCAGTGTCACTTCTTCTAATCAAGTCTTCACTCCTCTGTCACTGCAGCTTTTCTAGACCAGACATCTGACAAGGTCATGTTCTTTCAGGTTCACTACAGTGTCAGAGATAAGAGCTCTGAGGCATGTGAGGCTCCTGACCTGGTCTGACTACACGTCAACCCTCATGTTCCTCCACACTACCCCATTCCTCACTCTTTAACTGGACCCCCTATCCTCCAAGAAATACACGGCAAAGCACACCAAAACTTTGTACCCGCCCCCTAAGACATCAGGCTGTCCTTTGTCCACATATCTTCTTTATGCAGTCTGCTCTGGTCAGTCTGTCCTTCCACCTTTTCCATCTATCAGAGTAGAAATGCAATTCAATACCGTTCATTTTGTGTTTTCTTAGTGAGATTTCAAAACAACTTAAATACAGGATTACACAACTTTATAGGAAAAACCACTTTTACCTGGGGTAAGTGAACTGTGGGGAATGTTTTGTTCACTTTACAAATTTCTCTTCTAATGAAAGTGGAATCTGATGTTTATCTTGTCATTTAACAACCTGTGAAGGAATCTTCTACGCTGATCTGATAAGACAGCATTTGATACAATCAGACCGAAAAAATAGACACCATCAAAACAGCTCTACATTTTAGTATGTTTATAGTAATAACACCTTTATGGGTTATAACATTTTATTAGTAAGGGGAAATACAGAAAATCAATTTTAATTTCTTTTTAAAATCACTTTGTGTATGGGAATAGATCTCAGCTTTGTGGCTCTTTAGAGTGCTCATTAGAAATGAGGTATGGATTTATAGCCTTGGACAGAGATTCTGGTTCCGATTAATCTTTCTGGGGTTAAAATAAGAACATCTAACCTCTCCCTTATATGTTTTCTCTGGGGAAATAACCTTTTAAGTTCTTAAAGATTATAGTTTCTTTTTATACTTTTAAACTTTAAAAAATATTTTTATAACTTTACTTAAAGGTTTGGCCTACTAGTATAAGATATCTTTAGAGATCTCTTGTAACTAGATCATTTTATACCTAGACTGAAGTATAACTTCTTATAGGTCATTCAGACTTTTATATAACAAAGTCGTATTTGTCTCTTAGGATCAAAGTCTATTCTGAAGCTGAGAAAATTTTCATCTATTGAAGAGAAAATAATAGTTTTGCCAATATCTTCTATTTCTTATAAGTAATTTTAACTATATTACCTAATGTTTAAATTAGTTAAGTGGAATAAAAAGTAAGCATTTAACTTTAATAAAAATAATTTAATTCAATTAAATCTTTACTTTTCAGAGAGAATACAGTTAGGTCCATGAGTATTTGAATTATTATTATTAAAGGGAAAATGACATTCTCTATTCTTAAGTCTTTACAAAAGAATTTCCAAATATTTTATTTCCTAATTGCCAAACTCTATTTATTAACAGTGATTAGTTATGATCAGGGTTATAACCTTCATTTGATGAGTATAAATGTACAGTTCTTCAGAACCAGTTCCTCTTCAAAGCAGCATTCATTAAGTATTTCGTCAGCATTTCTGTGAAGGAGAACCTGAGTCCTCATGGAGAACGGGCAGTGATGGTGGTGGGGGTGCAGGTGGGGGTGATGGGTGGTTAATGATAACCAGACTCACCCTCTCTAGAATCCTGACCACTCTGAGTTTGTCCCCAAACTTGAATACACAACTTAGCAAAACAAGGAGAATTAACCAGACCCACTCCTTATGAAGTTGAGCAAGCATCTACTATTATTTGAGCATGACCCCAGACTCTAGATCTGCTTCTGTACCCAGATTATCAGAGTATTCCTTCCCACTATATAGATGCTCTAACCAAAGCCCTGGTGAACGCACCATTTCCTATCTCAAGTTTCCAACGGGGTTGTACTACGTCCACAATGCTCTAACGATGCTGACAGAATGGTACCGTGGAAAACTACTCAGCCAGCCCACCTGTATCCACTCTAGCGCCACACTTACTGATTTCCTTGAACTTCACTTTGGCCACCATGACTTCTTATCTGACAATCTCTTTTAGGCTCTCTCACTAATTTATATTCCCAATTCCTAAATGTATTATATCTACCTACATCTACTTCTAAATAAAATTTTAGGCAAGCCCTTAAAGATCTGGGTTCTACACTCTTTACTTTATCTCCCCTTTAGTAAACCTCATCTACTTTTATTTCCTTGTCTGCTAGCAACCATTCCATTGGATTCTTAAGCTACAAGCTTAATATCCATTTCTCTGCTGGACTGACATTCTCAAGAATGCCTCAAGTTGAATATGTCAAAAAAGAAATACATTCACAAGTTATTTTCTAAAATCTGCTTCTTGTCTTTTTCTGTTTCCATAAGTGACATCAACATCCTTAACAGACTCAGACCAGGGTGGTCCCATACCCTCCCACTCTCCTACCTCCTACCCGTGACTGAATTATTCCTCCTCTCATTTCCTCTACCAGTCCTCTAGCTCAGGACTTCATTGTATCCTACTTAAAGTCATTGTTGTCTAAATGACTTCCTCTTTTTAATATCTTCCCTCCTTTAATTCTTTCTACCCAAACAGTCTCCCTAAATTACATTTCTTCCAATGACTGATTCCCTGTAGCCTATAGATTGAAGTCTGCTTCCACTTCCCATATTATTTATATCTAACACTTCCTTAGTGTGTTTTACTGGTACTTACCACTACTGATCCTTACACAACTTAGGCTTGAGCTCTGGAGATATTCCTAGAATATACAGTGGGGCCTTGACTTACGAGTTTAATTCGTTCCGTGATGGAGCTCGTAACTCAAATTACTTGTATGTCAAATCAAAAAGTGAACGAGTGAGACACGTGATGCTGGGCTGATGTTGTGGCGTTCACTGTGACGTTCGCTGCGCCAACTAGCGGTGGGGTATCTGAAGCTGGCTCATAACCCGAATTTTAGCCCGCAACTCAAAGCAAAATATCGGCCGAGAGACGGCTCCTATCTCGAAAAACTCGTTAGTCTGGACACTCGTAAGTCAAGGCCCCACTGTACTCTGCATTTTCCCTTCCACAGATACTCTTTGGTTAATGCAAAACTCAATGGCAGGACCACCTTCTTCATCTTTGATGCCAAGGTGAGGCATTTTTAAAATTATCCTTCCTAACTAGCCCCACCACAACCACTCAGTTATTCTGTAGAACCTCACTCCAACATTTGTTTCATTCATGGTTCTTTAAATTTTAAATTTTTTTTATGAGGGTTTATATGTTTTTCTTCTAAGACTTTAATGTTCATGGTTAGGGACTAAGAGGGTTTTATTTTTCATATGTTGGCTTTTTGTTTTGTTTTTTAACCACCATTATATTCTCAGTATGAAGAAAACTGGAAAAGATAAAGATGTGTATTGCAATACTACTCTGTCTTAAGCATTGTGTTTATTGCAATGAGATATTTTGGTTCCACCATTTGGATTCTCAGACCATTTTTAATACAAATATTTTAAAGATAATTATATTGATGTAGAGAAATTTTATTCAGAAGTCAGTTTCTGGAAATAAGCATTTAGTGAATTTAATTTTTTTATCAATTGATACAAATTTCTCAGATTATTTTTATTATCTTACTAAAATCATTTAATCATTTCTATCAGTTTAAATTTTTTCTCCACTTAAGGCTTTCAACTTAATCAATATTTGATTTTTATTCAATTTTTTGTTCATATAAAATTTTTAATATTAGCATTCCTGCTATTATACATATTTTGCAGTTAAGTTCTCCCACCCAGTCTTAAATCCTCTAGTTCATATTATTCAATAAATATTGCTAGATTATTTGCTTCCTCTACCTATTTTTTTAATCAAAAAAACTTTAAAACTTGCAGTTTGAGCCATTTTCAGTATAAATTTTTTATTATTGCTACTAATGATATCTATTATGGATTGGATATAACTGATAATTTTACATATTCATTATATATGTAGCATATGAGAAAATTGTGATCCATTTGGTAGAAGAGGAGGAAGGAGAGAAGAAACTGGGGACACTGATTCTAACATCTACTCTTCCTTGAATGCCCAGCCTCCAGCTTGACTCCTCGCAGAGGGTGCCCTAATTTACCCATTCATTCTCCTTCTCCCCTGCCACTAACATTCACTCTTTAGTCCACTTTTTCATGATACTTAATATATTCTAAAGTTATGTCATTTAATGATCTACTGTGTTTTCTATCTTCCCACCTGAAAAGGAAGCTTCGCAAAGGCAGGAAAGATGCCTGTTTTATTTTCCATTTATTCTCAATGCCTAGGAAATACTTGGTGTATAGTGATGGCTCAATACATATTCATTTAGCCTGGCTGGCGTGGCTCAGTGGTTGAGCATTGACCTATGAACCAGAAAGTCACGGTTCAATTTCTGGTCGGGGTACATGCCTGGGTTCCAGGCTCGATCCCCAGTGGTGGCCACGCAGTAAGCAGCCAATCAATGATTCTCTCTCATCATTGATGTTTTTATCTCTCTTTCCTCTCCCTTCCTCTCTGAAATCAATAAAAATACATTTTTTAAAAATAAAATAAATATTCATTTAGTAGAGTTGAATTGTGTAGCATGCTGCTTTGATAATATAATTATAGAGTTAGTTCATGAGCATTCAGCTAAATATAACAAATTAAAGACAGTCTTCATTTGAAGCATATGTACATCATACAGAATGCAAACAGTTTTACATCAAACTGCATAAGAAAATTGCAAAATGAAACACAACGCTTATTCAGTCTTTTCTCATATTCTGGAGACCTGTGGGCTTCAGTGGTTTGACAAGTTCTTCGATAAAACGTACTCACCGGCACTGTGTAAACCCACCAGAGCGTTTCCCTCATTACATTTTCATCTCTCAGAAAGGGGTGGTTCCCATGTCTCAGTGACATCCAGCCCACATTTCCTGAAGGCTGAGTCTAGTTTCTTACTGGACTAAATAATTAGGCCAGCCTTATCCAGGCGGGCTGTCTACAGGACCCAAATTGTCAACCAGTCAAATGGTTCCTAACACAGAATTTTTAGTAGTGAGTGGATAGGCCTGGGAATCACGATACTGACTCTGGCCCACACATTACTTTGGTAGGCCATGCAAACTGGGCCTCACAGAGAAAAGCAGGAAATTTGTAATTAATTGACCCATTACAGATTATGAATGTGTGTGTGTGTGTGTGTGTGTGTGTGTGTGTGTGTGTGTGTGTGTGTTTAAAAGAGGGAAAAGGAAAATCAAATAAGATACAACACAGGAAAGTGTTTTGACACCTGGCAAATTATTTGACAAAGTAAATTATTCTCACTGAATAGTAACAGTGGATGAATATTCATTGGGCCCTTCATATGTTCTAGGCCCTTCTCTAGGTGTTCACACTCATCTACTCCTGTTAACTCCACAGAAGCCACATGTGACAGGTATGACTCTCATCCTCATCACACCTGTGAGCAAACTGAGGCGACCAGGGCGGGAGTCACGCACCCAGGGAACCTGCTTAGAAAAGGGAGCTCAGCCTTCAGACTGAGGAGGTCTGTCTCTGAAACATGGGTTCTGGGCACCGTGTTATTTTGCTGCACAGACATCACCTTAGAAACGCTTGGGGATTTTTTCCCTTTTCTAGTTCCTGTTAAGGGAGAAAAGAACATGAGATGTAGCCCAGTGGCTGGCTCACGGCAGTGCCCTTAAATATGAATGCCTTCCCTCGTTCCAGAATCCAACCTGCCTCTCCAGAGCTTGTTTCCCAACCAACTTGCCCTTTCTTCTCACAGGCGCTACGGGTCCCAGCAGGCCATTCTGCTAAGTTTACTTTTGTAATAAGACAGAGTCAGTATATATATATTTCATCTGGAATGGTGGGTGATACTGAAAATAAATGCTACTATTTTTGTTTTTGTCTCCAATGGGAACCGTGCCAAGCAATTGCTGCATATTAAGTCATGGCAAAAGGCTCGAAGTCACTCTGTTCAACACTTTTTTCTCACACTTTTTAGCATTATTTTGATAAACGTTCTCACATTTTTGTCCACCTCACAGGCTTGCTGATTGCAGTGGGAGGAGGACTTGGGGAAGAGAAGAGGAAGTCGCTGCCCTCATTCTGCCAGGCTCACTCTGCTCATCAAACAGCCTTAACAATAAGCAAAAGGTAGGTGACTCAATTCTTTTTTTTTTTTTTAGTGACTCAATTCTTATTAAAATATATCTGAAACTAATCCTATATAATAAATGCATAATATGCAAATCGACCAAACGGCCGAATAATGGGACGACCACCCGGAACCACACTATGACACCCACCCGTGCCAGGCCAGCCAAGGTGGGTGAGATGCAATTGGGGCGGCCATCACCCCATGATCGCCCCGCAGAGGGAGGCCCAGGCCACCGACTGGTAGGCTGTGGCAGGTGGGCAGGGCCTCCCTCTGCGATGGAAGCCTGGGTCCCGGGTCCTGGTGCCGGAGGGAAGCTGGTGCTGGCAGCCAGCAGCTGGGGGAAGGAAGGCCTACACTTGCATGAATTTCATGCATCGGGCCTCTAGTACAAAATAATAGTGAACCTAAACTGTAATTGACAAAAATTTAAACTTACAAAAATAAAAATAAAAGAGTACTTTTTACCTCCCCTTCTCATGAACAAAAATAATTAGTATTTATTTCTCTCTACCTACACCTGAGGAACTGTCTCACTGGGCTTAGATCATATTTATCCAAAAAATTCCTTTGATCCCTTAGGACCCAGCTATTCCCCAGGGCAAAAAAGAGAGTGAGGCACCTCTCCTTGAGGAGAGAGTGTGGGGAAGCAGGGTTTGATCTTTTTTTAAAAAAATATATTTTATTAATTTTTTACAGAGAGGAAGGGAGAGGGATAGAGTGTTAGAAACATCATGAGAGAGAAACATCGATCAGCTGCCTCCTACACACCCCCTAGTGGGGATGTGCTTGCCACCAAGGTACATGCCCTTGACCGGAATCGAACCCGGGACCCCTCAGTCCACAGGCCTACGCTCTATCCACTGAGCCAAGCTGGTCAGGGCAGGGTTTGATCTTCTTAAATGTAGGTAACCTTCTTCAGATTAGCTCTTTTCTCAAAAAAAAGACTGTGTTTCCCATTTTGTCCCTTTTGTATGAAATTTATCTTACTAAAATATTTTTAAGGGAAATATTTTCTTCTCTTTTTTTTTTAACCACATGAAGATCCTACACTGCTGCTCAGAGTAGGACAGCATCACGTCATTAAGTTCTGAATAAATAAAAGCAACGAAGCCCACGTTACATACACATACTTAGCCAGTGATGTCCATCAACCTCTGTGCAGTGAAGCACATGGACACAGCAAAGGCAGCAGGAGGGAAGTCAAAGCAGGCGCAGGGCAGCCACTGTGGTCACTCTGCCCCCAGGAATCCGCACCGGCCAGCCCCGGGAATCAGGCCATTTTCTGTGCTCAGAAAAGAAAAAGAACTGACAGAGAATAAAGCATTTTGGTGCAGAAAGCACATGGGGGTCTACCATACTCTATGTTCAGTCACTTTGTTCCTAAATACACGTGGAAGGAATAGAATCAGACATCGAGCTGTTTGAGCCAAGAATCTGGTACCCTCCTAAGTTGCGACTGCTGGTCGGGCCCAGCACAGTGAGTCTTTATGCTGGGGTGACCATCGGCAGTCACTGAGTGACAGCCCGCCACAGAATCATAAGCAGCATGTTCTTTAAATCATGGATTCAAAAGTACATCCAGCCCTAACCGGTTTGGCTCAGTGGATAGAGCGTCGGCCTGCGGACTGAAGGGTCGCAGGTTCGATTCCAGTCAAGGGCATGTACCTTGGTTGCGGGCACATCCCCAATAGGAGGTGTGCAGGAGGCAGCTGATCGATGTTTCTCTCTCATTGATGTTTCTAACTCTCTATCTCTCTCCCTTACTCTCTGTAAAAAGTCAATAAAAATATATTTTTTTTAAAAAAGAGTAGTTCAGAAATTGTTAAAAAAATAAAAAAGTACATCCAGAATCCTAGCAGCTTGTTCACCATTTAGGAGAAGTCTAGAAAAAATGGATGCCATGAACCAAATCCCTACCTACAGAAGCCCTTAAGGGTACCCAGGTGTGTATGAACCCTTCAAAAGCGCTGAAGTCTCCATTTTTTCAAAGACACAGAATTAGTCTTCTTTGACACAGTGACCACATAGAAGTCATCTAAAATGACTGACCTGAAATGACAATGCTGGGCTTTTTTAAAAAAATTGTTTAAGGTGTTACATGTCTCCTTTTTCCCCCATCAACCCCTCCCCGGCTACTCCCCCCTCTAACAGCTGGTCTTGTTAATGCCTTTATAATATATTCAGTTGCATACAAACAGGAAGTATGAGATTCTTATTGTCTTTCTCTAAGCTGAGTGGTTTTTTTCCCTTAAGAAAATAATAGACTGGCCCTGGCCAATGTTGTGCAGTGGTTGGAATATCATTCCACACACCAAAGGGTCCTGGGTTCCATTCCAGGTCAGGGTACATACCCAGGTTTTGGGTTGGATCTGTGGGAGGCAAATGATGTTTCAACTGGTGTTTCTCTCTCCTGTCTCTCTCTCTCTCTCTCTCTCTCTCTCTCTCTCTCTCTCTCTCTCTCTCTCTCCTTCCCTCCCTCCCTCCCTCTCTCTCTCTCTCCCTTCCTCTCTCTCTGGAATCAATGAAAAACACCCTAAGATCATTAGAAAAATAATAATAAAAATAATAGATAGCTAAGATTTGGAAACAGCCTAAGTGCCCGTCAGTAGATGAGTGGATTAAAAAACTGTGGTACATCTATACAATGGAATACTATGCTGCGGTAAAAAATGAGTTCTTACCATTTGCAATAGCATGGATGGAACTGGAGAGCATTATGCTAACAAATAGGCCAGTCAGAGAAAGATCACATGATCTCACTCATTTATGGAATATAATGAACAACATAAACTGATAAACAAAAACAGATCCAGAGACAGAGAAGCATCGATCAGACTGTCAAACCTCAGAGGTTAGGTAGGGGAGGGTCGGGGTAAGGGGGAGAGATCAACCAAAGGACTTATATGCAAGCATATAGGCCTAACCAATGGACACAGACAACAGGGGGGTGAGGGCATGAGTGGGGAGGGGTAGGGGGTAATGTGGGGATAAGGACACATATGTAATAACTTAATCAATACAGAAATTTAAAAGAATAATAGACTGCATTTGTTTTTTGAATTTCCTAGTGTTTTAATGAGAGAACTGGGGAACTTTCTCTCTCACTAAACGTCCCCATCCCTGTTGATACGTAATGACTTGTTTCAAGCTGTCAGTACAGAAATGGTATTTGCAGCTGCCCCGGCCACATGGGTGGTTCTTTTTCTCCACCTCAAAGCCAGATCCTTTTTATGTTTGCTCTTAAGTGAGCAAATTAGGAGGCAGGTAAAATGAATAAATCTTCATTACTTTCCAGAAAAGAAAATTATTAACTGCTTGCTTAAACTCTACCAGGCAAATTAAATGGATAGGAAGTCCTTATTCCACCAGAAGCTAGGATGACTTTTTAACAATTGGGAAGAGTCCCTGAGAATGTAAATATTCTAACTTCACTCCTGGCCCAGATATGTCAGGAGTGATCTACCTTTTGCATTTGAAACATCATTCTGTCTAACTGTAGAATGGAGTGGGTAGTATTTGAAGTCAAGTTCTTAAACTTTTCAGGCTGCTTAAAATTCTGCTTTCTCATGATACATATGAGCTTGCTCCCTTTTCTGCAAACTTTTCTCTTCACCCACGCTTCTCTGCTCAGTATATATATTAAGTAAAATAGGCTCATTTTCCTAAGGGTATTTTTATTCCAAGTTTTAAACTTACATAAATACTAAGCCTGACAATGTGTGGCCACACCTGGTGGTCTGAAAGCTATTATATGATACAGAAAACAATGTTGGGAAGGTAACAGGGCCTGTTGCATCATCTTCTCCCTAATGTGTTCAACACACCTTCAGTCGTTCATGGCTATTGACTGTGAGCATCAGAGGACACATGTCTACAGGCTGTCATTACATAGTTATTTTTCAAGCTCTCCCAAGGCCGGTTCAGGTGTATTCAGCAAAATTTAGGTGGCCACCCTTTCTTCAGAATACCTATATCATATACAATCAGTGTATGCCAATGACATTCACCTTCATTCTCCATATTGCATCTAACATAGTCAGATAAGAAGAGAATTCATGCTCTAGCCAGTTTGGCTCAGTAGATAGAGCGTCGGCCTGTGAACTGAAAGGTCCTGAGTTTGATTTTTTTCAAGGGCACATTCCTAGGTTGCAGGCTCCATCCCCAGCCCTGGTCAGGGCGCATGCAGGAGGCAACCAATCAATGTGTCTCTCTCACATAGATGTTTCTCTTTCTCTGTCTCTCTACCTCCCTACCACTCCTTAAAAAACAATGGAAAATATCCTCGGGTAAGGAGTAACAAAAAAAAAAGGAAGATAATTATTTTGTTTTGTATTGATAGTGTGTCATTTATTTCAGTCTTCTTCTCTTTTATACAGTTCACAAGCAATATCTGTTACAACCATATCTTTTAGCAAGGGAGGCAAATAATAAATAATAATTATGATAAGTAAATTATCTAACATTTTAGTTTTTTGAATATATTTTTATTGATTTCAGAGAGGAAGGGAGAGGGAGCGAGAGAGAGATAGAAACATCAATGATGAGAGAGAATCATTGACCGGTTGCCTCCTGCACGCCCCCTACTGGGGATTGAGCCCACAATCCAAGCATGTGCCCTTGACCAGAATCAAACCTGGGATCCTTCAGTCTGCAGGCCAATGCTCTATCCATTGAGCCAAACCAGCTAGGGCAAATTATAAAAAGTAAAAAGTGCTATTGCAAAAAAGAAAAAGAAAAGCCAATTAAGGGGAATGCAGACTTTAGGGTAGGATGGTTACAATTTTAATAGTGTGGCGATGGAAGGCCTCGTATGGCATTTGAGCAAAGACATCTTTTCAACTATAATTCATCAAAGAAGGCCAATTATAAGGTAGGGTAAATACCTGCAAGAAAACAAATCTACCTGGTCAATTAGCTGGGTAAAGCTTCATTACTGAACATTTTGTATTTTGTGAGCATATCCCTGATTTTTGTTTTTAAACCTCATCCAAGGACATGTCTATTGATTTCAGAGAGAGGAAGGAAGAGAGAGAAACATTGATGTGAGAGAGAAACATTAGTCTGTTGCCTCCTGTATATGTCCTGACCAGGATTGAACCTGCAACCTTTTTGGTGTATGGGGCAATGCTCCTACCAACTGAGCCACCCATCCAGGGCAGACCTGATTTTGTAATATACTGTTACAGGATACCACGATACCATGCACACTTTCACCTCTCAACAGGCAATCCCAATTGACCAGAGTTAGTCATAACGCTTATTTTCCGGGAAAATTACTAAGAGAAAAGTTAATATGTTGGTTCCTCTTGTGTATTTGAGAACTAACTCCTTTGGGAAACACACATGTTCGAAGAACATAAGCAGAATTTGTTTTCATTTTTGGTCTATCTGCCTATCACTGAAAGGTCCTTTTCTGTATATTTAATGATATAGAATTAGCACCTTCATCTCAAACCAACCAGATTCAACAATGGAAACTATCACCTTCAAGAAGTTTCCTCTGAAATCTTTCGGTTCTTCTAGTTTTTTCCCAATTAAAAATTCATTCATATTTGCTTACAAATTCTATTATTTTTTAGTAAGTATATTCAATTGACAGGAAAATAAAATAAGTTGCTGGAAATGGTTAGGTCAAGTGAACCTATTAGCAAATACATTTCTAGAAACCCATGCTGTTTTGGATGAGTTATTGAATTCAGCTATAAACAGTCTATGGGTAGCTCCCTTGTTTCAATTCTTAATGCTAACAGCCTCATTTGTTAGAACCAGCATGCCACTTTTTAAATATACACTTGGAAGTGCTGTTTAAACACATATCTGTGTTTGGAACATTAACTACAGAACTCATGAGCTTCTCTGAATAGATTTTCTCCTTCATAAAAGGAAGAGTCTTTGGTCATACAACAAAACAATGACAGCTATTGGAACACTGAAATCTGCAAAAACATAGGGATGAGATAAAAAGAAGCTTCCTACTCATCCAACCAGTTAAAGTTGGGTTACTTTAGCTTTGGTTTCTTCAATCCTTTGTGATTCTTTTCACTCACTGGCGTGACATCTAATAAGGTGAATTTAAATCTCATTTACTGATTACTGGGATTTCGGAGCTATTGGGAATCAGTCATATGATCCAGATTAGAGGCAGATTTTTCTACCTTTTGAAGTTTTTTCCACCTGGTTTGTGGAAGCAGGTTCCTACGTATCATTCTGGTGACTTACTACGTCTTACTCTATGACTAAGTTGTGTAGCTTCTGGCTATGGAATAGAATTTAGACTGCTGTGAGTTCACAGCTTGTGTGAAAGCTAAAGACTATTTCTTGAGGAATCTGTTCCCATTATACCATGTCGTGAAGGTTTTAGGCTTCTATCATTAGAGTTTTTAATAGGGTGGTGAGGGAGGGCTCCAGTGAAAAATAACATTTTAGTGTGTATATACTTAAAGGTGGCCTGCTTTTTTGTGGATGGGCTTGGTTAATTCTTCTGAAATAGCCTGTTTGTCTTTTAAAACTATAGGTATTCCTGACAATCAATGTTTGCTTTCTTTATAGTGTCTAAAGACATTTACAGAGGTTTCCTGGTAACATTCCAGAAATATGAATGGTGCTATTTCAGCAATTCAGTACATTTATGTAGGGTTTAGAGCATGTGTTAAAAATAAGTACACTCTACATTAAGCATCCTTGATGCCTAGAACATAGGAGCCAAGTAAAGTACCTCAACCCAGATAGTATTTTTCTCTCTTTCTCCAAACATTTTTGCTGCTTCTGCTCTTTTTTGGAATGGAGTCTACAATTAGCTGGAGAAAAGTTATTTAAATTCACAATCTCACAATTGCTTCTCAGCTTTTTGGCTAAGATCAAGCGAAAAAATTCACAATCTCAGTGAGCAGTATTGTTCTAAAATTGAAAGAAATAGTCTCTGAGGAAGCAAACGAAATACTGTGTGAAGAATTTATCTCCAGGGCAAATATTTCCCATTTTCAGTTTCTTACAACTCAGCCCTCGCCGATGAAGTTTCCTAATACTTTCATTTATAACCCAAAGGACATTTCTGACAGCGTCTCTGCCTCCTCCCACTCGCAGCTCCTTCCTGCCTCCCTGTCCATGGGGTCACAGATACTAACATGAGCAGAGACCACCCTTTCCTTGGATGCTGGACCTATTATTGACTTTACTGCAATGTATGTAGAGCAAGTGGAAGAAAATTATTTCCCCCCTAGGAACTCACTGTTCTCATGAACTTTTGAGCCTTCCTCTGGGTGTGTGAAATCGCTCATCCTGAGTGTTAATGCTGCAGCTTTTGCATGTGGTCATATTCCAGGGCAATGCATAATTCAAGAAATGACCCCTAATAAGGACTTGCACTTGTGTAGTTGCTTTAGAGGTTATTGGAGCATTGTCCATGTGTTTTTGACATGCATCACAGCCTTGGGAAATAGGGGAGAAAGCTGTCATTACCCCATTTTAGAGTAGATGGAGGGAAATAGGGAAGAAAGCTATTATTACCCCCTTTTACAGTTGATGGAGGTGAGTAGAAGAGAAACCTCCATCCTAGGGGCGGAGTTAGAATTGAAAGCTCATCCTTTGCACTTCATACCTACAGTGTTTTCTCTCGGTTCCGGTAACACATGGCTTATTTGATACAAACCCAAAAGCATAATTATAAAATGCAAAGCAATTAATTTCCTGTACAAAAGGTCTCATTTTGTAAGCTCACTTCTTCTTAAGATTACTTCATTAAAATTCTTATTCTGGGAAAAGCCATGAGTATGCCTAAGGCAATGTATAATTATTTCCAATATCTTTCTAAAGATGTCTTACCCATCACTGTCTCATTATAGTCACTGAAAACCAAAACTAACATTATTAACACCAGGCTAAATGATAAGAAATACCTTTATGTTTACATATTAAAAATCTGTATTCTGATACCTATAAATATTAAAGCTGTGAATCAGAATACTTATCCATTTATTAAAGCTGTCATTAATGTTCTCAGTAAAGCTTATTGGGTACCCTCCATATTCCTGTGTGAAAGTTTCTGGAATCACATGAAATATAAGTATATTCTCAGTTATCGCAGAGTAAAACACTTGCTGCTCTGATGTCACAGAGACACGGCGTCACCTTTGGTTGTACATAACCAGGAACACTGGCATGGCTGGAATAGAAACAATAAATGTATATTTAATGGCAATTACTCTCAAAAGTTATGTATAAACTTTCAAAGGGTTCATATAGTTATATAAGCTTAAGTTTACTTTAAATTTTACCTGAGCTTTTTGGAGCTCATTCTTTCTCTAAATTTAGGCAAGATCTTGGCCTTTTCTGTGAACTGATGAAACCAAATGCAGCTAGACTTACTTCCAAGACTTCCAGAGAGCCACAGTTCTGTGCTGCCCCAGGGACTGATTTCGTAGGTGAAAGAAGAAATATCTGAAAGCATATCTCCTAATTTAGGTTGCCAGAACTGAAGTGAAACATAAAATGTGAAGTAATATTGGTAGTCCAGGCAAAATAAATCAATCAATAAACATGTTACCAGACCCTGCCTCAAAAATCCAAGAAAGCAACATTTATCTTTCAAACCAAAAGGAGTATATTGACTAAGAATTCTTGTGCAAGAAATAACATGGGAGATGAGGCCACTAGCCCATTCTGAAGGAAAAAAAGGATGATGAAAATGAGAAAGGAAATATGTCCTCTTAAATAATTATGAAATGTTGAGAGTTTTAAAAATATCTATATGGATTTATTCTGTTCCACCTTACAATATTAAAATATCAAGAAACAAGATAGAAACTATGAAAAGAAGTATCAATAAAAGTAAAACATAGCAAATATACAAAAAAAGTATTAGGTTTTTTTGAGTTTTTATAAAATAGCAACAGAAGAACTTCTAAGCTTAAGAAATTTCAAACTAGAGGACACTACTCTGTGAAACAACAATATCTATAAAAACATTGAACCTGATCAGGAGGGATACTAATAAAGAGACAAGGGTTTTAATCTACCCTGAAGATCCTGAATAGGAATCTTGACTGGAACATGTCTGACAGGATGTCACTTCCAAGGAAGAGTGTGTATTGGCTCAGGTACTTGGATGTGGCCGATAGACCCTAATGGTGGCCCCCATGGACCACCTCTGGCTGTTCACACCTTTTCTAATCCCTGACCTTGAGTGTGGGTGGAAGCTGTGACTTGCCCTTAACCAATGGAAGATGGCAAGGTCATGTGGTATCACTCTCTCTGCTCCTGTTAACTTTGAAACCACAAGCTGCAATGAATCCTACAGCTGCAAGGAACTGGATGTTACCAACAACCAGGCCAGCAGGGAAGCAGATGCCTCCCTGGATGAGCCTCAGATGACAACCCAGCCCTGGATGGGAACCTTGACTGTAACCTTGTCAGATCCAAAGCAGAAGACCCAGCTGAGCTGTGTGTGGACTTCAGATCCACATAGACTGTGAGATAATTCATGTGTGTTGCATTAAGCCACTCAATTTATAGTTACTTATTACACAGCAGTAAACGACTAATACAATGTCATCTGTTAGTTATAGGCATTAGGACATCTATGAGAAAGTACTTAAAATCTGTTATTCCAGCCCTGGCCGGTTTGGCTCAGTGGATGGAGCATCAGCCTGTGGACTGAAAGGTCCCAGGTTCAAATCTGATCAAGGGCACATGCCCGGGTTGTGGGCTCAATCCCCAGTAGGGGGCGTGCAGGAGGCAGCCAATGATTCTCATCATTGATGTTTCTATCTCTCTCTCCCTCTCCCTTCCTCTCTGAAATCAATAAAAAAATCTGATATTCCAAATAATATCCAGATGTCTTCAGGTTCTACAGTCTGTGGAAGAGAAGTGAGATGAGTGTTAGCTGAATAGGTTTTTGTGGTGGTTGTTAGGAATTTGGTGAGGTTTGGACTATAAGATATTCTATCCCATTGCCTAGGGGACAGAAAATGTCATAGACTTGGTATGGGAAATAGACACGTCTTGTGCACATTGTCTTCCCTCCACCTCCCCACCATCTTGCTCTGTTTCCTCTATGTCAGCGGTTCTCAACCTGTGGGTTGTGACCCCTTTGGTGGTCGAACGACCCTTTCACAGGGGTCACCTAAGACCATCCTGCATATCAGATATTTACATTACGATTCATAACAGTAGTAACATTACAGTTATGAAGTAGCAATGAAAATAATTTTATGGTTGGGTCACAACATGAGGAACTGTATTTAAAGTGCCAGAAGGTTGAGAACCACTGCTCTAGGTGATGTGGCACAAGCAGAAATGTTCTTTTCCGCTGGCCACCTGGGCACTTTAACTCATGTCAGGCTCAGCTCCCTCAAACTTTGTTGCTCAACATCCGACTCTGGACAGAACATGGAAGTGTGTGGGTGAGTGTTTCAGAAGAGCAACCAAAACATCCCAACCATATTGCTAACTTACCAACTTCCAGAGGACTTAATATTTTTTTCATCTAATAACCTCCCTGTCCTGAATCACATTACACAACCATAGCAGTAGCTGGAATAGCTATGGGATTGAGTGAAGGATGCAGGAAAGATTGATGGTAACATCTTTTCCCTTTTATTGCTTCATTGATTTTAAATCAAACTGAGTACGAACCTAGACTGTGATGTGTATATCTGAGTTTCGAGGAAGCAGAAGGAGTGGACCAAGAACATAATGCCAGGGAGAATGAGAAGGATGAGACACCGGGTGAAATGATGGACAAGTAAAGTTGATCAATGTACCAAAGAACTAATCTGAGTTTATTTTTCATACCCACTCATTCTACCTTTTATACTCACTCTTGCCTGTGTGACTCCCTCAGAGACCCTGTAATCTTCAGTGGGGCTCATGACCCAAAGTTTGAGAACCTGTTTCATAACAACAGCCAACAGTTCCTTAGTGATTATCAGATGCCAACCACTACACTACACTCTGTGTTATCACATTTAATCTTCACCACAGATTTTAGCTTAATTGTCCATGAGGGAATTGAGCCAGAAGGAAGACTAAGAGTGGCCTAAGTTGGACAGCTTCTCAAACGAGGAGCAGAGAAACAAACCTAGGCAGTTGGAACCTGACCCACATCACTGCTATCCTTCTTCCACATTCTGTGAAAATATTTGGGAGTCTCTGAAATAAGGGTTTCATTAACTTCAAAGCTGTACTTTCCTCAGCTATTCTGCTTCCCCAAAATTTCCTAAGACTCTTAGGTTTATAATTTTCTTTAGTCATAAGCTTTGAAAGTATTTCTACCAATGAAATTATTTCATGCATTTTGCACTAAAAACAATATATATTCCCATCTGCTTTCATTATCAGACATAGCTTAGGATAAACTAAATGCAAGCATCTTTATGCTAAAATGAAACCACAGAAAAATAACACAACTACAGTTGTTTTCATTTAACTTCCAAGAAGCAAAAGTTCTCACTATTCTTAATGGCATGGTTCTGGGATTGGGCACAAAGTGTAAGAGACTGAAGGCACATATTAACTTTAAACAGATAGAGCTGCGGGTACAATGCCTTTTATTCACAGCATCATTATTCACCAAAGAGTCTGTGACCAAGTAAAGTATAGTGAATGCTGTTGACATGCTTTGTTCACTTACGCATGAACTGTCTACTAATGCCGGCAGGAAGATTGGACTCACCCTGGAAAGGAAAGGGGGTTGATAAGATGGACAGGTAGAACCATTGGAGAAGATGTTGGAATGAGCAGAGTATATTTTTAGCAGCTTCTACCTCTAAAACTCTGACTTCTCTCATTACTTCTGGACACAGATTTGCAAAAGAAACACAACCAGAATTGGTCAAAATAATGGGTTTGGTGAACACCATTTGTACTGAAGTGGAAAGTGGTCTCAGAGATATAAATCTGGGAAATCATTCCTTATTGTCTGACTAAAGGTAGATACATTATCTGACTGACTCAGTTGTCCCAAAGTCTGGTATTGTAAGGCATTTCTTCAGTGTTTATTCCCATTATTACCAGTTTATCATTGACAAACTTCTGTTGAATTCCCAGCATTTTAAAATATGTCTATAGCATCACAATACCAAGCATTTCCAATTATAGTACTGTGTAATATATCTATATATATTCTGACCAAAGTTGAAATATAACTATGAAAAGTAATATTTAATACTGAGCAATTATAATAAAATTGGAGAGCTCTTTAAATTTTGTAAGTCTTCTTTTTTTAAAAAAACAACAACATATTTTATTGATTTTTTACAGAGAGGAAGGGAGAGGGATAGAGAGTTAGAAACATCGATGAGAGAGAAACATCGATCAGCTGCCTCCTGCACACTCCCCACTGGGGATGTGCCCACAACCAAGGTACATGCCTTTGACCAGAATCGAACCCAGGACCCTTGAGTCCGCAGGCCGATGCTCTATCCACTGAGCCAAACCAGTTAGGGCTAAATTTTGTAAGTCTTCTTTTCAGTCTCCCATCCAAGTACTAACCAGGCCCGACCCTGCTTAGCTTCCGAGATCAGACGAGATCGGGCGCGTTCAGGGTGGTATGGCCGTAGACTGTAAGTCTTCTTTTAAGTGTAATTTACATTATTATTATAAAAATTAAAATTATAGCATGTATTTTCTTAGTTTATATCATAAAGCATAGTGCACATTTCTCTGTAAAAATCTATATTCTATTTTCCTCATTTCAAAGATAAGTATATTTTAATACAAAACTAGACTTTAAATAATAATAGTTTTATGCTAGAGTGCTATCATATAAATATACTAGAAAAATATTGATCAAAAACTAATGAATAAAATGTCAAGAAACTAGTACTGTTGATAAATGCTTATGAAAGGGGAACACTCATTTTTTTTCTGAAGCCAATAAAAATATGCAGTTTTTTTCAGAGAGGAAAATAGTTTTCACTAAGTACTCAAAGATTGTATTATCTGTTTCTTATTTGTCAAGCAAGAATCGAAGACTTCAGACACCAAGGAGGAGTGTTTAAAACTGAGTTTTAAAATGGGGGTGATGGTCTATATGTATTAATGCATTAAAACAAATGTTTATGAAATTTAATTCTCTTAAATGGAGTAAAAGAAATCTGCTGCTGAAATTTTCAATAGGAATACTAAACAAAATATTATTCAGCATTTTATACTGACCACTGCAAAGCTTATATTTATATCAGTAGTTTCACAGAATCACACCTTTAAAGAAAGAATAAAACTATGAACTAAAAGTTTAGTGGAGGAGACATAGTAAGCTTACTTTAAGATATGATCATTGTTTGAAGTATTTAAAAACACATTATAATATGCATTCCATTTTCTTTAAAAATTGTTCGTTTTAATATGGCAATAGAGGCTTTGGACATTTAATTTAAGTCTTTATAGTTTTAAAAATAACATAATTGTCAAAGCTCATATGCGTACTTACATGTGCATGTGCAGAACTCCAAAGTGGTCACGGGACTTGCCTTTCTATTCGGATTCCCACAGGCAAGACAAATAGATCAAGATATGGACCCCTGTATGGGAGGGAATTGTGAACATTTTAAGAACAATTCCAGTAAACAAAAAAAATTTCACGACTCCAGTAGAAAAGCCATGTTTTTAGCCATGTATCACGGAGGATTGAAAAACAGTACACTGTGGTTTTCTGAGGGCAATGACACTTCTGATTCTCTGTCAAAGCAGTAATCGGGTGTCCCTTTATGAAAACTAAATGCACTTAGGAGGTATTGAAGGCAAAAATAGGGATTTTAGGATCATAGCCAAAGATGTGAACTTCAAGATTTTAAGGTTTTGTGTCTGAGTCTTGTAGTTATGTCATGGTGAACATTTTTATGGCAGGACAATTTTTGTATTACCAAATCATTGGCAGTTAAAGGAAGGAGCGGAGAAAGAAGCTGGTAATATTTGTTAAGTGCCTACTGTATGGTAGGAACTTTATAAATGATCACCTTTAATATTCCCAGCAACTCTCTAATGGGAAATATTGTCCTCACTTTACAAATGGGGAAACTGAGGCCACATTAGACTCAAGGGTTGAGTTTTCAGTGAAATCATAATAGATGAGATTCCAATTGCATTTTATCCATCACAATGGGATTCCAAACAGCTGGTGGCATGGTCTAGTCCACTTTAGATACCTGATCAATTCAAATCATATATAAGTATGTGTAATTTTTGACTATAGAAATTGTGGACTTGGACAGCTATTAAACTCTTGTGTGTGAGTTTTCTTTTCCTAAAATAGGAATGGTAATATGCCCATTTATATAAACTTCATTGATTTTTGCAACCTCATGAAGTGTGTATAAGTATTGTCATTTTTTAGGATAAGAATAACCTACACAAAAGAGTTAATAGCTGCCCAAGTTAGCACTGCTAATGCGGTGGGACCAGGTTTTGATGTTGAAAATTTGACCTGAGAACCTGCTGAGCGCCACTCTAGTATGCTGCCTCCCTAACCGTGAATGGGTGCATAGGGATAGAAACAAAAGAAGCTGCTCACGAAACTAGGCCGTTTGCACAAAGCACTTCTAAAGAGACGCTTACATTGTATTCATCTTATTATGTCACCTACGTGTAGATTGCATACATATAGGCACATTATAAGACTTTTAGTGTTAAACTGATAATACAATTGTAATAAAAAATGCAACTTTCTTGCCCTGGCCGGGTGGCTCAGTTGGTTGGAGCATCGTCCCATACACCAAAAGATTGTAGGTTTGATTCCTGGACTGGGCACATACCTAGGTGGCAGATTCAAACCCTGTCAGGGAGCATATGGAGGCAACCAATCAATGTTTCTCTCACATAGATGTCTCTCTCTCTCTACCCCCCTTCCTCTCTCTAAAATCAATAAAACCATATTCTCGGGTGAAGATTGTTTTTTAAAAAGTACCTTTTTAAATGTTTCTGCTACTTCAGTCTCCCCAGTAGACTTCCTTGTGGGCACCCTTTTTATTCTCATTCTCCAGCTCTGACATTTTTTATTCCAAGTAGAAATAACAAGCAGAAAGCTCTGACGGAGCTGAGGCTTCCAAAGCGATTGTGAAAGGTCATGGGCCCACAGAACGGGAGGACGTGCGCCTCAGCCATATCCGTGCTGACGACCTGAAGGTGGAAGCCCGGATGATCAGCAAGTTTGAATTTATTCAACATTTCATATCACTGCCTCAAATAAATTATTCTGAGGCTTTATCAACAACAGATATCACTGTGTGTAGGTAGCTATTTTATCTCCCTTCTTTCTCCTCTGCTAATCTTACAAGACTAGCCATTTGTGCTCTCCTCTAAATGCAGTCTGCTAGGGATGGGTTGCCCTCAATCCTACTGGATGGATCGTTTCTAGTGTTCCGATGCACAGAAAGAGGAAACAAAGCATCTTTATTTGCCCAAATTTAGAAGCACAGATTTACGTGAAGCATGTGTTCTTCTGCTGAACGCAATGGGAATACTAATGAACAAATCAAAATTTTTACAGCAGAAATAACTTCCCGACTCTTTCGTCTGAGACTAAGGAGGAGGAATGTATTTTACTGGTGCCACTGCCGTCTTAGAACGTGCCCCTGTGTGTGAGTGGCTCCAAGGCCGGGCGCAGGACCGCACCCTGTTCTGACGTGTTGACAGTGAGGTCTGGCTCTGGGACTGGCAGCGGGAGCAGTGACTGCACAGATGGAGGCGGCGGTCCCCGAAGGGCGCAGGTCCTGGGGCACTCCCCACTGAAAGTCATCAGATGTCTTTTTAGCACAGACTCTGCGAGCCCCAGGGGACCATTCGCTCAGCAGGAAGTGTAGCTTGTGAGGGCGACTGATCATTTCTCTGTAGAAATGCAATGGGAAATTTACAAGGGAGCAGAGCTGCAGCCTCAAAAGAAAAAATCTAAAAGGAACCAACACAATGAAAAAGCCACAAGTTTATTTATTCAAATCAGCCAAACTTACTAAGCCACTGAAAATAATATCAAGAAAACGTCCAAAAATTATCTGGCATAAATTAAAAAAGAGTTAAACACCCACAAACTGAGATTGACTTAAATAGGTAACTTTTTAAATTAGTTTTGCTGAGGACCTATAAATGTGAGTTAGTAACAAAGAAACACAAAATATTCTCCCAGAAAAAGAATGAAAAGGATCACAGTGGAAATATACATCACTGCCTATAAAGTCTTATCTTCAAAAGATTGAAATTAACTACCTCAGTCTAACTGCCAGTTTACAGGAACTGCAAGGGGCAGGAGAACATGTACATGTTAAATGATAGCGTAGAGATGAATTAGCAAAATCCAGCTTTTCACCTCAGACTTTGCAGAGAGAAACTATTAAAGATCCTTAAAAGCCAAACCAAACAATGTCAATGTTTAAAACTTAATTTGAACAACCTGTAAAAAAATCTGATAACACATTGGGACTATGCGATTGTTGACTGGATATTTGATGCTACTAAGGAATTATTAACGTTTTAGCATGATAATGGTTTCCTTGGTTATGTTTTACTTACTGCATTGTTCATTTGGAGCACTTCCATTTGGCTTTCTAAAACTTGCATAGTTTTGATCTTTGCTGAAACTGACCATCTGTTCACACATTGTCCACTCCCTCCTTTTACCATATTTATCACTTTTTAAAAATGTGTTTTTATTGAGTTCAGAGAGGAAGGGAGATGGAGAGAAAGATGGAAACATCAGTGAGCTTGAGGCATCCATCTGCTGTCTCCTGCCCACCCCCTACTGGGGATGGAGTCCGCAACCTGGGCATGTGCCCTGACCAGGAATCGAGCCTGCGACCTCTTGGTGCATGGGCTGATGCTCAACCACTGAGCCACACCACCCATATTTATAATTTTTAAAGACACTCAGATAGTTCCAGCATCTGGGCCATTTTAGGTCTGCTATATGCCCTCTCTTGGTGATGGTCCCTTTTACTGCTTCTTCATCGTGCCTCATGATGTTTTATTGTATGTCAGACATTATGTATAAAGTATCAGTCAAACCTGAAGTCAAGGTGCTCGCCTTCTGTTCAGCTCTAGGGTTAGTGAAGAGGGTGTAGTGGTAGCTGTTGATCTCATCTGTTGTTGAAGGGGGTCTGGGACTTGTTACTCAGCTAAGAGTTCAGGAGCTGGTGGGTAGGATCAGGACCTTTCTCTTAGCAGGACTTGAAATCTAATCATCTGGGGAGTTTTTCTCAGTTCTTTCTCTTGCCCTCAGCCTTCAGCAGAGCCAGGGTGGTTCAGAGGGAACCCGCTCAGCACGGCCACTCATCCCAGTGCTATGGTGACCTGCCACTTATGCCTCAGATGCTGTCTCAGTTCTCCTGCCACCTCAGTCCTCCACGCGAGCACCTGATGAGGAACCATGGGCAGAACTGACAGGTGAGCCTAACTCTTGTGGGCTAGGGCTTCAGGGATGCTAAACCACCAAGCTAGATCATATTCAGCCTTTAACAATTTAGTACATCATAAGCTGATATATTTTCACCAAGTATAGAGGGTGCTTTCTCCTCCTCCTCCTCCTCCTCCTCCTCCTCCTCCTCCTCCTCCTCCTCCTCCTCCTTCTCCTTTTTTTCCCCACTGCTCTGCCAAAAATGAAAACAAACTTGGGGTGTCTATGCCCCTAAAGAGACCATTTTAGATTTTGATGTCATTTACCATTCTCTAGATTTCATTTTTTAAGGCTACTTTGCATGCTGAGATATAATTTTTAAATTATTGTTTAAATTATTATTTTATTGTTGAAAGTATGAAAGATGTCCCATTCCCCTATTGGCCCCCTCCTATCCACTCCTATTCGTTCCCCAGGCCTTCACGGCACTATGGTCTGTGGTTTTACAGAGAATGTAGTTTGTTCTTCACATTAGAATGAGAGCCACGTTGCATTACAACTTGCTACATCGCCAGTACAAGTGGAACTTCCCTGGTTGAATTCTTTAGAGATAGATACTGAAATAAATGTAGTTAAAGTGACATGATGTCTGGGAATTACTTCCAAATAGTCCAGTGACGTGGGAGGTGGGTGGAATGTAGATGAAACATGTGTGGCTGTTACTGGTATCCTTGTTGACTTGACTGTTAGGTAAATGGAGGTTCAAGATACTATCCTCTCTCCTTTTTATATGTTTGAATATAGTTTTCATAATAAATAGCTTTTTAAAATGGATACTGTAAAATGTTAATACCTTGCTACTGGTGGGTCACAAAATTATCTCTTAAGTTTTCCAGTGGTAAATACAAACAACAACAAAAAACTAGTCAATTACAGAATTCAAAATGTCAATATAGAAATGGGTGGGGGGAAGAGAGATTTTTCAGAAGTTATTCTTTGTTTTAAGTCCAGATAGGAATCTTTCCTGAGGGTGCTCATAAAGGGAACGATGGGTAATTTAATAACAAAAAATGTCCATAACAACCCTCTCTCAACAGAAACAATGATGAATTTCTCAGAAACAATGATGAATTTCTCAGAGCTTTTATTATAGCATTTTCCAATAAAGATAGATGACATCCCACAGAAGTATAAGTCAGCAAAGAGAATTTTAACAGATGCCTTGTAAATTGGTTCCACTCATCCAAATTATCTGGGAAGACACACACAGTTTCTTTCCTTACAAGTATCCTCCCTGAATGGTGCTTTTCTCTAGACTGAGCTCCTAGCTGAGTGCTTAAGTATTCCTCCAATCCTCTCCTCTGCCTCATGTGGGACAGCATCCAGGCTCAAAGTGGAAACCCATGTAAGATCATGAGGAGAAACAGGACATGTGGGCCTCCTGCTTTCCTGGGGCTGCCGTGGGGATGTCTTATTTCTTCTTGTCTTCCACTCCTAACGTAGTTCATTAGCTTTTCTCAGGCAGTTGTGACGACCACTTTCACACAGCTCAGCCCCTTTATCTCTCTTGCTGGCCCTTTATCCCCAGGCCTAGCACTGTCCTGTGTCTGGCTCTGGCACTTAGTGGTCTGATCCTTGGACTGTTTTAGATCTCTAGTTCCATGCTGCTATCATCATCTGGGAAAAACACTGGCTCACGTCTCAGCCACTCTTCTCACCCCATTCAAAGAGCCCAGCAGCTTTAGTACATCTTTTCACACTCTAAACCTAGGGATCCCCAGTTGCAAAGAGAGCTGCCCTGGTCTCCCTCTGTGGGAGCTCTCCTGACACCCTGCTTGCTCATGTGAGGTGATGCCATGGCTTTAGAGGACCGTGGAAATTCCCAGAGAAGTCAGGCAGAATTCTTTTTATCCTCTGGTCTGCAGACAGAGCACTTCATCCCCTTGGGCATCTCCACCTGTAATTCAACTCTGGCAGGAGGCAGGAACAAAATCCTTTCAGTCACTCTCTTATGTTTCTCTCTCTCTTTTTTTAAAAAAATATTTTTTATTGACTTCAGAGAGGAAGGGAGAGGAAGAGAGAGAAACATCAATGATGAGAGAGAATCATTGATCAGCTGCCCTCTGTATGCCCCACACTGTGGATCGAGCCCGCAACTCTGGGCTCGATTTCTCTCTTAAAGCCCCTCCCTCACCCAGGCAGTGTTTTCATTGCATTCATGCCCTTAATTCTTATTCTGAATCCATTCTCGTTTTCCAGGCCACAGCCCAGTCATTCAGCACTGAGTTTAAATTTCCTTAATCTGATAAAGTTGACAAAAATATATAGATTTAATGGTGAAATTCTAAAACATTGCCTTTGGGATTGGGAGTGAAACACAAGGTGGTCAATTTGTCTAGCATTATAATACTGGTGGTCTGACTTAGTGAGGCAAAGAAAGAAAGTGTAATAAAAGCATAAAGATTAGAAAGAAAGGAATGAAAACTGTATTGTAGATGATATTACTGTATAGAGAATCTATTTTGTAAAATAACTATTAGAAGAGTTTAACAGGTTTCTGGATATGAAGTTGATATACAAAAATTAATTGCATTTTTAAGTACTAGAAACTAATAGAAAATAAATTTTGGAAAAAAGTGAGCATTTGAAATATTATCAAGTATATCATATAACTATCCTTAAGTTTAAAGAAACGTATTAGATCTTTGCAAAAACACACAGCTGATAAGACTGAAAGAAACTGAAACCTCAAGTAAATTGAGGGATAGTCCATATTTATGCCATTACAAGTCATAATATTTAAAGATATCAGTTCTCCTCCAAATATATTTATTGTAACCCCAAATTTCCAACAAGATATTTGTGAAAATTGACACGCTAATTCTAAAAATTATATGAAAAAGCAGGTGGCAAGAGAAACTAACACTTTTTCAAGTGAATAACAGGGTGTGAAGGTTTTTTCAACTGGATATCAAAATACAATAAAGTTATAGAAATTAATGCTGCATTGTATTGATGGAAGAATAGACAGCTAGACAGAAACAAAACCACACAGGTATTAACAATTCATGTGTGATAAAGGCCCCGCCGAGCAGTAAGGTAAGGGAGGACTGTTAAACAAATGATCCAGAGATAATTGAATATTCATAGAGAGAAATTTTGCAAATCAATGCCTAACATACACCATACACTAAAATCAGTTCCAGGTGGATTTTTGATCTAAATAAGAAACAAATCATGAAGAAAAGATCTCCATGAAATCAGCATGTCCTTTCTTAAAAGAAACAAAAAAAATCAATAATAAGGGAAAATATGTTAACTTTGACATTAAAATTATGAGCTTTTCTTCATCAAAAGACAGGGTAAGATTTAAAAGGCAAGCTACATATAACTGACAAGTGACCTGTCCAGGGAAAGACAGAAAACCAACTCAAAGAGGCAAAAACATCATTTAGCAGTGGATATCCAAACAATAAATGCATGAATAGATGCTCAATTTTATTAGTCACCAAGAAAATGCATATGAAAAGTCCAACTAGATACCATCACATACACACGCATCCCGACATCCAGAATTAGTGAAAATGAAAAGAATGGCAACAACAAATGTTGACAAGGATCTGGAACAAGTGTTAGCTTCCTACACTGTTGGTGGGACTATTTAAATTGGTATGCACATCTTGCTAAATTGTTTGGCAGTATCTACCAAAGCTGAACATATGTATAGTTTATAATCCAGCAATTCTATTTCCAAGCATATATTCAGCAAACCGCACGTCTGAAAGAGAATGATAAAAATTTTCATACTGGTATTATTTGTAAGCTAAAAAACAGAAAACAGCCAAAATGTCCCAAGATGTTTAGGCTGTAGAATTGGATGGATATATTGTGTTCTGTTTATCAATAGAATATTGTAGAATAAAATTGCATATGGATGAGCAACCGTTATACTCAAGAAAATGAATGGCTGTCACAATTATAATGTTGGGAGGAAAAGAAGCCTGCTACAAAAGTTCAGGATCTCATATTATATAATTCCATTTAAACTGCAGTATTTAGTGAACATGTTTGAGAGCTAAAACTACCAAGAAAAACAAGAATAGTAAATATTGTGATTACCTTTGTTGGAAAGCAATGAGTAGTGATTAGAAAGGAAATGAAGGGAGTTTCTTTGATGCTGAAATATTTTTTGGACCAGTTGTAACACAGTGTTTGCTTTGTGGTAACCTGTTGAGCTCTGCATTTTGTTTTGGGAACTTTTCTGTATGCAAGCTATATTAAACACACACACACACACACACACACAAACACACAAATGATTAACAGAAAACTACATAGTTGAAAGAGTCCTTTTATTTTGATGGAGAATTTAGCAGTGGTAAATTGAGTGGAAATAATGAAGTGAAAATAACACCACCATTTGTAGAAAAGTGTATAATCAATTAGCTGAAAGTTCAATGAAAACAAGCAAATCTTTGCCGTATAGACTGTAATTGAGACTTGTTCAAGTATGAACAGAGCACACGTTCTAGTTTAAGCTGATGCTACATGTATTGGTTTTATATGTGTAAGGCATTAATGTTACAATGAGAGCAGGCATAAGAGAAAGGAACAGTTAGCATTTTAACTCGGAGAATAGATTCTGTGCAGGCTTCCTTCAACGAGGGCAAATCCTTTAAGTAAGTGCCAACTGAGTCAGAAAGGATGGCTCCTGAATGCAAATGAAAAGTGAAGCCTAAGCCGCTGTCATCTAGGGGAAAGGAAAGGAAAGGGAATAAGTCATTGGAGACGTTCAAAGGAAATGGAAACGTTAACGGTGATGGAGCGTGCCCGAAGATGTCGGTCCCATCCAGGTTGAAATTGTAACCTGCGGGCGACAGTGAAAGCAAGGAGGGAGAACATGGCGATAAGATATTATTTTTTAAAGGAGTTTTTAAGGCAAATCGAGGAAAACAGGCCAAGAAAACATGTCAGTCAAGAAATTAAATATTTATTAAGTACCTACTTCCTGCAAAGCACTTTGCTAAATACTAATGGATGGAGGGAGATGCTGTGTTATGTGTGTGTGTGTGTGTGTGTGTGTGTGTGTGTGTGTGTGTGTGTGTGTGTGTTTGAGAGAGAAAGAGAGAGAGAGAGAGAGAGAGAGAGAGAGAGAGAGAGAGAGAGAGAGAGAGAGACCATGTAACTCATAGAAGCCAGAATGTAATTATTCTATTATAAATGTAAAAGAAATTTGCTTTTTTAGGGTTTATCTGAGGTAAGCACAGATCATTAGTGAGGGAAGTGAGGTTTTGCAGGGTCTTTAAGGGAAATAGAAGAGGTCCAAAATGTGAAGGCAGAAAAGCACAAAATGTACTTGGCAATCACTAAAGGCTTGGTTTTGCCAGTTCATATATTTAATCTAGGAGATTGACGAGAGATACGATTGGAATCGTAAAGGAAAATGCACGAGAGGAATGTTATGTCAGTCGAGCAGCTGTAACTTCTTTTCAGAGAAAGCCATTGAAGTTTTTGAATAGAACCAACATTATAAAACATTCTGTTTTTTTAGTACTATGATACACTTTTTTTCTCTTTCTTTTATGATTCTTAAAAACCATATCTTTAATTCTAGTTACTTGGGTGCAGAGAGCTGTCTTCTTGATCTCAGTTGTAAACTCGGTGAACAAAAATCTTCCCGTTAATCTTGCATGTCACGGAACTTAGCACAAAGTCTGTCTGGTTTATTGCAGAACAACAAGACTGGTGGTTTCATAATAATTGGCAAAGAATCTGAATACAAGGGAACCGGTGGAAGAAGTTTATAATTTTTTCTGAACTTGAACTAGAGTTGTAGCCATTGGAATACAAAATAAGTGACAGGGCCTGGCTGGCATGGCTCAGTGGTTAAGCGTCGACCTATGAACCAGGAGGTCATGGTTGGATTCACAGTCAGGGCACATGCCGGGTTACCAACACAATCCCCAGTTTGGGTAATGCAGGAGGCAACTGATCAATGATTCTCTCTCATCATTGATGTTTCTATCTCTCTCTCCCCCTCCCTTCCTCCCTGAAATCAATAAAATTATATATTTTTTAAAAAGTGATAGGTGTTGTGAACATATAGTCAGTTAGTCCTTGGACATACGCAGCAAGAGAGGATTCCAAAATGGAGAGCGTGGGGGAAATTGCGGAATTAATACACTATGATGTTTTTCTTCTATGGAAGGCAATTTGCATTAATAATGATATACCCCAGGTATATAAGTAATTGGAAAAATGTTGACATATCCCCAGTGCCTAAAACAGTTCTTGGCACCAGATGGTATTCACTAACTAGTCATGTAATGAGTGAATGCATGAGCAAATGCCAATTTCATTTTTAATATTCTCTTCCTTTTATAGCTGATAAAATTCGTCAACTAGACATATGTCATGACTTATTTACATTATTGTAAACCAACATTCACATAACTGATATCAACATTTCTTTCTTTTTACATAAATAAAATATACTTGTTTCTTTTTCCTCCTGGAATTAAACTCCTGTGGAGGAAGATGGTAGTATTTTTTTTTTTTTACTTGAAAAACTAGGTCCAAGCTGGCTGACCAGGATATATTATTTATTGATATTTATTCATTTCTGGCTTTAGGCAGTTTGTCTCAAACAAACAAAAACTCACTTGTTTTGTAAGATATGTTTACTTCACCAGTAAACTAGTATGCCCGAGCTGCTACTCACACAAAGAAACCTTGGGGACAAAGTCTACTCTTGTGGAATGGCGTGAGGTTTACCCACCAAAAGGGTGTAGTTATTGACAAAGAGGCTTGAAGAAGATTTTGTTAATGGGCAAGTTTTTATGTTGAGTGAGGAAGGAGAGAAGGATGCAAGAGACATCAGAGAAGGGCAAGGTGATGGAGACAGTGACACTACTTGATCAGTTAGCATAGTGTACCGATTGAACAAGAAAGTGAGAGCCAGCAGTACCTGACTATCCACCCATTCATTCTGCTTTAGAAACTTTTTAGATGCTAGGTCTTGGGAATTTAGAAGTGGACGAGACCCTGACATCAAGTGCCTGTCAGTCTACTAGCAGGTATCTATATATATAAAAGCCTAAGTGACCATTATGACTGGAACGACTGGCCGACCTGTCGCTATGATGCACACTGACTGCCAGGGGGCAGACGCTCAATGCAGGAGCTGCCCCCTGGTGGTCAGTGCACTCCCACAGCCAACCTCCCATGGCCAGCCAACCTCCCACGATCCCTCCCCTCCCCCATCCAGCAGCTGGCAGGCCCCCAGGCCCTGGATGGCCCAAATCAGGACTGGGCAAGATGGCCCCAATAGACCCTGATTACCAGCCAGGCCTAGGGACCCTACCCATGCATGAATTTCATGCACCAGGCCTCTAGTATGGAAATAAAATCAGTATAATGCACAATACTAATAGCATAGACTGAGCAGGACACTTGCTATATAAATATATGTGGACTATGCATCCTGGGTTAGCAGTGAGAGCATTGAGAACATTTTTCCTTCACAAATGTCTTTTGTCTTTGGCATATAATTATAGTCTCTTCTCATCTGAGCTCTTTCTGAAAGCCAAATCACTAGAGAGATATTCTAAATATAATCCTAGCTAATAAAGAAGTAATATTCAAATTGACCATCACTCCAACACACAAGATTGCTACCCCCATGTGGTCAAAGATGGCTACCCCCATGTGGACACAAGATGGCCATCAGGGGAAGGCATTTGGGGGTAACCAGGCCTGAAAGGGAGGGCAGTTGGGGGCAACCAGGCCAACAGAGGAGGGCAGTCGGACATCTCTCAGGGGGTCCCAGATTGGAGAGTGTTCAGGCTGGGCTGAGGGACACCCCCCCCCCGCTTGAATTTTGTGCACCGGGCCTCTAGTTAATTATAAAATGCCATTTTGTGGACAATGTTTAAATCTCTGAGGGGTTTTTGAGATAATTGTTGTAGTTTCTCCAAAAACTAATATACCTAAAATTGCTATAACTGGACAATTTCTCAAGCCCTGTGGATTTTATTAGCTGCCCTACTCATAAGGAAGTAGTTTTGCAGGAAGCCACTCAGTTCTGAGAACTCAGAATGTCAGATAAGTGAACACCCAGGTTTGCAGGTGTGGCCAGAAGTGAGGTTTCTATGCACTGACTTTCACCCCGGGTACAGCTTCCTCCTGGCCATCCAGAAACAGGAGCGGGAAGGGAGAATGGGACAGTAGTAGGCACTGCACGTCCATCATTGCTTTTGACCTCCACATGTGCACACAGATTTGGTATTATTTTCACAAATACTACAAAAAGGAAAGCATCACTTAAGCAATGAAGTAATTTGAAAGTGGCACGGATTAAATAAGGAGCAGAGCAACATTGCAATTTTAAGCAGGGGGGTCTGAGGGACAGCCTCTTCCCAGGACCTTGGCACCATGTTGCCTCTGAAGCAGCAGTAAATCCATGTGAAGAGACCAATTCTGCAGTAAGTCTATGAATCCGATGAACAATAAACTGTCTTTTGTCATGTCCTTGCCAGCCTTCAGCATTCCCATGTATTTGTCTAGAGAAAAGCTGCTCAATAGACTTTATTCCAATGACATACATTTTCATAGTAAAGCCAACCACCTACTCAAGAATGTCTAAAAAGCAATGCCATCTTCAGTGTTTCATGCCAATCCACCTTCGTAGTCTAGTGAAGAGTAATGTGTTACTGCCCTGGCCGGTGAGGCTCAGTTGGTTGAGTGTTGTTCCATGCACCAAGGGGTCTCTGGTTGGATTCTCAGTCAGGGCACATGCACAGGTTGAGGGCTTGGTCCCCCGTAAGGGGTATGCAGGAGGCAGCAGGTTGAGGTTTCTCTCTCACTCCCTCTCTCTCTGGAATCAATAATATATATATTTGAAGTTTGGTTACACGTTTTCTTAAAAAATTGTTACTAAACTCTTTTTGGTGATTTAGATAAAGGTTGGGAAGATTAAAGGTTGTTCAAGATTACATAGCCACTAAGTGACAGAACCCATGAACTATTAGATTTCATAGTCTATATTGTTTCCACTATAATACACTCCCTCTTTCACTAGAGCAAAACCTCTGCAGTTTAAGCTAGTTATCATAAATAATAGAACAGCTAATAGAAAATAAACATGTATATAGTTTTGAATAATCCTTGAATTTTCCTCCTTTGGTAATGATTAGTAGTTTGTACATAAAGGAAAAGCTTGTTTTGTTCTGCACTAATCACCAACCTGGGCAGGGACCACAGATTCCGAGCTCATGGAGCACCCGTAAAATGTGGGGCTCAGAGAGGTAGGTGAAAGGAAAATTTTGATCCTTAGGGCAGGTCATCCACATTCAACAACGCGGTAGAAGGGCAGTTTCTTGTGTTTCCTGGTGATGTAGGCTGTGAAATTAAAGGATGTGAGTTTCCCTAGCAACTGGCTGGTCTTCAGAGTTCAGCCTGCTTGGACATCCTCTTCAAATCAACGTAGGAAAATACTTCTTCACATAAATCAATATATAGATCCTGTGAAACAATTTTTGCATTTGGGTTCTCATATAGCATTAGGGAAGCTGAAACATTCAATAACTTCATTTCTTTTAATTTTTTTTTAATGTTTTAAGCTGTTTCTGAGGATTTCCTTGAGCCAGTTCAATTGAGTGAGGTCTAAGAAGGGAAGATGTGAGTGCCAGGTACATCTTTTCTCCTAGACCAAAGCAGGTGGCTCAGGTAGGGACTTGTAGCTCACAAATTCACCCTATTAAGTCAGAATATCGAGGGAGGAATATAATGTTGAGGTAAATCCCAGATCAATTTTTCTCCTGATCTATTCAGAAGTGCCACATAAATTTGTATTAGACGGTGTAAAACAAACTAGGACATGCACAAGCAGTTCACATATGAAGGTGTAAAGTCTATCAGATTTGTAGTAAAGTGATGCTTTCAACAATCCTTTCACTATTATAACCATGTGATTGCTTTAAATGAAGATCATAGACAGCAACTAATGAAAAAATGATTACATAAACTATTCTTTTGTTCTTTTTGTTCAATGGGAAAGTTTGTTCTAAATTTGAGCATGTACATTTCTCTTTATAAAGGTAACATTAATATGATCTACTAGCCTATTAAAGAGGCACATTTTATGCAGAAGTAGAACTATATTATATATTGTTTGTTTGGGTATGCATATTCTAACAAAAGTAATTTGGTGTTTTCTAATTGTACTGTTATATTTATGAAAAAGTAATAATTTTATTCAGCTATAAATATGTATGAATAAAATTATCCCTCTCTGAGAAATAGGAGTAGCTATACTATTTTTTATTTTAAGGTCCTTTGTCACATTTTTATTTTCACACTAAAACATCTGTTGTTTGATGACAAGTCAATTGCTTATTAGCTACTTGAGGGGAAAAAAACATGAAAATATTTTAAATAAATTTATACTTTTATATCCTAAAACAAAGAAGTAAACAATTATAATTGTGCTGAGAAGATGGTGTTTTACTTGTTTCTTTTTTTCTTCCTGCCAACTCGGGCAGTCTTGGACATGGTAGCACTAAAGGAAAGTTAGTGGGAATGCATTGACATGATTGAAGCTGTAGCAATAAAGGGTGTTTTCACCCAGCTGGTGTGCCTCAGTGGTTGAGCGTGGACCTATGAACCAGGAGGTCACAGTATGATTCCTGGTCAGGGCACATGCCCAGGTTGCGAGCTGGATCCGATCAATGATTCTCTCTCATCATTGATGTTTCCATCTCTCTCTCCATCTCCCTTCCTCTCTGAAATCAATAAAAATACATTTAAAAAACAAAGGATTATATTTTTAGATAATTGTGAGCTGTCATTAAAGTATTAATCATCCCCCAAGCACCAACCATTACTCCTGTTAACCAGAAACAGTCAGTGAATGTAAAATCATCACTTAAGTGAAGACCTAAAACGTAGGGAAGAATATGCTTACCCGCTCTCAGGACTCAGAAAGAGAAGAGCTTTCTGGATATCTGGGAAGACTGTCTGATAACAAGGGGACACAGACAACAGGAACTCCCAGAGGGTTTCAACTGACAAAAACTAGAAATGAAACCGACCTGTTTTTGAAGATTACCTGGTCCATTCTGTTGTTCACAGTATATGAAGAACTATCTTTCTTTCTTTCTCTCTTTCTTTCTCTCTTTCTTTCTTTCTTTCTTTCTTTCTTTCTTTCTTTCTTTCTTTCTTTCTTTCTCTCTCTCTCTCTCTCTCTCTCTCTCTCTCTCTCTCTCTCTCTCTCTCTCTCTCTCTCTCTCTCTTTCTTTCTTTCTTTCTTTCTTTCTTTCTTTCTTTCTTTCTTTCTTTCTTTCTTTCTTTCTTTCTTTCTTTCTTTCTTCCTTTTGTCTAAATATTCCCTCAAGACTTCTTTATAAAATGCACAGTATTTTTTAAAGTTAGTTGGTTATCATTCGCTCTCCCATTCTTTCTAAATTGTTTAATTTTAATTAATATTGGCTAACAATTTAGGACAGGCAAATAGAATTTTTACAGAGCCAATAATAATTTATTGCTATAGAATAAAAATATTGGAAAAGACTTTAGAAATAAAAAATTTGGAAAAAAGCCTTTATTAAACAAAAAATTTTTTCATTACGGTGGGGCGGGGGCGGCAAACTGCGGCTCGCGAGCCACATGTGGCTCTTTGGCCCCTTGAGTGTGGCTCTTCCACAAAATACCACGTGTGGGCATGCACGTACAGTGCGATTGAAACTTCGTGGCCCATGTGCAGAAGTCCGGTATTTTGTGGAAGAGCCACACTCAAGGGGCCAATGAGCTCCATGTGGCTTGCGAGCTGCAGTTTGCCGACCACTGCAGTAGGGAATAAGGCTGAAAATAATAAAGGAGAAATGAGCACATCAAAATAATATTTGAACAATGAGTGTTAGTAGAAAATATCACTAGTGAGTTAAATAAGCAAGAAATAATTATATAAATGTCAGCAAGTAAAATTTATTATATAACAAATAACTAAATTGGAATATCCCTTTTATAAAACAAACAAACAACAACAACAAAAAACAAACTATGGGAGAACAAACCCAAAATGGAATGATTTACTGAGGACAAATATTCACTTTGAGATGAAAAACACTGCCTCAACATTTCTGAATGAAGTAACTGGTTTTGCATGAGTTCTACCATTGCATAATAATAATTCATTTAATATTTACTTTTAGAATTTCAGAGTACCACAGACCTTATTGAGAGGGTCAGGGTAGATTGGACATTTCAGAGATGTAAGCTTTGAAAAACAAGCTATGGCAAAAAAAAAGGATAAAAAAGATCTCACCTCTTGATAAATCACTGTCAGAGCTACAATAGGACAAAGATCACAGATGGAGAAATGGAGGGCCCCCGGAGGCAGAGGGAGGTCAAGATGGATGGTATCAGAAGTTACCTTTAATGGAAAACAACTTGGGCAGAATGCTCCGAGCACTCAGTTACTTCAGTGCGGCTTCCTAGAAACCCTTGTCTCACTTTCCTTTCCGTGTTGAAACAGATGCACTGGCCTCTCAGGAGCTCAGCACTGGGGTGAGACACACGGAGTTTGTTTTCCAAGCTGTCGGCTCCGCCTTTTGTAGTCTTCACCCAGGAGAAGGCCATGGAACCAGAACAGTAGATGGTGATGGGGCAGAGAGCAACCACCCAGCTGACAGGCCCGGTGCTGGGCTCTGAAAGGCCCAGCTCCATCCCAGACATCTTGTTCTCCTGTAGCCACCCAGCGGGGTTTGCATGGTTGAGAGTGAGGCTGAAAGATGTCGGGGGCTGTAAGCAGGGATGCCCGTCTGAAGTCATTGTTGTAGGGGAGATCGTACTTCTTTGTGGATGTCTTTGTTTTAGGATTTATATATTTTATTTATTGTACTTTATGTTATCTGCTATGGATTTAACACAATACCTTTCCCAGGGCCAAGTTTGCTTAATTTTTAGACTCACCATGTGGAAAGGTTCTTGTTTAGAAACAGATGGAACTTTATAAGAAAGACACATGTCTTTCATAAAATGAATTCCAGGATGATAAAGCTGATGCTAATGCAATTTAACCCTCTGTGAAATAAAGGTTTTTCTTAGTGTATGATTTTAAGTGTAAAGTAATATATTGAATACATTCATCCCAAATATGTCCATAGATGTGGAATAAGTTATCAGTTTCAAAATGCCCCAAACTGAATGTCTGAACCTTGACCAAATGAAATATCTTTGATTTTTAAGCCCAGAGGCTGCTACATAAATCTAAAATATTCTTTATTACTCTTGCTAATCAAAATATAAGAAGTTGATCTCTTCATTAAAGAGCATGCAAAGGGTATAGAAATACCTGTCATAAAAATTTTTCTATTGCAAAGATGTAAGACTTGAAATAAAAGAAAATATTATAAGCTACTCTGTGAGGTTAAGTGTTAGGTAAGTTCTAGGTTTTAAAAACAGGAAATACCTTAGAGATCAAATAATTCAACTTTCTTGTTATTGGGATATAATTTAGTCCGTAGAAGTTATCTCCGTATGAACATAAAACCTACTCAAACCACTGCACTACCCTAACTCCAAGTTGAAGGGTCTCTATTGCAACCTCACTGTTGCACTGCTGAGGGTTAAAACATCTCCTTGATCCTTGACAATGAGGTGTCAGACAAGCTGGTTTCCTGTGGTGACCACAGACAGAAAACATGGACATCCTTTGCTTGTGGAGAAGCACAAGGCCAGGGTCGGCATTGAGAAGGAAGAGGAAGCTCGGAGCACGCACCCACAGTGAGTCGTGGAAAGGGGTGAGGAAGAGAAAAGCACGTTAACATGTGTGGTCTGTCCACTGTGTCCCACCGTACGGATAGGTAATTTGTATGTAGCAATGAATATTTGCGGAATGAAGAAAAGCAATGCTCTCCTTTATTTCTTGCAACAATCCTGCAAGGCATGGTTATTCCTAGCTCCAGGGCATTGAGGCTATTCAGTCAGTGAGCAAATGTTCATTGTTGAGGACCAGGTCTGTGTTAGACACAGCAGTACAGAGAGCACCCCCTGCCCCCCGTTCCATATCTGATTAGAAAATAGGCATATCGGATAATGAACTATGTACATTCTGTCGCTGAGCTTTATTCCTAAGAATTCAGAAAAGTCATGTAGCATTTTTAAGATCACAGGGCTTAAAATATAAAAGTTTTAAAGAAAAAGAAAAAAATATAAACGTTAGCTTCCCATGTCAGAACTTTTAAAGAAAAACTTTGAAGAAAAAAACAGTCTATCATGTGAGAGGGCAGCAGAGAAGATGGTGTCATCGGAGCAAAATCAATCTTGGTTAGAAAATGCCGCTGGAGAGAAGTCAATGGGGATAGGAGCAGAGAGCACAGAGGAAGAGGATACCCTGAGTGCACCCCGTGTTCAGGACAGTGACATGGATTCAGACACAAGAACCTTGGAGGTGTAATCAGTAGCCAGAGAGACAAGGTTGGAAAATTAAAAGCAGCTAAAAGAGGAATGGGTAGTCTTTTTAGCAGATCAAAAGGAGTTAAAGAGAAATGAACCAAGTGTACTGAAAACAATTTTTCTTTTACTGCAGAATTCATATAAAAACGTACCCCCTTCTCCCCTGTCTCATATATACCCTCACATGCAAGCCAGAACCCAGTGGCTCACAATTCTTCCTCTGCTGTCCCTCCTACTCCCAAACCCCAGCAATCCATGCAAACCTGTCCGAGATCTCTTTGAAATCCTTGGGACAGGATGGAGGTGTGCGGACACATCTAATTTCAAAAATCATGGGCCTTATTCTGTGCTAGGTGTAGACTCAGGCTTAGACTGAGGTATCTCAGAGATTCCTCTTAGGGGTCAGGACCTCCTCTTGTGAGTCTGAAAGTTGGGCATGCGTGTGCAGTGTGGTGAGCAAGACACACATATTATGGAATATTTTTTCTCAGGTTTAACTCTGGGGGTTTTCAGCCTGCCTTCTGTAGTTTACCGTGCTTACGTGAAGCACTCTTTAAAAACTGAGGCATGTGAATTTGTGTTGGGTATGTAAATGCAAGAATCTCAATCTTTATGTCCAAAGGCCTACCATGATGCCCAGCCGGTGTGGCTCAGTGGTTGAGTATCCACCCATGAACCAGGAGGTCATGTTTCGATTCCTGGCAGGGGCACATGCCCGGGTTGTGGGCTCAATTCTCAGTAGGGGGCATTAGGAGGCAGCCTATCAAAGGTTCTCTCTCATCACTGATGTTTCTATCTCTCCCTCTCTCTTCCTTTCTCTTAAGAGACCTATCATGAAAAAGTAGAATTGTCCTGAAATCAGGTACCTCTTACACAGGACTGCAAGACTGCCTATAATGTTTGAATCTACACATATCTGTAGTGAAATAAGTGAAATGGAAAAAAGTAAAGGTCTTCTGGCTATTGTGTTCATTCTTCTAGACTCCTAGAGCAGAAGAAAATACTGCTCCCCCTCAAAATATGACAACTCAGGACTTCAAATGGATCAGTTGTTTCAAGAGATCCAATTTACTCCAAACACACGCTGTGCCCTGAGAAAATGTGACTAAAATACAAATTGTAAAAATCACAGAACCTTAAAATATTTTCAACTGAAAGGCAATGTTAGAGACCATCTGGTTCAGTGGTTATTAACCTTTTAGGAGGAGAAGAGAATCTGATATAATTTGGGGACTTGTTCTCTGGAGAAAAAAAAAAAGTACATATGCATAACAATGCAGTTTGCATAGGATTTTAGGGAGTTCAGGGATTTCTTTAGCCCTGGTTACCAGAGTAAGAACTCCTGAGGTAGTGGAAGCCTCAATTCCTCAATTAAGTCAGAACTCCTCATTGTTCAGAACACAGTGACTTTCCTAGAGTCACATGGCTAACTGGTGTTGGAACAGGACAAAGACCAGATAGCCCAATAATTAGCTCATATTTGATGAGAGTTATCATCCAAATTACAGGCAGCCATGATGGAGGGACTTAAAATTACCCAACAAAGTTAAATATCAGGTTTGTTTCTTGCTGTTGTAATTCAAGATCATGCCCTACTGGCACCACTAATAACTTTCTAGGTAAGTTCAACTTAAAATAAATTTTTAATTAGGTTGTACTGTTTTCATGTTATAAGTTGCATTTTCTGACCTGCTGTTTCCCTTGTATTTTCAATTTCTTTCTTGTTCCTTTGAAATGTCAAGATAATATATCTCTTTCAAGGGTGGTAGAAAAAAAAATGTTGAGACCACTCATGATCACCATCCCAGGGATACTACTGAGTATCAGGTATTTATACTGCTCCATTGTTGCTTTAAGGTAAAATCAGATTCTAGAATAAACAGGCTTTCAAAGATCCGAGTCGGTATCATTTCTATTGAAATTCATAGGATGGTAATCGAAAGTAAGTGTCAGGTTTTCTGACCAGGTAGGCATGCTTATCTTAACACACAGGTTTAAAGAATGACTTTCCTAGGACTAACAGACAAGTAGAGGGTATGAAGTTATATACCATTATAATAGTGGAGATGATAAACATAATAATATGGGACCATTATTCTTGATTTTGGCAACATTCATAGGCAGGAACAAAAGGTACATAATTCTTGAGTTCTGGGCTTGTGGTCTTTGCCTGACTTCTCAGACAGCAGTTGAGTTCATGAAACCTTTCTCTGTTTGTCCCTGTCATGATGGATTCTGCTACATTAGAAAAAAAAAAAGAGAGCGTATCACTGCTTTTTTAGTGATAGAATAAATCAAGAAGGTGATAAACTTACAGATGTGCTGAAATTGATTAGGGCATTTGAGAAAGTATATCTAATGGATTTGCCAGAAATTAGATGTCCCTTCTATCTCCCAATAAACCAAAGAGATTGATTAACTAAAAATAAATGCTATAAGTAGGGCTTAAGATAGTTATCCTGAGACTTTATGCAGTATTGATAGGAGATTCGATAAACAGTTCAGAACAGATCTTCTTGGATATATCAGATATTCAAGGGCAAAGCCATGTCTCATAAGACATTTTTGTATCCTCAATATTAAGTATAAAGTCTGACAAATAGTAGGTGATATATTTATATATACCGTGTACGTATATATAAACAACTTTGTTATTTATCTTTTGATATATATCTTTATGTGTATAGATATAGACATAGATTTGTGTTGCACTGGTGTTTTCCTATGTCGTGTGATTTTTGAGGGATGCTTAGAAGGCCTTGCAGTCAAATTTATCTCTTCTATGCAGCTGCCTCAGAATCTGAGAGTCCACTGCTATAGCTTCATTCCTTAAAGTTTTGCTTCTTATGCTTGGAGTTTTTAAACTTAAACAACATTTCAGTAACACTTTATCTTGTGACTGCTCAAGAGGGGAGAGATAGGCCACAGCCTCTCCCAAATTTATTTTACTCATAATCTGTTTTCAAGAAACTATTTTTTTCATCTGTGTTGCACAGAATATCCACTGGTAATAGACACTGTGAACTGCTTCACACTATTGTATTATGGTTTTACTGCCATAGATAACATCTGAGAGGGCCCTACTGTGTGTAGAAAACCCATGATGAGACGCTTCAAGTAGTGAAAGGGACTTGCACCCATGTCCCAGCTGCTGCTATTATGAACAACAAGCCTCATTAGTGGTTATGAACATTGTCAGAAAACCGTATGAACAGTTTCATGTTTCTGCATGGTCAGGGCTCTCCGATCAAAAATTACTGGCAACCTGGCTGAGAGAATAGGTTGATGGCAAGAGCCCTGAAAGCTGGAGACAGTTCAGTACTCAGGGAGATGTACAGGTTCGTCTCTCTTGGAGCCATTCATTTACATTCCGACGGGTTGTACACACTTCAGGTCCTTTTCATTTCTTCTGAGAGAGGATTTGTTTACATGCCAGAGCAGTTTTTCACCCTTGTTAGAGGGGCCGCTGTCTAGCTCCAATATAAACTCTGAGACTCATAACTTCAGGACTGCTCTCCTGTGCGCAGAGCCCGCATTTGCACACACAACATCCTCATGGGGGATATGGACATGGAAACCAAGGCTGAGATCACCATTAAGCACATAATCAGTCTGCCTCTGAAAGCTCGTGGTGAGCATCAGGGTGAAATAAATAAATATAGATAATAAAAATTTATCAAGCTTTTATCATGTCCCAGCACTATAGTAAGTGATCTTTGTATAATGATCACAACTATCAACCTAACATCACTCTGCCCATAACTGTTGGGATGAACTTCGGACCTCAGTCAGAGTCACTGGCAATCCCTGTGTTACGATGCACTTTCTTGAGAGCAGGAATTGTATCTGTTCTGTTCATCAGTGGATCCTTAATGCCTCTGAGCGTGTTTGGTGCTCAATAAACATTTGCAGAATCGCTCTACTGCCGTCAGCAGTTAGGAATATGGGTAATATTCTTGAATGTAAAATTTCGGGTGGCGAGTCACTAACAGAGCTGTCTATGGAGTAATTATTTAATTTGACTGTGCAAATATTTTACAGTTTCAATGAGCAGATCAGGGAAATATTCGGGACCTGAAAATGAGCCACAGGCAGAAAACACTTAGATTTTGTATATATGACTTGTGTGTAAACTGAATTCATTCCAAATGGAATAAATGAAAAGCATTTACCGTTACACATTGAACATAGAACAATGTTGTCTCATAACAGCATAGATTAATTTCTGTGCATCATAATCAGTATAACAGTTTCCTAAGGAATTAATAAAATTTAGTTCAGATTGGCTGATTTTATTAGAATAAAACTTACATGAGCAAAATTTACATGCAAATAGAATGAAGGATTTTGACCTTAGGTGGTAAGTTTATTTACTGTATATTTTGATGTAATCCATTAATTACTACAATGAATTGTGTTAAATATGTAATCTGATCCCTGTTGGAGTGAGTTTGGAACAATATGTCTGGACATATGGAAACTGAAGCAAACTGATTTAAATTTAAAAAAATAAGATATAGCTCTCTTCAACTTTAAGATTTATAATAGCTGAAGAGCAGATGAACAATAAATTTGGATACTTGCTACATGACTGTGATAATCAATGCCAAACTAGAGAACAACTGCAGCTAATGGAGAATATAAACAGAGGTTTTAATTGGACTAAAGGGACTCCCAGTGCTATTAGTAATGGATTTTGAAACACACAAAATACATGTCCTCTAGCCACCACTCTTAATAAAACAGTGGACCAAAAATAATTTTTTGCTTCAAGCTAATCCATATATGCAGACTGCATGTGCCATTAAATTAATGACTTTTTACTGCATGTTTATTATATCATTAAGCTCAGGGACCTACATATATTTTTAATTATCACTTTAGTATTGTAATTAAATTGGACATATAATTAATTTTAAAAGACAAAGCCATTATTTCAACTAGTGAAATCATGAGCAGGATGGGGTTTTCTCTGGGTAAATGTGCTCAAATTATTATCACATTTATTCTGATTCTTGTTGAGCTGGGGCTGTATTTTATTTCATATTGTAAAAAAGCTATTGAAATTTATAACTCAAAATTTATCTTAAGAGACTTCAAAATTGGAAACCTCCTCCTCCTCTTCTCTCTTCCAGGCCCTATTGCCATCTCTTGCTTTCACTGAATTTACATTTTTAAATAATTTCATCTGTGGAATTTCTAGCTCTTTCTGGTCTTAGAGTTTATTGCTTATCAAATCTCTAGGACTTTTCAGCTTTTGCTTCTGCTCTACTGAATTTTGTTTTGAAGCACAGGTTCCTATTGAATAACATGTCAACTTCCTGCAGCTAAAAATGGGTCAAAATTGGGGTGTGAATATGGAAGGAGACTTTGTCATTCACAAACATGGAGAGAGGTGATGGAAAAGGTTGTTCATAGTTATGATACATAGCTGAGTCTGGAAATTGGACTATTATGGCATCATTGTGGTTTTGATTAAAATTTAAATAATCTAAAACATTGAACCACGAGATATCTGGAGTGGCTTCCAAGGACTGATAATCTAACCGGGGTGCAAAATGAATCAGAGAGACACGGTTCTGTGCCCCTATAATATATGAAAGTATAAGTGAAATAAGCCAGGCAGTGAAAGAAAAACACCACATGATCTCACTCATTTATGGATAATAAAGAACATTATAACCTAATGAACAAAAAGATAGATACAGAGGCAGAGAAGCATTGAACAGACTGTCAAATTACAGCAGGAAGGCTAGGGAGTGTTGGGGGCGGGTAAGAGATCAATCGAAGGACTTATATGCATGCATATAAGCATAACCAATGGACACAAGACACTGAGGGGGTGGGGTAAGGGCATGTGCTGGGGGGTAGGGGAGGCCGGGGGGAGGTCAATGGGGAAATAAAAAGGAGACATATGTACTACTATTTGTAATACTTTAAACAAGAAAAAAAAAGAAAGTATAAGTGTCAAAGGCAAGTGATGGCGCCTGACATTCTAACCCACAATCCTCAGTTTACAGTAATAGAAAATGATTGCAAAGGCTGGTAAGATGTTTTCAAAGCACAAACAATTACTCTTGGGCAAATCACATTTGCAGGGGGTGATCTGTAGATGAGGCAAGGGGCAGAGACTAGGACTTCATTCACATTATGAACAACTGTAAAGTTGACTATCTCTTTCCACTGGGGAAGAAGTAATGCATATATTCAACCAAAACAACACAATTAATAAAGTAGTATATATTGATACAATTCCCATCAACACAACGAACATAAATAATGTCTTCTCTAGTTCCATGGAGCATCCAAAACTACTTTACCATAAACTAGGTACAAAGAAAACTTCCATAAATTACAACTACTAAAAGAATGTTATCTGGTTACAGTAGGATAAAACTTGAAATTAATGGCAAAGTATCAGGGCCATGACAAAACAGTGCTCAGAGAAACATTCATAATCCTAAATGTTAATGAAGAAATAAAAATAATTAGGAAACTAACCCAAAAATAGTATAAAAAGGGAACAAAATAAATAAGTATAAATGCAGGAATTCATGAACTAGGAAAAATAAATTGTGACTTTTAATTTTTAAAAATCAATGAAACAGTGGAACCATTATTGAAATTAATAAAAACAGGGAAAGAGAACATAAATTCTAAAATAACAAATGCTGTAGGAAACATAATGAAAGTATGGAAAAATTCTAAGAATCATAGAAAATGATTTTGTCAAGTCTGTATAAGTTTAAAAACCTGAATAAAAAGAACAATTTTCTAGGGAAATATGATTTACAAATGTTATTTCAAAAAGGGCAAGTCTAAACAGATACATTATCATTAAATAAAAATTTAAAGTTACTAAAGAGCAGCATAGAAAAGAAATAGTATTCAAAAATTGTTTATAAAAGGAAGGTAACAATGCCATAAATAATACATAGTGTGTTTACTGTAAAATAGCATACACAAAACAAAACCTACCGTGAATCATTGAAGCAAGTTTTATAGATAAATTTTTAGAAAAAGAAGCCAATAATGTGCTAAAAGAATAATATACCAGAAATGGAAAGTTTAGTCAATGTTAGCAAATATAGGAATATATAGAGAAAAAGGGAAAATTTAAGTGGTGGTTTTCTAGCAGCTAAAAGGGTATGTAATAAAATTTACCATTAGTCCTGATAAAATTGTTGAAGAGAATGAATAAGCACTTGCCTAGCATAATAATTATATATATATATATATATATATATATATATATATATACACACTTATATTATATTATATTATATTATATTATATTATATTATATTATATTGGGGTAATATATAAAAAGGCCATGAGTTAGAAAGACAGAAACATTACCCCTCAAAGCAATAACATGGCAAAAGTATGTATTATAGCCATTGTCATGTTTGTTCTGGAGGAACTATGCAACAGAAGATAAGAAAAAGAAATTGAAGAAATATGAACTACAAGGAAAGAGTTAAACTTATCCTTATTTTTGTATACCTAAAAACCTAGGAATAAATTCAATGCAAAATGTACAAGGTCAATATGAAGAAAAAAATTCTATTATTATAAAAGGAAGATTTAAAAGGCAGAAATCTATATTATATCCGGAGATAAGAAATCTCAATATCATAGAAAAGTTAATGGTATTAGACAACCTAATAAAGAAAGTACCAAGAAGGTTGAGAAGAGTACTATAAGAAAATAAATTATAAAACTATAAAAGCTAACTCAGTATAGGACTGCCTTATAGATAGTGTGATAGACAAATTAAAATGAAAAGAAAAATTCAGAAATAGTTCCAAAACAAGTAGGTATTTATTTGATAAATATGACTTTGACTAGAAGGTTGAAATTGTTCCAAAACAATAAATATTATTAAGATTTATGGTAGAAATCTCGAAATATATACTGGATTTATGCCTCGCTTTTTAAGATTACTTCCAAATGAATTACAAACTTAAACATTTTTTAAAAAACAACCAAAAAAAGAGAAATATTTAAATATTATTAGAAAATATTTTCATAATCTCAAAGTTAAAGGCATTTTAAATATTGCACAAAACCCAAGAGTATGAAAGAAAGCATTGATAAATTAACAAAAGATTAAAATTTTGCATAGAAAAGTTCCCTATAATCAAAGATAAGGTGAATGAAGAACTCAGAAATATATTTGCAACCCATATCACAAAAGTCAAATATAAAAAGATGCTTAACATTACTCACAATGACAGAAATGGAATAAAACTGAGATAGCTCCCTCTTATCAGATTGGCAAAGATTGAAAACTTTGATAATACATGTTCAGGTGAGGGTGAGAACCAGTCCCTCTCAGCCTCTGTGGAGGGCCTTTAACAGTATGTTTTTAAACTCCAAGTACACATGACCTTAATCCAGCAATTCCACTTTAAGGATCTATCACACATATGTGCTCAAACATACATGAAGTGACACGAATAAAGTTGATTCTTTTTTTTTTTAAGAATAGTGTATTGATTTTTAGAGAGAGAGGAATGGAGAGGAAGAGGGAGCGAGAAACATCCATGTGAGAGTGTAATAGCGATAGGCTGCCTCCTGAATCCCCCTGACCCCGAATCGAGCCTGCAACCAGGGCATGCGCCCTGACTGGGAATCAAACCAGCAACCTCCTGGTCACAGGATGACACCCAACCAACTGAGCCACACCATCCAGGGCAAAGTTAATTCTTTGTACCAGCGTTCCTAACAGAAAATGATTAGAAACAAATGTTCTTTGACAGGGAACTGGCTACACAAATTGTAGTACATACACAGTGGAATTGTAGTACACACAACAGAACACTATAGAATAATAAAATCTAGAAGCAGAAAATGTTAGGGAAAATGGTAGGTATGGGAATAATACATAAATGAAAATTTAGGAATAATTTATAAAAAGGGCATGAGTTAGGAGGTTGACATGAATTCTAGAATTGGATGTATCTTGTTTTTTGTCAACATGGGAAACACCATTTAGATATTTAGGGGATTCACGTGTATGTGTGGTGTTTTACTGCAAACTTTTGTTTGCCTGGCTTCCCATTTGTGATAATACAAATGGACTGAAAAGATTTAACACACAAAGAAAGAAAAACAAAAGAAATTGTTTTCAGCCTTAATGGGTTTTGTAGGCAGTCAGCCTCTAGCATGGTTGCTATGAAGATATAATAAGTGGCAAGCAATGATTCCAGCTTCTGTCTGTTGGATCATAGGTTAACTGAAAAGTCAAATATTAAATAATACCTTACACTATGTCTTCTTATATTTTTATAAAGGAATAATATTTCTTGTGTTCTAACATCTCATTATTTTTTGACCCAAAAGCAATAGTAAATGCATGCTTTTGGAATTCAGTTTCCCTAGTAAGAATAATAATAATAAAAAAAACAGCTCTCATTTTTTGCTAGTTAATAAAATGGAAGCTTGGTAGCACGTTTCAGGCATTAGAAAATTTGCAAGAGCAACTTGGTGGCAGGGAAGGGCGGGAATTCAGTCAGCATCTCAGAGTCAAACAGCATTCAGTTGTAAAGGGAACCAGGACATTATTGGAACCTACAGCTGTTCATATAAAACCCAATGGCACAAATTGCAGATTCAAAAATGGTATGGAAGTCTGTATGTTTCCTTGGGCTGCCTTAACAAAGTACTACAAACCAGGTGGCTCAGGACAAAGACCTTGTCTCACAGTCCTGAGGCCAGGAGTCAAATGGACAGCTGGCAGGATGGTGCTCCCTCTGAATGCCCAAGGCCAAGTCTGTGCCAGGCCTCCTGCCTGGTTTCCAGCAGCCTCAGGTGCTTCTCTCCACCTCATCTTCCCTCTGGGCTTGTCTGCCTCTGTATTCAAATTTCCCCCTTTTGATAAAGACAATAGGCACATTGGATAAAGGCCTATCCTAATGACCTCATATTAACCTGATAACTATGTAAATATTCAGTTTCCCAATAAAGTCACATTCTGAGGTACTGGTGCTAGGATTTTAACATCATTTAGGAGGATATAATTCAACCCATAATAGTCCACCCTCTTTCCCCCACCCCCAATTATGTCCTTCCCTCGTGCAGAATATATTCACCCCATTTCAACATCCTGAAAAGTCCTCATTACTATCAACTCATCTAAATTATCAACAGCATGAACTCAAAGTCCCAAATCTCATCATTTAAATGATCCAAGTGAGATATGTGAGGTATGAGTGCGAACAGGGTGTGATTTATTTTGAGGCAGAAAATTATATTTACTGATAGAACTCCTGAAGGGCACTCTGGCTTATAAAAGAACTAAATCCAAAGACCAAATATACAAATTAGCCAATCTGGGTGTAAATATTAAGTGCTGCAATGTGAAACCAGAGCAATGATTTCAAACCTAAACTGTAGAGATGAATGCCTATCCTTTCCTAGTTTTCTGAAGGCATTATTTTTAGTTAAAGGAACCTAGAAACAAGGAATTACATGTGTAATAATCAATGGGAAGATTTTAATCTATCTCAATATCACACAACGAACCCAATTTAAACTCTTAACACTACTACTGAACCCCTCTTCTTACACCTTATCCAAGCTGTTCCAAACTTATACCCAGTTGTCTTCAGCTTACTAATAAAGGAAATTCGTCCCTCCCTTTTTAAACAAAATATCTCTGAATATCATGTATCACACTGTTGTATCGCAAATCAGCGAGCTGGACAAGGCGCCTTAATGAACCAATTAGTTAGGAGTCATATTTATTGCGTGCAGGTTCAGAGCAGATTACTTCTATTAAATTCTGAACAAACACAGGAGGGAGCATTTCCTTTTTATATCCTTCTCGTTCTTTGTGTAAGTTATTTTTGTAGACAGCTTGTAACCTTGAGTACATATCATATCTAGCAAACACCTGTCATAGACAACTTGTAACCTTGAGTATCATATCATATCTATATAGACACCTGTAACCTCGGATACAAACACTTGGCATGAGAATATGGGAATTATTATCAGACCCTTTAGATAGCTAGCTTGCAAGGTCAGACAGCTAAGTTTATCTTTTCTATTCAAGGAAAAAAGAGTTATTTTACAGTCTAAAAATAACAGAGTTGACCTACAGAATAAGAAACTATCTAAGAATAACAGAGTAGTTCAAACAGCAGTTTTACAAAGGAGGGACCACCATGCTTCAACACTAGAGTCTGGTGGAATTGTGATAAGTATTTTTCTAATGTATCTTAAGTAAGATGCTATTCTTCCATGAATGATTTTTTTCAGTCTTACATGAGTTAGAATCAAAGAAAATTAGTATCACACACAAGACCCCATGCTCATTTTACAAATGCTCACACTGAAGCACACTGTTGCTTCATCAGTTATGAGGGATCATACAGAGGGGTATACTCAGGGTCCCTAATTTATCTTCATATCAGGGAGAGACAATAGACAGTGGCATGGAATGTGGGGAGAAATTCAGAGGGAGAAACAATATAGAAATGGACAATGGGCAGACCATCTATAACAACAGAACTGACCACAAGGTCAGGCCAGAATGGTCAGGACCTGATCAACAACTTGGACTTCCTTATTTTTTAATCCTCACTTCCAACTCAGGACAAACCAGAGAAAGCCCACGGTGCTCCTAAAACCAGCTCTATAAGAGGTGCCCTCCCCAGTGAGCCCGTCTCCACCGTCCCCAGGCCAACAGCTTTCAGTCAGGGCCTCTCCAGAGCCTGCCTTCTGGTCATTATAGAGCTTTCTTCATCTTCTGCCCACCTTTGAATCTCTGCCAAATGCAGGTGATGGGGCAGACTTCTGTGCAATAGCAATCTCTGAATAAAGGGCCTCTGCTTGTTCTCATGTGGGTGGTCTTCATTTATTTTCACCAAACACTTAACCTTAAAAGCTGAGGGAAATGGCTCAGATGAAAATCCAGACCTGGGATCATTTACTCCAGAGTGCAGCCCCTCAGAGCTGCCCACCCGGAGGGGGAGCGGTGCTCTCTAAAAAGCTCCATTCTATTTCTAGAAGTTATAATTATTATATAAGATCTTATTATATAAGATTTTCCTGTATTTTCAGGGAAGAACATACTGACAAGGCCGTTAGAAGCATTTTAAAGGTTTGGAGAGTGCTAATTGGTATTCAGTTGTCAATTTTCTGTTTAGAAGATGAAGAATGATTATGATTGAGGTGTGGCAGGTTATATCCTGTTAATGCTCAAAATCCCAATATTCCAGTGTAATTCCATACATTTTGAAATGCCCACTGCCGCCACAATGCCATCTTCCAGAATTACATTCTTAAGTGATCCCTAAATTTTTTTTTAAAGTGTATGAGCTCTATTTAAACTAATCAGAGTCATATAGCATGTTTATGCATTGTAGACTCTGAGCTCAATTCCCAGCAAACATCCAATGCCTAGAAATACACTGTGGGGTGGAAAATGTCATGCTGATGGCATTTTATTAGGAGCTAAAAACTGGGTCACATCAGCAAATTCTCATTGTATTGTGTTCAACTTTGTACATGAATTTTCCCCAGTAAAGAAATTCATTATTTTAAGTGTGTTGAAACTTTTTTCAACAGTTAAAATAATATATTAATGACTCAGTAATTGATCACCATGACTCATTTCATTACAATCAGTATACACTAAAGAGAATAAACTTAAGGTAAAATAACGAAGGCCATACCAACAAAATAGTTGGATAAAAAATATATATAAGAGGTACTCTCTGCCTTGTAACCTCAAGGGGCATATCTCTTACACCATATGTAATACTTCAAGGTACATTTTGTATACATGTCTGCCTTTTTTTAATAGGCCTTAATTTCCCTAAGAATAAAGACAATGCTTTATCAGTGCTTAAGAATTCCAGCACCTTGTTACCAGAATAAAACATAGTACTTGCTTAATAAGTGTGGAATAATAAATAAATGAATGAATGAAATTGTCGTTGTCTTTACTTCCCTCTCTTGGCACTGACAGTAATGTATGGCAGTAGGTATCAGGAGTGCCTGGAAGGATGTAATAGCATGGTATGGAATTTGGTAAAATCTGAGGTTCCATTCCAGTGAATATTGGCTTTGAAACTTTAGGTGAATAAATTATAAAAATGTTGACTTTGCTGTCAAGTTTCTATAATGAGAGTCAACTTATAGTCGAACGAGGCAGAGATGTCATTCTAACTGTTCACCAACAGGCACTAAAACCTCTCATTTCAATTCAAGAGAGGCAGGAAATGCTACACTTTGGTAGAATTAAGAGATTGGTTTAAATTTGTAATAGAAATTCTATGATAATTACGATGGAAAAATATAACATTGAACATCTCCAAATATTTTAAAGGTTTCCAGTACAAAGGTTGTACATATAAACCTAGTGGTTGATACTCATCCCTTGCTAATAGACTTAAGTTCTTTAGGAAAACATTGTTGGGTGTTTAAGTACATTTGCTTGTACTCTGTGTATTAACAGATGTTTAAAAGCACCTTAGTGAGAACACTGTAGGGTGATTCATGCATCAAATAATAGTTGTACACTCGTAATAACAAGATACCTTCTCCTCCTGTGATTATTTAGTTCTATGAGACAACAGAGCAATTCTCAATTAGGCTCTGTCAGGAGTTAGGGCCACCCTGCACCTATTGAAACTCATCTTCCTTCTCTTCTAAAATACAGGATAAAACTAGTTTATTTCTAAAATATATTATTAGTCTAAATTTTAAATGCTTTGAGAATTATGCCCTGACCAGTTTGGCTCAGTAGATAAAGCGTCGGCCTGTGGACTGAAGGGTCCCAGATTCGATTCCGGGCAAGGGCATGTACCTTGGTTGGGGGCACATCCCCAGTGGGGGTGTGCAGGAGGCAGCTGATCGATGTTTCTCTCTCATGGATGTTTCTGACTCTCTATCCCTCTCCCTTCCTCTCTGTAAAAAACAATAAAATATATTTAAAAATAATAATAATAATTTTATAAAGTAATAGAAAACATTGTTTCTTGCATCTACTTTATTTTAACGCTGTGTCAATATAGGAAGGGCACCATATTTAGTTCTAGGTTATATTGTCCCTTAATAGAAGCCACAATAATAACATGGTACAAAAATATTTGTAATAGAAAGATTCTTGTAATTTACTGCTTAGATGAGGCCTCAGCTTTATTTGACTGTAAGATTAGAAACTTGTTTTCTGCACTGTTATTTCAAATCCAATTGTTAATTCTCTCTAAATAATAGAAAGTGTTTATATAGAAGTTATTATTCTTATTCTCTCTAAATCATAAAACTGTTGCAAACATCTTACATGGAGAAAGCCTACTTTAATTAAGACTTCTTTTGTACTCTAGATATTTGCCATAAAATTCTGTAAAATCAGGTTTTTATTAATCAAATATTTAAATACATAATGGTAGATTTTATTTGGAAGAATCTACAATAATAAATAAGAATCACCCAAAATTCTGATTATAATTTAAAATATGGATATTTAGAGAGAAAAATGTTACCTGACTGCTTTCTGAATATTATCTTAAAGTCAAGTCATATGATCATAGAGTTTTAGAAAGATGAAAGTCACTTTTGAAATTGTATGGACCAAAATTCTTACTTCACATAAGATAAAACAGAGGTTGCAGCTGGGCCCTGGCTGGGGCCTCACCTATTCAGTCTGGCCTCCAGAAACCCCATTGTGTGGACAGAGTTAGAGTTACTCAGGATCACAGGAACTGGTGCAAGCTAAACTAACTTTTAAGAGACTGATACCAAAAGCAAAATGCCAATATATTAATTTCACCTAAATATTTTAAAATATATTTTTATTGACTTCAGAGAGGAAGGGAGAGGGAGAGAGAGATAGAAACATCAATGATAGGAGAGAATCACCAATTAGCTGGGATCATGCCTGAAAGGCAGGCATGTGCCCTGACAGGGATTCGAGCCATGACCTCCTGGTTCATAGGTCAACGTTCAAACAATGAGCCACACCAGCTGGGCAAATTTGACCTAATTTTTTTATCTATAAAATAAATAGAAAAATAACACTGGTTGATCTGCATATCATTTAAAAAATCTCAATAAACAATATTCATTGAAAATAACAGCACAGCAAAGGATTTCAGTGGCTGGTGCCATTGAGCTACAGGAACAATAAATCTGAATACACTAAAGGATTATAACTTAAATCCACTACAGGCTCTGCTCTAACTCTCCAACAAAATGGATGCTGTAGAGGTCACCAATAATCTCCTCATTGGTAAAAGTGATAGTCAATTCTCAGGTCTTATTTTACTTGGTATCTCTGTAGCAAATGGCAGCTGATTACTCCTTCTTCTTAAAATATTATTTTCCAACAACATTTTCCAAACTCAGTTGCTTCTCCTCTGTCTCCTTTGCTGTTTCCTCATCTTGTCTCCTCTGATCTCAACACTCTGATCTCTGGACTTTGGTCCTTGACTCTCTTCTCCTCAGTATCTACATTCATACCCTAGGGCAGTGGTTCCCTAAGTGTGGTTCAGACAGGCAGCATAAGCATGATCTTATTCTTCATAAAAGAAGATACACAAATGGCCAATTGCACATAAAAGGCTCCGTGTCCTTAATTATAAGAAAAGTGTAGGTATAACCACGATGAGGAACCATTACACACCCATTAGAAAAGTAAAAATTGCAAGGTGACACACCTACTGCCTGTAAGGGTATGAAATAACTAGAATTTCTCCTACACTGCTAGTAGGAATGTAGCATGGTACAGACATTTGAGAAAAGAGTTTGTCAGTTTCTTGAGAAGTTTAACATACAACTTCCATGTGTTCTCAGCCTTTCCACGCCTCATAAACAGAAAGCATATGCCCACACAAGACTTAAATTTTTAACTCATCTCAGTAAAACCTACCCTCACTACCTTTTATAAAATCCCCTCCTTTGTGTAGTCTCTGTCTACTGTGTTCATACTACTTTATTTTTCCCAGAAATGATCTCCTTATAACATTTTTTATGTGTTATCTGTCTAGCTTTACTAGAATATAAACTTGATGAGTTCAGGGATTCTTTTCTGTTTTATTTATTCCTGTGTCTCCAGAACCTAGAACAGTATCTGGCATAAATGCTGATACCTGTTGAATGAATAAATGTCTGCCAAGAAGTATCCAAGCCATAGCCAGTTTAGCTCAGTGGATAGAGTGTTGGCCCATGGACTGAAGGGTTTTGAGTTCAATTCTGGTCAAGGGCATGTACCTCAGTTGCAGGCCACAGTCAGGGCATGTGCGGGAGGCAACCAATCAATGTGTCTCTTTCACATCGATGTTTCTTTCTCTCTGTCTCTTCCACTCCTTTCCCTCTCTCTAAAAATCAATGAAAAATTTCCTCGGGTGGGGATTAAAAAAAAAAAAGAAGTATCCTAGAAACCATGTACCCTGAACCTGGTAGCAGCAAACATAATTTATTGCTCTTTAGGCTCCCCATTTCTGGATTCTGGATTTTTTTATTAAACTGTTATGTGCAACACAATTGATCAGATTCTAGTTTTCTTTGTAATCATCCTACTCCAGTTATAAGTCTTTTTTTCTTTTTCTTCCTAGTTATGATTCTTTTAGATAACTTGTTAGTCATATTTACTGCTTTTGAGATGATAACGTGGTAGTATCATTCATATAGGTAACACTTGTTAAAGGCTTACACTATATGAAACAATATTAATGCTTTATATGCATTTTCTCTTTTAACCCTTCTAACCACTCTAAGATAAGTGTTAGTCTTCTCCACACACCACAGGTGAGAAAATCGAGGGACGGGGGCTAAAGAACTTGTGCGATATCAAACAGATAGTGGCTATGTCTAAACTATGAACTCAGGCCCATATTCTTCAACTAATTACTGACCCTATTACTACTTACAAACAATCATATCAATTAGATATTGTTTTTACCTACTTAACTTTCAAAAAGTAATCAATTTCTAAGTTCATGGAGGGGAGGTATATTGAAGGCCACTATTATATTCTTCTGTAGTACTAAATGCCCCGAGAGGTACATAAAGCCACTTGGTCACACAACTAGCTGATGACTGTGCCAGGGGAGTGTCTATGATCCTAGGGACATCTTCTATTTCCTTTCCCATGATATCACAGTTGGCATAAGCCATAATTTATCTAGCAAATTATATGTTTGTGAGTATTTTCCAGGTGACTACTTAACTTCCTTTGGCAAAAGGCTTCTGAGTAATTCTCAGTTATTCTCAGGAATCAAGTGTAGTAAAAGCAGAAAAAAAACCATTCAAATTCCTAATAAGCACCTTGAAAAAAGTGGAATAATGTAACAAGTCAGATTTAAATCTGAAATGTTATGCAAGCATCTATCCTAATAGAAGGCTAATTGAATATAAGTATATCTTAATATTTGCATTTTAGAGAACTAGAATGGGCTTGCAGTAAATAAAAGGAATTCTGACCTCTGCCTTCAATCAGGGGCTATGCTTGAGGTCAGGCCAGCCAACTAAAAAGGATGTCCATAAAAGGGAATAAATGAAGATAATAGGACAGGAAGGTTATTTCCCATTCTCTTTTGTCATAAATAAGTCCAGAATCTAGAAAAATTCAACCTCTCTAAAATGCTCACATTGTGCCTTTTGAATGGAAAGAACATGCCAATAGCTACTCTAGTCACTTGGCATAATCTTTATACAGTAGATATTTCTTTAGTGTTTTGCCAGAGGCAACAATACTAAATTCAGTTGAATTTAGTGAGCCAAACTTTTATTAGCTTTCAATTCTATATACCAACTGTGCAAAGTATTGAAAGACATACAAATATGAGAGAAATCTGATTACCATCCTCAAAGAGATTATTAGCTAGTATGGAAATATAGGAGTTAGTAGAGCCATCATTATTATGAGAAGTTGATGAGACAGTCAAGTGGATATGCCTGCGACAGTTAAATGAGGACTGACATTCAGGAAAATTTCAAGATGTAAATATAAACTAGGAATGATCTGCCCAGAGGTAATACTGGAGAAGGATAAGATTGTGGAGATAAATTAGTTATAGAGAATTCAATAGAGCCAGGAAGATTGGAGGAGGAAGCAAAATAAAACAATGAGTAGTTTGTTTTAATTTTATGAAATTAAAACATAAGAAAAATAAAAAGCATGTTAAATGGTGCAGAATGAAGATGGGGTAAGCAATGAATTAAAGATAATGGTTTATGTTCAGTCTACTGACATTACATCTGGGAGAATGCTAAATTACATTTAAGCATACTTTTAGGAAATCATCAATGAATTTTGGTAATGGGGGATGAAATGGAGTCAGGAATGCTCTGAATTTTAACCAGATAATATAAGTAATTTTGCCCATATCGAATTGTTTTATTAAGAAAGACAAGGTGAAGGGTATTACATATTTAAAGAAATCCCTTACCATTAAGTTAGCAATTATGCAAGAACCACATGGTAAGTACATGATTATAATGAGTTGGGGTATCTCGTGCACTGCTGGTGGGAATGCAGACTGGTGCAGCCACTGTGGAGAACAGTGGAGTTTCCTCAAAAAACTAAAAATGGAACTTCCATTTGACCCAGTGATCCCACTTCTAGGAATATATCCCAAGAAACTAGAAACACCAATCAGAAAGGATATATACACCCCTATGTTCATAGCAGCACAGTTTACTATAGCTAAGATTTGGAATCAGCCTAAGTGCCCATCAGCAGATGAGTGGATTAAAAAACTTTGGCACATCTATGCAATGGAATACTATGCCGCAGTAAAAAGGAAGGAACTCCTACCATTTGCAACAGCATGGATGGATCTGGAGAGCATTATGCTAAGTGAAATAACTCAGAGAAAGATAAACATCACATGATCTCACTCATTTGTGGACTATAATGAACAACATAAACTGATGAACAAAAACAGATCTAGAGACAGAGAAGCATCAAACCTCAGAGGGAAGGTAGGGGAGGGTGGGGGTAAGGAGGAGAGATCAACCAAAGGACTTGTACTCATGCATATAAACATAAGCGATGGACGCTGACAACAGGGGGTGAGGGTGAGGGCAAGACTGGGGGGATGAGGGGACAATGGGGGGATAAAGACACATTTGTAATAACTTAATCAATGAAAAATTTTTTAAAAAAGAATAAGTAGTTTAAAACATATTTCCCAGTTGTAGGTCATAATTACAGTTGCCCTTCACATCTATAAACTTAAAATGTGAGATAGTCTGATTTGTACCATTAAGCTTAAATTTCCTCTTGTGATCCTCTGTGTCAATCACAGAGGATTTGGGAAATGAAAGATTTCTATACTCTAGACACTCATTTTTAATCACCTGTCAAATGCAAAGCCTGAATGGTAAGAATGAGAAAGAGGACTAGATTAAATTCAAGCTGCATAATCAAGGAATCTAAGAACATTCAATTTTGTCAATTTTGTGAAAATTAAAAATAGAGTACATTTGAAGGTATTTTAAAGAGGGGAATGAAGTACAATGATAACTGAAACAGGAAGAGAGTTCTAAAGACTAAAAAGCTGTTTGAAAGGGTTTCTATTGAAGTAGTACAATGATATGTGAAATCTTTACATGCTGTTTGTTCTGAATATATGTTCTCTCATTCGCTGAAAAGAACATTGAACAGCAAGTGTCGGTTTTTTGCATAGCATATTAACTGGGGAAAGAAAACTGTAAAAGTTTATCTTGACAGCATCCTGTGACGGGATCTCATAATGATCCCAGTTCTGCTACTGAATCAACCTAATCTCATTTCTGAGCTTCTCCAAGGTTCTAGAACTTAGACCTGACATTGCACGGTCACCGTGAGCCCTCCCTGTCACTCTTTTGCCACCCTCATACGTTTCTTCAGCTGCATCCTCCTTTCCGGTCCTAGAGTCACCAGTGTGTCACAGCTTTTGACTTGATTCTAACACTACTTTAAGTCTACCGAGTTTCTAGGCCTCTTATCTTTACTAGGTTTACTTGAGCACCGAAGGTCAAGTTCCCTGGAAGGAAAGATAGAGTTCATGGACAAGATCTTCAGGAGGAATCAACACCTGTGAAAGGAAGGGGGAGGAGGAGAGCAGGTTTGGAAAGGAAGGGAAACTCTGATACAGCCTGACAGAGCCTCACCCAACCACACATCGCTTTCCACAGCGTTGGCTCTAAGAGTGCTTTCGATGGGTTTTTATTCCATGATCCATACCTCCCACTCCATCTAGATCAGTGGAAAAGCTGATAATGTCAGAAGTCACGGAGGCAGCTGTTTTTGCTGACTGACTAGAACTCGAAGAAGCTGACAGCTTAAAACTGTGAAGACTACAGTCTCCACACCGGGGCAACATCCGTGCCTGACACGTTAGCCATATTAGTTTCCTAAAAAATTTGTCAGTTTCAAGAACATGGATTTTGTAGGCAGAAAGACAAGTATTTGAATTCCTAAATCTTCCAATTGCTCGATGATTTATTGTGGATGAATTATCTAATTGATTCAAGTCTCCTTCTAGTCATCTGTCAAAAAATGACTGCACACACTTATTGGGTGGTTATGAGTATTTAATGAGACCAGGAATTCAGATTTCTTAGAATAGTGCTTAAATCAATGTTTGGCTGTTTTAACTCATTAAATATTGTTGTCTGGCCTCTATTCTCAAAATATTATAATCTCATCCCTTTCATGAAATTGACTTTCTTGGTTCTCCTACAGCTCCAGTAAATTCTGATCAATTACCTTCTTGACCCCCAGCTTTATTGAGCTATCATTGACATAAACATTGTGCAAATTTAAGCCTACAACATGATGATTCAATACATTTATATATTGTAAAATGATTACCTCCTTTTCATTTAATTGTTCACTTCTGTGTTTAAGTGTATATTTCAATTTATCTGCTGATGTAAAGTCTCAATTCTCAAGCCCAACATCTTAAATTTTTACTAGTTCAGTGACAGTAATTTAATCTTGAAAAAACTTGACTCTTATGATAAAATCATTTGAAAATTAATGACAGAGGAACTTCTGAAATTCCAGCAAAGCAGAAACTTTCAAAAAATGTATTTAAAATATGAACTAATCAAGGAAACAAAGAAAGGAACACAGAACATGAAACAAGTGTTGCTTCAGAAAATTACAATATGCTCTTATCTAGAGTCAAGCTCAAGTAGGTCTTCTTTATGCATTAATTTTCTACTCCTCCAGTCTCTTGATCTGCAAGATAAGCTGCATTATGATAGCTAAATCAGATCATCAATTGCCATGTATGACTTTTTAAAATATTAGGTATTTTTCCAGGCTGCAAATAACACTTATAAAAATGTTTCTTGGTTAATGACTCTGTACAGCCCATCTCTAGTGAACATCTTGTGTATGAATATTGTGATCTTTATGCATTTTATCTAGACATGTCTTTTCAAAATTTTCTCTCTATTGGATAACAACCAATTGGCTACATTCTTAGGCTATGTCAATCAACTACTCTATAAGAACCGATTTGCCATCCTGGATTCCAGATTCCACTTCCCTCTCAGTTCCACATAATCACACCCTGATGGTCATATTCCATAGATGATTTAGATTGGTTTCTCAGATTCATTATGACTGAACGCACATTCTTTTTTACCCATATCCAGACCAACAGCTCTTTGTATCTATGTTTGACACTAAGGATCTCTCTGGGTTTTTGGTTTTGTCCTTCAAAATCCATCCTGTCTAGAATCATCCAAATCAGGAAAATCACAGACGTAACTCTAGTTTAAGGATTCTAGCAGTTGCCTTTTCCTTGATGTTTTATATGCCATTTTTTCCCAACTTGAATCTCTCTTACACATTGCTGTTGGTTTGAACTTCAAGAATAGAATATTTATCATACTAGTGCTACTCAAGAGTTCACAGTAGTTCCTATTAGTCTATTGCATCTAGTAACAATACTTCTACTATTTTAAGGGTCTCTAAAATCTGGCTCTGTTCTAACCATTTAATATTGTTTTTTATTTTTTGTTTGTTATTTCCCCATCATAAAATCCTCTTCTTCAGGCTTCTTATTTCTTATAGTCTCTCCCAGCTCTCCCCTTAAATCCTCCATGATCATGTCCAAGGATTTGCTCTCTGTCTACCCTATTAAAATGCCCTTTCACCTTCTGTCCATTTATCAACTTCCTTTCAAGCCCAAGAACCGACTTTAAGTTTTCCCTCCTGTCTAATGGAGTATTTAACTCATGGCTCAGCCTGCATCATCTGTTCTTTTTGTATTAAGCATTTACCACAATTTGTCATACAATTAATATCTTTTTATATGTCATTATTATCAAGTGGTCTACATCAGTCGTCTTATGTAGAATATATTATTTGTTTCATATATCCATTTTATCATCAACTAGCTTCTAAGCATCTTATGAATAACCAATATTTCTCACCTTTCTCTTATGCTAAGAAGTACTGAGTACAGATATAACATTATCATTAGCATTGAATACACAGCAGGCACTTAAATACTTGAACCTTAGTCTGCGGGGTTTTAGTACATCCTAAGGTATTCATGAGCATTTTCTGTACAATCAGTTATGTGATACCACTTACACTAGGCCTCTAATCATGATATGAGGGGACACACTTTATTTTATAAATTCTCTGACAATAAATGTATATGAATGAGCATCATCTAAACAGTTTGTGCTGTTGAGAATTAGTGTAAAATTTCCTGTTTGATAGGATCCTTGTATTCTTGCCTTAGCTGTTTATATGAGACAGTGGTTCTCAAATATTAGCATGTATTTAGAATTACTTGAAAGGCTTGATAAAACACAGAATGCTGGGCCCACCTGAGAGTTTCTGATTCAGCAAGTCTGGGATGGGGCTTGAGAATTCACAAGTCTGACAGGTTCACAAATGACGCTGCAGCTGCTACTGCTAGGACCACACTTTAAGAACCAGTGATCTAAGAAATGAGAAATCCAGATAGAGGACCAATTTTTTTTTTATCACTGAAGGGTGTCAAAAAGAAATTTTGGAAAAATGCCAGCACAAAATGCCACAAGCAGAATATATTTTCAAAAAAGAACATTGCTCTCCTGTATTGAAAGTCTACAACTATGAATTTTAGGACCTTTTCACAGCCTATCCACCTAAAACCAGTTAAAAGTTTGCTGTTCTCCTTGCATATTGTGCTCTGTGAAGGAAGGCACTAAGTGTATACATTTTTATAGACCACATTCTAAAATAAATGAATGAATGACTTTTTATTATAATATTTTCAAATAATTATGCTTTGGGTTAAATATTTTTTCAACTTTACACATTTGATATATAGAATGCTAAAAGAAAACAAGTATTATTTAGTAGGCCTCTGTTCATATTTTAAAATAGCAATATTTTACTTTTGGGGGTATGTGTTCTATATGCATTTAACTTATTTCAGCCCCTCCCCCCCTGAGTGCATGAATTGCGTGCACTGGGCCTCTAGTTACTAATAAGTAATTTCAGTTTCTGGCTTTCACATGTTTGATTTCATTCTCCAACAAAATAAAAGAGAAGAACATTTGGAGCAGCAAAAATAAAATTTAATTTTTGCCTTTCATGTGTAACGTCAGAGGGATGGTGCTGCTAAGCACTGTAACTCTTTAGTTCTACTGTGAGCATAAAGCCCAGTCTAAACTAGGACTGTAAGTTACCGGGATTTCATTTGAATGGCACTGAATTACATGCCGAGTGTCACAATAGGCAACTATGCTGTGAGGGCTTTTAGTTATTGGGAAAGCTGGAAATTGCAAGTGCGGGAATAAGTGTGTTATGTTACAGGCACTAGAGATTAAATGTGGATAAAAGCCTTGATCTAAAGTGATGTCCTGAATGAACTGGGGGAAATCACCATAAGAATTAAGTCTCTAAATAGGTAGCACCAGCAAACTCCACAAACACTTGGGATGTAGGAATCAACCCTAGGGATACAAGGGTCAGTCCTTGGGGTACTCACTGCTGGTAGCTACAATGCCAGGGTGCTTTGGGATCTATCTTGCCCTAAAATATCTCCCTTCTTCATTTGTTACCTGAATTTTCACTGGGATGATTATTAATGTATTAGAGATATCAATTGGACATTTATTCTCAGGAGAACAGCTAGAACACATGCACTGCTATCTGTTCCATTCCATCCTCATTTTCAAGTATTCCCAGCCTGCACTTGTGTCATGGGCAGCCTAAATCAGAGCATGAGACTTTCCGTTGTGCCTCTTTAAATGCATCTTCAGTTCTCTTCACTATCTAAATCTATTGAGGTAATTCAGAAATCTGACTCCTGCTCTAGGGCACAGACAAAGGTTGGGTCTTTTAGAAGCTTCTGGAGACCTCCCTCTGGGTTATATTTGTCCAAGACACTTCTAACGGGAAATGCAGTCACTCATCCCAACTGCCCTGCCTGTTGAAAGCTCCCCAGATACACGGGGCAAACCTTCACTCAAATGTGGAATCAGTGTATCCAATACCTCTTCCTCCTCCTTCTGACAACTTTGCAGAAGATAAAACGAGGTTTGTCCCATGATTTGCTATTTATGGGCCCATGTTGGTACCCAAAGAGCACTTTTTCCTTATTAAGTGTTCTATGAGACAATTTATTCTGGAATGTTCCCTGGAAACAATGCCAAGTTTGATTTTTCTACTGTTGGGAGTGATTTGAACACCCACTGTTTTTCTGTGCCCAATAAACTGCCCTTCTTGGTTTCAATGGCTGCTGTTGATGTGCATATGGGCATTAATACATGTCTTTTCTCAATAAGAAGATTGAGGCCGATGAAGCCTATGACCCAACTGGTTGCAACCATGTGCTACGGTAGTCATATTTTTACAGCAGTCACAGATACACCTGCTGTTATCTCTGAGACTGTTTCTTTAACAAGAAAGTTAATATGTTAGAATAAAAACAAATTTTCAAAATTGTGCCACTAGTAGTGATATCAATGTGTAGACTACCATTTCCTTCAGATTTTGATTATCATAGAGATAGTTAAAACATACAAAATAGTCTCCTAAATATTGCTACTTCCCACAACACTCTCTAAATGTTTGTTGTTTGTGATTCTTTTGAAACTTTTAGTCCACAGTCTAGCTGAGAAACTAAGATGATTTCACATCGAGTACTTATTTGTTTATAAGCTTTATATTCATGACAGCAAGTACATTTCAACTTACAATGCACTTTAGTGCCTGCTGACAATACAGTTAAAACTTCTCATCTAGGTTGGATGTCCCCAAAACCTTGACAACAAAATCAATAAAAGTAGCCTTGCATCCTGTGTACTATTTCTTTGGAGAATAAAAGAAATGCAAAATAAGTCAATGAGAAACCATGGGCAAAATATTTTAATGTGTCATCATAAAAGAGAATATAAAATCCTCTGTTCTTCAAATACCTATTACTGTTTTCCCCCCCTCTCATTTCTTTATATTTGTAGTCTTGCTGAAATCAGTAACGGGAGAACTGGTATGGCCATCTTTTGCAGGCTTTTGCTATTCAGACAAATGTGACAGTCCTCAAAGAAATTTGAGAACAGAATACCCCAGATAGTTTTTTTAACCTTCAATACATCATCAAAGAGCTACATGTTTAAAAAAAATTCCATTGACCATCCACTTGTTCATTTCCTCCACTCCTCCTCCTCCCCACTTGCCTTCTTTTCAAACTTGAAAGGGTACAGACTCTAGGAGGGTGAGGGCATGTGCTGGGGTGTGGGGTGGTGGTGGTGGTTGGCCTGGGGGGGAGGTCCATGGGGGAAAAGGAGACATATGTAATACTATATGTAACACTTTAAACAATAAAATGAAACTTTAAAAAAAAGAAAAGCCAGTTATCTATGTTAACCCAAATTTTAAAAAGCTGAAATGAGAGGCAATAGTATTTATTTGGGATCAAAAATTGTAATTTGGGGAGAACAAATTCAAGCAGAAGCCCAAATAGTGTTTTTCCCCCTTTCTACACAATAGGGACTAAGAGTTTTTATGGGGAAAAGGGAGGAAGATGATTCATATTAAAGAAAATCTCATTGGTGCTGGATGAAGTAAGGTTCAATTGTTCTTCAGGGATTCACTTGAGATTTGGTCATCAGGAAAAGGCTAGATTTGCACTTCATTGATTGGTTAGCAATGTGGTCACTGGCAAAGTTCAACATTCTTACACACAGAATATTCTTGTTCTTACTAAGGTTTTGAAACATTGTCCATCTGGTCCAGTCAGAAGACAAAATAAAACAAGGTGTTCAGGGCAGCTTCTCTGAAGTGGCTACCCCACCTCTGTTATCACCTGGCTCCACACATGTCATCTCTCACACTTTACATCTGAATCACCCGGAGGACCTATTAAAACACAGGTTCCTGGCCCTAACCGGTTTGGCTCAGTGGATAGAGCATTGGCCTGTGGACTGAAGGGTCCCAGGTTCAATTCTGGTCAAGGGCATCTACCTTGGTTGTGGGCACATCCCCAGTAGGAGGTGTGCAGGAGGCAGCTGATCAATGTTTCTAATTCTCTATCCCTCTCTTTTCCTCTCTGTAAAAAATCAAATATGTTTCTAATTCTCTATCCCTCTCCCTTCCTCTCTGTAAAAATCAAATATATATATATGAAATCTCCACAGGTTCCTGGGTCTGACCCATTGGGTCTGGGACACGAGCTGATAATTTACATTGCTAACAAGTTCTCAGGTGATGCTGCTCCTGGTCCAAGGACCACACCTTGAGAACAGTGTTCTACTCCTGGACCCATGGACCAGAAGCATAGGTGTTACCTGGGCATGTTAGAAATTCAGAATCTCAGCAGCCTTCCTCCTAGTGCTATTTCATTAGAATGTGAATTTTAACTAGATGATTTAACAGGTGCATTCTCCCAATGATTCATATGCTTATTGGAGTTTTCAAAAATCAAGGTTCTAAAAAGTAGGATGGAGCAGGGTTGAATGATTTCCCTAAGGCTGGATAAAGTACCACATTTCCAGGTGTAGAGAAATCCAAATGGTGAGAAGCCTTACATTATGTATAAATATATATGTTTGTGGTCTATGAAAATATCCTTTAAAAAAGATCGTTGGTTTCAGGTTGAGAAGCTTCAGATTCAGTGACTACACACCTAGCAACCCCGGTGACAAGCAACACAGAAACAAGGCAGCGTTTGCAGGGCAGTAGCGGGCCAAAGCAACACCCACATACTGGAGCCCAGAAATTGTTAAAAAGAAGAAGCCTTCAGGCAAGTGTCCACCTACCATCTCAGGCATTTTGGCCCTTGGGGGATAGAATGACTTTTGCATGGACTGTGTCCATGTTCCATGTTCTTAACTTAAAGAATAATGGCAGGCCTGACTGTGATAAGTTAATAAGTAATTCTGAAAAATTGGAACTCGGGCTAGGGTGCAGAAATGGCCCATAAAAGGTAAATACAGGCAGAAAATTTCTATCCCCTTAATTTTTCTTTATCCACTATCAAAACCTCATTTATAGAAGGAATATCAAGAAAGGCTTAATTATCTATAAAGTAAATATGTCTATTTTATCCCCTACTGATCATGATACTATGTGTTTTCAAAATTATGTTGTTTCATGTTTAATACTTAAAAATAAAATTCAGTATTAAAATGATAATGGAATGCAATCTGTGACAAGTCTTTGCAATGTTCCTTAGGGAATATGTTTTACCAGAACAAAGAAGTATGTACCAAAGATGGTGGGTAATTACTAGGCAGTCAAATCTTTTCTAAATCCGGTCAGAAAATAGAGCATCCATAAAATGATATGGGCTAGTACTTTAACAATATATTGATAATCTAGTTTATGTAGGAGGCTTTAAAAGGATAGTAGTATAAATGTTTCTTAAACATATCTATTTAACCTTTTATGCTACTGAAATTTCCTGTCCATTTTTATTTCAATCTTGCATACGGAAATATATTTTGTTGTCATATTCAATTCTCCAGTTCACATTGCTAAATGTGACCTTTCTTATCTTTAATTAGAAATGTCATATTTGATTTTAGAAATTGTAATGCAGATTGAAAGAAGTTACAGCTTTTTATAGTTCTATAGAGACATCTAAAGTTATTTTATAACCTAATAACTGTAACAGATTTTATAGTGATTTAAACTGCCTTTTATGGGTCTAATTCAGATAATAATTTCCTAAATTTACTAATCATGTAAGCATCTCAATGCAGTATTTCTTATTAGACTTTACTTCTTTTTCCTGGAAAAGAATAAAAAATAGCCCAAAAATGCATTGCCTAAAAGAGAAATCCAATTTTCAGAAATGAAGCACATTTTGAACAATTTGAAAATGACTCACCCCTCATTGTTCACTTGCTGCCATGATTATGATGACCTAAGGAGGGCAAACTTACAGAAAAACGAAGTGAACATCAACATTGACCTGGTTCTTTTATTTAATTTTTTTCTGTCCTCTCCCAGCCAATATTTCTATGATTTCTTCAAAAGGATCACACATTTGCCTAAAGATAAAATGAATACTGTTTTATCCAGCAATCATTGGCAGGTAACATAATACACATAAAATAATTGCATATGATTATTCTTTTCCAGTTAATGCTGGAATGACCACTGAGCCTGACTACAATTAGCAATTTTCTGCTACATTTAGCCAAAGCCTGGGTATATGATTATACAAATAACTTTTCTTTTGAGAAGCTGTGCTTCATTTGAACTACCTAAGAGTTCTGTCTGCTGATTAATGTTTCTCAGGCAGACCCCATTGTGGATTCTATGACTAGTAGGGATATATTTCTGGTTTCTAATAAAGTGATTAACCTCTGTCTATTCAATAGATACAATTATAGCCATACTTCATGTGCGGGAAAATTGGATTTTCCATGTAGATCTACAAATAAAGAAAACACCATTTCCAAGGATGTCCTAACATTCTTCTCACCAGGAAATCACACAGATGTCAGTCTATAGAGCTGCATAGAAACCAGCATTTTTCCTGCCCCAGCCTCATGGTCTTCCTTTCTCCTCCTCATCCTCTCTGGATGGCCCACTCTTAGTCTTTTGGCTTCTGCTCTGTCAAACTTCAATGTTCCTTTGAACAGTCCAAGCACCCACCAAAGAAAGGGCATGTGAGGACACAGCAAGAAGGCAGCCGCCTACAAGTGAGAAAGTGAGCTCTCACAAAACCCAGCCAGCCGGGCACCTGGTCTCCAACTTCAGCCTTCAGAACTGAAGGAAAAGAACCCCTGTTTATACCTCCCAGTTTGTTGTATTTTGTTATGGCGGCCTGAGTTGACTAAGACACCGTCTCGTCTAAACTCTCTTAACAAATTTGAAGTTCATTGAAGATGTCCAAACCCAAACATTTTCTTTTGAAGTTCAGTGAAGATGTCCAATCCCAAACAAATTTTTTAATTTCATCTGAAGCGTGAAGGATCAGTTCCTCTCTATAACCTAACAGAGATATTAAACGTCAAATAAACAATCCATTTCTAGGCAAAGAAAAATCTTTTATAGGAATTTTGCAATTTATATTTCTTTCCATATTACAATATATCTTAAAATATTTGAAAGGAGGCACCTGGATTTTAATGAAATTTATTTGAGGACCACAGACAACCAACACAATTTATTAATCCCATGTATTTTGACAAGAAAGAAGAAATGTGTTAAATACCTGGCGATTTCTGTGTCTTTCCATGACTGCAATGTGGGATTTCAGATAGTGTCTCCCATAGCAGCCTGCTTCTCTCTATTGTGAGTTAAAATATGCTTCATGGATGTTGTGCTTTAACTGAGGTCTCAGCCATTCTTTGTTCTATTCCTGGGTGATGAATCTTCAAAAAACAGGATGGCCCAGCTGACCTGGCTCAGTGGTTGACCATCAACCCAGGAACCAAGAGGGCATCTGTTCAATTCCAGGTCACGGCACATACCCAGGTTTCAGGTTCAATCCCCAGTAGGGGCCATGCAGGAGGCAGCCCATCGATGATGTTCCTCTCTCATCGATGTTGCTATCTCTCTATCCCTGTCTCTCTAGAAATCAAGTAAAACCTATTTTTAAAAATGGTATGGACAGGCAAGTGTCTGTGTTTAACAGCACTGCTGTTTTGAGGCTCTAATGCCATGGCATTTATTCAAGATTCTTCTCTAAGGAGAGTAGCTAATCTGAGCTGAATGCTTAGGGGACAGAAGAGAATTGCTAAGAGACTAAAAGCAAATCTAATTTCAGTTGGCAATGTCTTTTTCCCACGTCCCCTGCGTCCTCTCTCCCATCTCACCCCAGCCATCACCTTCCTCAGAAGCGTTGTTTATTCATTTCCTGGACAGAGCAGCAGTATCTATCAGAGGCTTGCTACAGGGGCCTCCCACAGAGAGGAAACTGTTCCCCCAGTGTCTGGAGGTTCCTTGTGGCGAATATTATCCCACTTTTTATCAGGGGCTCCTCTTGTCGCTCTCAAACTGTCTCCGTCACAGAGAGGGTTCCCCCTTCACGGACCAACCCAACCCCCCTTCCACAACTCTTATAACCTCATTGTCATTTTAACTCCTGTCGCTCTCTTGGTTTGTATCAAGTTCCCTGCCGCCAATTCGCCAAGTCATCCTGCCATTTGCAGACCCTGAGCCATCACATTTACTAAAAACTACAAGGCGACAAAGTGGATAGGTCATTTTGTTTGACCGCCTCATGAATTCTAGGTTTAATAAGGAATAATAGCCGAGTTTGCTTATTCCTACAATAAAATCTGTGATGCTCCTTTAACACACAAGTATCATTTCTTCAGTAAACATGCTATGGACAAGCATATGCATGATTGAACTCTCCTTTAAACTGTCCCTCTCACTCCCCACAACTGTACTGCCGGCTTTAGAGCACTAAACAGCATAAAAACTTTATCCCTGAGAAGTTTAGAAACACAACAAGCATCAGTCTCATTGAAGGGTTTAATGGACAGAGAGATTGATTTGCTATCCTCACTAAATGCCTCTCTTTGCAGCAATCTGGGAGTCTATGACTGTTTTGTGGCCCATCAGGAATAATTGTAGTTATAATTTTATTAGTAGCTGGGGGATATAGTTATATTTCCTCCCATTTTCATTTTCAGGCAACTTTGCTGTGGACTTGTCTGCATCTGAATTAGGACATGAATTCAGAGCGCACCCTTGCCATTCTGCACCTAGGAGGGCATACCTGTCTGCTAGGCGTTATTTACAGAACACCCTTCATATTCCCTCCATGCTTCTAGTCAAAGACCTAACAGGCCTTTGTGTGCCATACCCTTCAATGCAAATATTTACATTTCTTTACTTTTTTATTGCCCTCACCCAGGGAACATAACCTGGAAAATCAGAAATGTTCTTACTTAAAATGAACCCCTGAATAACTGTGCATTTCAGATTCATGATTTGGGCAAGTATGTCTTTATCGCCGTAGTTTGAGGACCCCTGATAGACCAAATGGTCCTTTACCATTGTCCATTCATGAAGGCACGTGGTCACAAGCTGATAGTACCAGGAAGCAGGATGAAAAACAGCTGCCTAAGTGGTATGCACTTGTTGTTAACTCTCCTGGGGGCAGAGGAACTGCGTTGTAGCAACGAAGGCTGAGATGCATCCACAGCAGACAAACGTCTCCTGGCCCTTTCAGACAACAGTTACGTGTGTGTGTGTGTGTGTGTTTGTGTGTGTGTGTGTGTGTGTGTACAGTGAGTGTGAAGGGAGGGAAATCTGGGACTACTCGTTGGAGAGACTAAGCTAATTGTCAACATGTGGCTGGTTCCTTGGGATGGTGGGGGTAGGGCTGGTGAAGGAAGACTGTCCTCAGTTGGCCCTCTTGCAGCTTAATCCCAGGCAGCCCATGAAGACAGCTGTAGATGCATTTGAAGACAATTGTAAAGGACTCAAGGTTTACTTTTTGGTTGTTTTTATTTTTAGTTTTCCGTGGAGCCTGGCTGTGGTAAGGAAGTGTTAGCCCTCTCAGCCAGATTTCTCTGAGACAGTAAGATTCTTGGGGAAACCATAGGTGAGACATTGACTAGTATTCTCAACCTTCCTGCACCAGATTGGATGTACAATGTGGATAAAGGAGACCTCCCTGGAGAATGAGAAACTGACCTGAAGCAATTGAGATAAATTCTTGTGGTCAGCCCCACCACCAGGGGGACGTTCCCTAGTCCTTATGCTGAAATGAGGCAAGGGGTCAAGAGAAGTTAGCAGAGCAACAGGGCCACAGGTGTTCCATGTTAAAGAGGATTCCTTTAAAGAGTTGCTGCTGTTGGAGCCAAACCTGAGTCAGTGGGAGTGTGAGTCAGTGGGAGGGTGCAAACCTAGTGGTCCCCGCAGGGAAGCAGTGTGACTGTGCCGTTAGGTCAAGGGGCCCCGCAGACAAGGAAGAGGGTCTTATCACCAATACAGAGTGCTGGGTGGAGTGAAAACATTCGAAATTCATTTTCCTGAAGCAGAACTGCTGCCACACTGCTCCAGCGGGAAGGTAAGTGAAGACTTGTTTAATGGCATAGAGTTCCTCCGTGTCTCTCTGTGTGTGTCTTTCTGTGTCTCTTTCTGTCTCTCTATGTGTCTCTTTCTTTGTGTTTCTCTTCACATCTCTGTCTCTCTGTGTATCTGTGTGTCTCTTTCTGTCTCTCTCTCTTTCTCTTCCTGTTTCTCTGTGTCTCTCCATCTCTCTATGTCTCTTTGTCTCTGTGTCTCACTCTGTGTGTGTCTCTCACTTTCTCTTTCTGTGTCTCTGTCTGTCTGTCTGTCTCTTGTCTGTGTCTCTCTCTGGGTCTCTCCCTTTCTCTCCTTCCACCACCCCCTATCCTCCACTCTTCTTCCTCAGCTACTTTAAGTAGAAAAAATGGTGAGAGCTAGAATTTTGGGGACAGGTTTGGGAACGACTATGAGTGTGCTTGGGGACTTCGAAAGGGGAGGAATGAAAACTTTTATGGTGTTTTGGATATGGGGAGCCACAGGCGATAACCTACACAAAACCCTGAAAGAAAAGGCACCTGGATTCAGCTCATTGGCTTTGGAAAGAGTTCATAGTGGGGAGGGGAGCTCATGTGACCTGTGTGCCTAGTCTGTGTCCTGTGGATGATTCTCCATCTGAGTGTTTAGTGGAAAGTGATGTGTGACCTTTGTCCTTCCCTGTCACATGGTACAGGGGCAATTCTCTTGGTTGGGAAGGGCCACATATTGAGAATGGCTAGTGGGACCTGAAGATTGCTCCCCACCCCCACCATGCATCCCTGGCTGGTCTAACAGAAAGAGTACAGCATCTCAGAAAGAGAAAGGAAAGTTGTTGGCTTGATTAAGGGTGGTGAGAGATGCAATAGCTCAACACAACAGCCTTGCGGAGTCAGCAGAAAAAGCTAACAGGAGCTGGAGGTTTGCAGCAGATTATTGCCAATTGAATTCAGTTGTTCCTGCCATAGTCTCAGCTGAGCTGTGGCCGACATCATCAGAGGAGCTGAATCCGTTCTCCAAATTGATTGCCGTTGTGTGTCTTGCCCCCTCAATGTCTCGGCCTGGTTCACTGATGTTTTGGCTGAGCTGAAACCCACTAGCATCACTGCGCTGCTGGGGCTGTTTTATCTCAGCTGCAGCTTTCAGAAAATAGTGTGATTCCCTCCAGTCAGTGGCCATAACTCAAGGCCATTCTTATAGTTCTGGCCACAAGAACTGGGGGAGAACTTTGTTATCTTTTTACTGACTCTTAGGCTGTTCCCAATAGCATCAGTGTTTTTGGTATGCCACTTGGAAAACTATCTAGTGGGGAAATAATTCATGGCTGCTAACAAAATTGTCTGGGTTGCTCATGCAGACACACAGTAGAGTCTGCTCTCGGAGACCAAACTGCAGTGAAGCACCAGATTGTTACCGCTGTTCCTGGATCCCTCATGGTGCCGGGCATGGTAACACATCTACCAATATAGACGGGGTACGGGGCAAAGGACTGCAGAGGCAAGGAATACAGCATGATTTATGACTCCTCTAAAAGGCAAATAGTTTGTGTCAAGGTGAGGGAGGTCACAATGTTTGGAGTGTTGGTCCAATCCACTCCTGGCAGACTGATGGCATTGAACTTTTGATCCCCTCTCAGGACTATTGGTGGTGCTTCAGTACTGTTGACCCATTTGAGGGTTGCATTGTTGCTGTTACAGTCTGTTCCTCTGACTCTGGGGCATTCTGTGGGGTAGACAAATAGCTATTGGTCTGTTGGTATGAACCTAAAGAACAGTGGGCTGGGCCCATTGACTTCAAGCAATCCCTCCAACACAGGGATTGATCACATTCTTCAAACTGAACTGAATACAGCTTTCACCAGCCAGCTGGGGAGCCATGCTGCAGACCCAGCACCCTTTGCATAAACACTTGGGGCATCTGAGCAATGCAAACCACACTCTTTCCAGAGGCACCATGTCCTCCCTCCTCTGTGCTTCTGTGTGAAGATGAGCATTTCTCACCCCCCTCCTGAAGACATGGGGACTGGTTTCCTAGAGGTAGACATGCCAGCTCTCACAGGACCTCAGCTCTCTCTGAAATGAGGCTGTTGTGGGTTAATCAAGGAGGTTCCTGGAGGAATAACAAATACATTATTTACACATTGTTTGCGGGTAGTTTTTATCGCGCGCTAGCAGGTGGCGCGGGCCATTTTTGCTAATTTTTTGCGCAAATGGCAACGTTCAGTAAAATTACGATAACTTTAGTTTACGTATTTATATGTTACCTGCATTCTACCGCTAGTCTATAAAAAACGTATTAATACGTGTCCCCCGCTCTACTTACAGTCAACGTAAAACGTATAAATACGTTTCCCGCATACAATGTGTTTACTTGCCAACTACAGGCAGTTGTCTATACATTGAGAATCCTCCAGTGAGAAAAGGTAGACTTTGTCCTAGACTTTAGCTAACGTGATGAGTGATGCCAATGTGTCCCTGGAAGACCATCAGCTCACTTTCAGCTCACCGGCCAGGGTGTTGTAAATGAGACTTGTCCTCTACTTGAGTTTGCAGGCCAAAGCAGTATGCAAATGCTAATCCATCCTATTGTACTTGGATTAATGCTTTAGGCCAGGTAAAAAAAGGTCAATACAAAAACTTAAGGAGAAAGCCATATGGTGAAGGTAATTCTTAATAAAATATTTCATTGAGAAAGGGTGGATTTTTTTCTCTAAAGTAAAATCTCTATTCTTTCCACCCTCAGTTCCATTTCCCATCACCATTTGTGTGCCTTGAGTATTGCAACTTCCTCTACACCTGGCCCAATTCAACCCATTCTCCACACGGCGGTCACAGTGCTGTTTCTGTAAATGTACATGCAGGTGAACCGCTCCCCTGCTGCACTCCCTCCAGGCCAGCGGTTCTCAACCTTGGCTGCACATTGGAATCACCTGGGGATCTTTTTAAAATCCTGACTTCTGGGCCTCATCCTCCGGAAATTCTGTTTCTTTGTTATGGGGTGGGGCCACAGCATTAGTAACAAAGAAACAGAATTTCCGGAGGATGAGGCCCAGAAATCAGGATTTTACAAAGATTCCCAGGTGATTCCAATGTGCAGCCAAGGTTGAGAACCACTGCTCCAGGGGCTTTTGATGGACTCGGGGCCAAGTCCTCAGAAGGCTCTCCGGCTCTTTCATGAGATGAACCCACAGTGTCCAGTCACAACTCTTGCCCCTCCTCTTCTCACACATGACATCTTAGCCCCGTTGAGCTAACCTCATGTCTTCAAATAGACCTTGATTGTCCTCAGGCTTGGGTTTCTGCCAGAAGTTCTCTCCTTTGTGCATTTGCCTGGGAGATGCCTACTGTCTTCAGGTATCACAGGTGGTTCCCTAACTGGTAGCTCTGTCCCTCTGGAGGTTGGGTGTCCTTCCCATGTACTCACAGTGGCCCACAGCTTTCTTTCTCATTGCCATCTGCTTTTCTCTCTCTCGTCCTATGTAAGTTCTTTAAGAGCAGGGACTGGTTTTGTCTTGTTCTCTGTTGTAGCCCCCATGTATGTCATACTGCTAGACTCGTGGTAAAAGTTCAATGCATCTTTGCTGAATAAAAATGTTTTTCCTCATTATAATAGATTTGGAATTGATTGTGTTTTAATTGTATATCTGCCTGCACAATATATAATTGATACATACACAGGTGATCTTCATTTTGGGTTTTGTTAGGATGATTTAAACTTTGAGAATGCTTTTAATTCCTAAAACTGCATGGCCTCATTATGTTAATGGCCTTAATTAGGCATCTGTATGAGATCCTCTGTCAATACACTTGTGAGCTGTTTCTTAAGACTGCACGATAAATCAAAAGAGCCAGCGATTAAAAGGCAAACATAATGTTGACAGTGTGGCCTGGGTTTAGACAACAGGATGCGCTGCTTTTGGAAATGGTGTTTTCTGTTAGTTCTTTGTGCGGATACTTGAGGCTTGGCTGTCCTTGCTCATGTGGCGACAGAGGGTATCAGATCCATTTGACAGTGAGCTGAACACCCGCAAACTCCACGGAGAGGCACGCACCCCCTCCCCCTGAGCCGGTGACATGAGGTGCCTCAGTGGCCTCCATCCTGGCAGGTCTGAGTGACGCAGAGAACGCAAGGAGGCTTTCGCCTTACACTCCAGGCGAACGTGGGTGATGCTCTCTGTTCAGAGTTCTGGGCCTGCTTGAGTGGCGATGCCAGTTCTGTTTCCGTGAAATGGCAGGAGCTTCATTACACAAGCATATGGGAAGCTGAGCCTGAGGGTAGGAATTCCTGGCAGCTCGGGGAAAGAGGCGGAATGGTTTGCCAACTCCATCTGCTTCATTTTCCTAATAATCTAACACCTGCCAAGGAGACGCATCTTGTATCTCAAAATGGCTGAGAATTACAGAAGCACCATAAGCTCGTTCAAATGCCTCGCTCCGGTGAGTGGGAGCGTGGCCTCCAGCTTCCCTATGTGCTGTGAGATGAGGAGGATGCTGGTCTCTCTCAGGGACATCCCGCTGCCACTAGGCCTGTTTCCTGCCTGCCTCCTGCATCCTGGTGCATCTGAAATACGAGGCTGATTAAATAGTGGGCATCTGAGACAAACAAAGCCTTCATCCAATTGGACTATTTACCAACGTTCCCACCAGACAGGGAGCCTGGATAAAGCCTCGTTTTCTTTAAATTTTAATTGTGAGATAAGCACCTGCCTCCCCTAAAAAAGAAACAAATACCCATTTTCTAATGTAAAGTTATCATGATTCAGTTTAGTTAGTGTCTAGTTTACTTAGATTTAGTTTTGTTAGTTTAGACCAAATTGTTTCAAATGAGAACTTTCTCCCAATTATTCTTGACTGGTTTTCAAAGGTCCATACCGCCGTGGTTTGTTGAAGCCCTGGTCTCCCCTTGAAGGCGAGAGATATAGATGGAGATGGGGTCAGGCCGACAGTACAGGGGAGGTTGAAAGTATCCTCCTGAGAATTACATACCCCTTCTGAATCCTTTTTTTTAAATAAAAGGAACATCTGAGAAATAATAACTTACCTGTTGTGACTAAATAACTTCATCTCTCCAAATAATAAATGGTGACTTTCCTTAAATACTGGGGCTTATGAGTAAAGTTCAACCGAGCGAGCATTCCATTTTTGCGAGCACTCATTCTTTGAAGAATGAGAAGGATTTATATGATATGTACTGTTACTATTAACCTTGGGAAGTAGATTCCATTTTCAAAGACACCCTCAATGTAGGATAAAGGAGAGTGAGCGGTCTAGCGACAGACATCAGCTGGTCAGATTGACTTTTGCTGTGTATTAAGATCCAAACAGAAAACAGCTCTTAGGAGATGAAAGCATCAAGTTCTAATCTTTTAGAAATACCTCTCACAAGAGAAAGAAGTGAGTGGTTTTAGTGAGAATACACAGCAGTGACTAATATCGGTCTTATTATTCTAAGAAAGGTTTTTATTGGCAATATAAAATCCCTTCAAATAGTGCATTTTCTTGACAGCTCTTACAAGAATTTGACCCAAATGCTTCAAATAATTATTATATGATCTTTTGGCAGGATTGCACATAGACCTAATCGCCATCCACCTTGTTCTTTGCCTTTCATAATTCTTAAATAATATTGTTGATGATTGGTTTTAATCCATTATTAGCCAGTGCATTGTTATTTTTATTATTCTATAACGAATGTATATGGTGCTGATAACTTGTTTACTTTACTTGCTTTTGAAACCAGGTTGAAAAACAATCTCAGAATTTAATACTCTCTGTACTAAAACACTATTGAAATCTAGGGTAATATATGTTTCTGAAAAATTGATAGCCTAATTATAGCCACAAAAAATTTATAAAGTGATACAAAAATGAAATAAATTTATAATTATATATCAGAAATATCTGGAGAATGCCAAAGTTCTCAATTCTTGAAGTGCAGTATGGTGGGATGAAGGAATAAAAAGAAGACAAAAATAAGAATATAGCAAATAACAATATTGACTAAAAGCCATTAAGTTTCATGATTCCCCTACCACCTTCTTCCTATCCTATATCACTTTGTTCTACCCTAGTCTCACCTCTAACTAGTTTTTAGTACGTTTTGTGTGTATTTGTGTGCGTGTCTTTGTATATTAGAAATGCATCATGCATTTTATTCCCTCTATTCAACCTTCCTGATTAATTCTGGGTTAACAAAAGGGAAGAACCACTGCTTTCATAAATACTTGGGATGAAACATGAATCATCAATTTTATTCCTTTTCTTTTGAGTGCTTCCTCTATATTCTTTTTTAAAGTTTCACATTCTTTTATCTTTGATCTTAAAGATCACTACAGGATTATGTTATTCCTTTAAGATACATATTTTTCAACTTGTAAACATTTTGGGGTGGGTGACATTAGGTAACTTACTACTTCATTATGGTAGTGTCATAAGTTCTGAGTAAGTTTTATTTCCAAAGGTAGTTCACATTTATAGAGCCTACTGGAATCTTGCTAAAACCTGGCTCAAAAATATATGCATGAAGGAACATTTCAGACATGGTATGAAGGAGATACCAATATTTTCTAATTCAGGATTTAAATGAGATGCAATGTGACTCTTTCCAAGATCACCTATGTCTAGTTATGTCAGACATATGATTAAAGTTCTTCAAGTTCTAGTCTAGAACTAAACTAATGGTGGTGATGGTATTTCTTGTTTTTATTACTTTAAAGATATTGTCCAGTAAAATACACTGAGAATTTTGGAATATTTCCTTATCAACTTTCTTTGCATAGAGGTTTTGTTTTCTGTGTTCTTGGCTATAATAATAACACATATATAATTTTTTATTTAATATTTTTAACCTAACAGTTACATGAGCACATTCTATATCTTTTTGTCATTATGAGGTTTTCTCTTTTTCAATGAAATATATATTTTGATAGGTATTATAAAAGTAATATGAATTTGCATTGAAGAAAACCTGGTAGGATACCCATCAAACAATCAACAAAGGCTACTGAGTGAAGTGGAGCCATAAGCAGAGGACACTGGACTCCCCGCTCTCAGTTCCTCTGCTAGCTAGGTAAATAAATAAAAATTCCTTTCCTGGCAAAAATCTCAGCCAATAGAGAAATAGATTCCACTAAACATTAACGACTAGTGGGCATACACCATCCCAGACCTTTGAAAAATATATTCGTGTATAATATTTCAGTTGTTACTCTAGATTTCTAGAATTTGGCAAAAACACATTGAAACAATATATAAAGGTCTAATAAATGTTGTCTCCTAACCTCCTTCCCCTGTAAACTTCCACCCTGTGTCCCACGTGTCATTCCCACAGGCAAATACGTCACTCATTGCTTGGTGGCTTAGTTTTTGATTGCCACCTTGTTTCTAAATGAGTTTTTAAAATTTCCTATTTCTTGATGGACAACTTGAAGTAATCAACAGAGTAACCTCTCCCTCCTTCCAACTCTCTGCTCCTGTTAGTCTGCTAATACAATCCCAATGATTTTCTATTGAAATAAATTTTTAAAAATTCTCTGCTCTTGATGACATAATTTGTGGTTACGAAGCCTGTGTCAGACTTATTTATTTTTGTGTGTAATGAAGTTTCAGGAGTTTCTCGAGAGGTGTGGAAAACACACAGCTTTCCACCTCCACTGCTATTTATTTTTATTTATTTTTTCTCTGAATTGTCTCACCAGTGCCATCTCTTTTTAATCCTATGTCCCCTTTCATCTTCTTTTACACAGCTCTGGGCCTAATGATTTTTGTTGTTGTTGTTTTGGTCTAAATTTATTGAAAACAAAAAGTAGCTTTAATTTTCCTATTTTTACTCTTAACTAGTGAGCCTATCGGACAGTAGAGCAGCACTTTAAATTATGTCATTTCATTTTGTTAGAACACAGATGAGAAAAAAAACAAGATTGATTCCTAGCCATGGCCACTCTCTGTGGGGGGGGTTGCATGCTCTCCCCATGTCCGTGTGGGTTTTCTCTGGGTCTCCAGTTCCCACATCCCAAAGATGTGCCTGTGAAGTGAGCCGGTGTCTCTTCACTGTCCCAGTCGAGTGGGTGTGGATGTGAGTGTGCCAGGGGATGGGATCCTGGGGTCCGGTATTGTACCCTGAGCTGCCAAAGCTCAGGACTGGAATAGGGGGTTAAAAAATAATTCTTGTTTTTACTAATCCCTAAATGTATTTATAGCTCACATTAATTTCAATGTTTAATATTAGAAGCATTTGGGGTCTTTACTGGAAGTTCACTGATGTTTCTGTGACCAGAAATATGTCATAGGAACTTAACTCCTGCTTATTCTTATCAATTGCTTTTGCTTAACGTAGTGGTTTCCAAGAAACTATGGATGACGTTAAGTGAGGACTTAACTACATAGAATCACAATTCAATTAATAAATCAATGACTTTTCGATTGACATGGGGGGCATTTGTGCAGACCTTTGGACACATTCCTTGAGTATGTCAAGTCTTGCTAGTGTCAGAGAACACTCTCAAGGGCTCCCTAAGGACTTGGTTCCCACTCTAACTTCCAGAAGACCCACCAGCATGTCACTGAAATAATGGATTCGCATCACTACTTCCATTCTTTAAACCCTGATCTCTCTATTTCACAATCTCTCTAGGGGAGGCTGAGATTCCAGGTTCAGAGTTGCTGATGCTCATCGTTGTAGGAAAAACAGTGGCAGAAGTCCGGGACTGATGGAAACATATGGAAGCTAAAGGTAGCTAAAGGTACTTCTTGTATTTCATTCAACTTTTCCAGAAAGTTCCCCATGCAACACCTGAGACAAACTCTTGGACCTGAATTTCAAAGCAAAGGTGGTGCTCCCTAAATACTTGGATTCATGTCAAGTGTGTATAGGAATAGGAGATAAAAGAAGTCAGAGCATTCAACAAATTATTTTTTAAATCTGGAAAGCAAACTTTAAGGAAAATTAAGATTATACATATTACGTGGATAAGGAAAGACTGTAGGGAACTTAATAATTAGAAATAATGTTTTCTTTCTTGCCAATGAAAGCAAGGATAAAAGAAATTGGCTTAGAGAATGAAACATTTTGTTTAAATGTTATAACATACTTTTTGACGTGTGGCTTTTGTTACAACTCTTAAGCATATAGTGACTCTCCTCTGAATATCTTTAAAAATAGATGATAGTTATTTTTGGCATTGTTTGGCATCTAAAGGTCAATTAATAACACCTTATGTAAACTACTATTCCCAATGTTCCAATGTCTTTTTACTTTTTTACATGATACATATACAATGGCTGGTTTTTCTTTGCAAATTTGGTATATTTTTTTTGTGTGTGTATAACAAAGCTATTCATAGGCTCTGTGATATTTCTTCTCTTTATTAAATTACTATTCACTAAATAATATAAGTCAGGATTCTTTGTGGACAGTGCATGTTCTAATGTCAGGGTTTGCTAGGATTGCTACCCAATTTTTTTCCATCCTTAGCCTCTATTCAAGGTCCTGGTTTCTCATGTTGGGTTTCCTATGATCCCATGCATCACAGCATTTCTGCATAACCTAAAGCTGTATACCATTTCTCTTTTGTGAGAAGTATTGTAAAACAAGATAATGCTAAGGGTGAACTACTCCTAGTACTTTTCCAGGATGTATTTGAAAATAAGTGAAACAATATTTCAGCTCCAGCCCTAACACTGAAGTATTTTATTAAAGCACTTTTGATGTTTCTCTTGAAATTATCATGTTTTCTTTGATTACAAAATCTGCCATTATCAACTGGTACACCTAGTAGAGATGACATTATAGTGAATTAAAGAATGTTTGAGGTTTAATAACTTTCAAATAGAAGTTTGTTCAGATAGAATTAATGTAAACTCAGGAAGACAGAAAAATTTTAAATGACCTCATTCTGTACTCCTTGTTCTATGTCTAACAACTCAAGGCAGGATGATTTGCATAAAGTTTCTTCCTGTAACTTTCATTTCCAGATAATCAAGTGAGACTACTGGTGGGAAGTTTATAGTCCCTGTTCTAAATGGAAGGGTGCATTTTGGCAAAAGTATATTTGGAAATTTACACTTCCCTTATTTGGTGTAAAATCTAGGTAAATGAGGATTTTTAGATGAATGTCATAAGGAACCTTTTATACTGTGCTCTGCCTGGTGGCAAACGTGTGCAGCAGAAAGAAAGAGGAAAGATGCTTGCATTTATAAAATCCTGGTCAATAATTTTCTTCTTTGAGTTGGGCTTGAATTTAGTCCCTTGGCATAGTGGATGCAGATTAGTCAATAACATCTTAGAGCCCAAAGATCTCTGCCTTGCATTCTTTGTCTACATTATTCCCAGGACCCTAAAAAGACACCATTGTTGGGGAAATGGTTTCTGCTACTCATAACACTTTATCACTTTAGGTTGTTGCCTTCATGCTAATTATAGTTTCCAGAGTAAATGTAATCACCAGGTCCTTGGGGAGATCAGGTGGGAGAAGCAACTCCTAATTCCATAGGTGGGAGCCAGGGTGGTGTTAGCTGGTTTCTCCACCTGGCAGTCTGGGCTCCCCATCTCCGGTGGGAGAGCCCATTGGCATTGGTAGGGGCCATGGGAGGGAAAGGAAGATGTTCTCTAATGCTCTTTGTTTCAAAGATCTAGAGGTAGATTATTGGATCTTTTCTAATCCAGTCCGTCTGTACTGAAGTTACGCTAATTCCTTCAAGAGACTGACAAAACTGGTTATCGATAGCCTTAATTTCTTTAAAATATATTTTTATTGGTTTCAAAGAAGAAGGGAGAGGGAGAGAGAGAAACACCAATGATGATAGAGAATCATTGATCGGCTGCCTCCTGCAAACCCCCCAATGGGGATGGAGCCTGCAACCCAAGCATGTGCCCCAAACAGGAATTGAACCTGGGACCCTTCAATTTGCAGGCGGACGCTCTTACCACTGAGAAAAACCAGCTAGGGCATAGCCTTAATTTTTAAGAACTATGCATTTATACTTTTTGTGTGTGTTTCTGTGTATGTGGTATTTTAAAAGGGTATTTCAAAGAGAAAAAAGGATGAATCCATAACAGTTAGCTAACGGGCATCACAGTGCATTAATTTTTGAGCTTTTCTCTTTTCCTCTTTGTGCATTAGACATCTACAAAATATATAGTTACACTTTCCATATCCACTATACAAAACTGTAAGGATGAAATGAGATAACTTACGCATCAACACTTAAAGTAGAGGTGCCATGTAAAAAGGAAATGAACTCTGGGATTTTTTTTTCTCTTTGTCCCCATTAACGACTAGCAGAACGCAAAACTGAGTTATATTTTCAATTTATATTTAAGTAACGTATGTTGAGATGTGTATCTTTTACTCCTTAACCTTTGTGTGCTGGCAGCAACATATGATAAAATGAAATCTCCCTTTGAGGGTAATGAGGGCTGAGGTCAAGGACGTGCGGACTACAGGAGAGTCAAAGGCAACTTGTGCCTTTTTCTTCATCTTTGGAACAACTGGGTAACAACTCTTACCCCACAAAAAGCAGGTGAAGGTAATCATGATAGTTTGCATTTTCAGGGTTGTTGGTACACTTTCTCCTAGTTGTTATGCTGTTAGGGCTAGAGGTTGGAGATCTTAAGCAAGACAGGGCCAGAAAAAGTCTCTGCCTTGATGCCTTCTTTCTTCTAAGACTTGAGCTAGAGAAATTTTGTGAGACTTTTAGCAAATGTGGAAAATATTAGTATATTTTATGGACTTCATGACTGGCTGGTGGTACACACGGTGGCACCACATTATTGGAAAGGCAGATATAGTGACATCCAGAAGCTAAATTGTATAATGAATGTAAAAGAATAACTAAAACTAATAACTAAAATTTCAGCCTCAATTTTTTCCATGGTGCTCTGTCCTTTTCACATAGTAGTAGAAGGTTTAATCATATAGAGATTTATGCTGTCTTATTAGAAAGTAGAGGCCCGGTGCACAAATTTGTGCACCAGTGGGGTTCCTTGGCCTGGCCTGCGGGATTGGGCCAAAACAGGCTCTCTGATATTTCCCAAGGGGTCCAGGATTGCGAGAGGGTGCAGGCCAGGCTGAGGGACCCCACTGGTGCATGACTGGGGCCAGAGAGGAACGCGGTAGGTTGGCCAGCTGGGGAGGGACCTCGGGAGGGCTCCAGGGACCTCGCCCATCTTGCTCAGTCGTGATTGGCCAGACCCCAGCAGCAAGCTAACCTACCAGTTGGAGAGTCTGCCACTTGGTGGTCAGTGCACGTCACAGTGAGTGGTTGAGCAGTCTTAGCATATCATTAGCATATTACACTTTGATTGGTTGAACAGATGACCGGACACTTAGCATATTAAGCTTTTATTATATAAGATACCACTATGATTATAATATTTAAAGAAAGCTGTAACATTTACTTTGCAATGGTAGAATTAAAAATGAATTATGAAGAAATATTTAAATGATAATATAGCTCACTGACAAATTATAAACAATAGAGATGAGACAAAAATAGTACTAAAAATCTCTCAATGGTAAAAATCAATTTGATTGCCTAGTGTAGTGATATTAGACATTAAATAATGGTAATACAGAGAAAGTTAAAAAAAGTTAACTAGGTTGAAACAAATATAATTAACTATGCATGGGCAAATAGGAAATCTAAATCATGCATTTTGAGGTACAATCAGATTGAACTTTGAAAAGAGCATATTGATGAATCAAGTATTGCAAAGATACTTCAAAAATAGTATTGCCTAGGTTTCAAGCAGCATTAAGTACATTCACAATGTTGTGCAACAATCAATACTACCTAGTTCCAGAATATTTTTGTCTCTCCCAAAGGAATGGGAGGCCATGTGCTCACATTTTTAGGATATCCGTTCTTTCATAATGGAAACTAAAAATATGCTAAAGATCGAAATGCCTTCTTCCCTGAGGGGTCATAGAAAGGAAGTGTAGCTACACGATCAGAGGTAAAAATTTGGCACCATAAATTTTTTAAAAGGAGGGGGGAAAAGCTTTAAAATGAGAGTAAATCTTGCTTCACTATCAGCAAAAAAGCTGCTGACATCAAAGCCATCACCAGTTAAGATGTTCTTCAAGGCTACTGCCCTTTGCATGGTGATAAGCTGAAAGTGCTTCACCACTCAGAAACCACTGTGCTTTGGAAAGGGAATTGGATAAGCACATCTTTTTTATATCTAAAAACTATACTCTAAAATTTAAGAAGTGAAAGACCATTAATTAACCTCATCTCCTATCATTTTAATTTGGCTCCCTTTCTCTGCATTGGCTTATTTTGTTTTCTGTCCATTTTCTCTTGCTTTCCACACAAATCATTTTCTTTACTCCTACACAAAGGCATAATCTATAATAATAAAAGGGTAATATGCTAATTAGACCGGATGTCATTCTGGACGTCCTTCTGGACAAAGCTGGGGCCAGCGGGAAGCCAGCTTAGTCCCGAGTGCCTGTGGGCAGCCAGAGGGAAGCCAGCCCAGGTCCTGGGTGCCAGAGGGAAGCCAGTGCCGGAAGCTGGGGGATGGAAGGCCTACTCTTGCACAAATTTTGTGCATCGGGCCTCTAGTACAACCATAAAAAGGCACATTCAGGAGTCATGCCCCCCTTCTTTAAAAGAATTAAATGTTGCCTTTTCACCATTAAATATATTTATGTATACATCTGTATGTACATATCTGTAAATCTACATATTCATCATTATGTACCCAATTTAGACTCTAGAGGTCCAGATGAGAGGACCATGTTTTCTTGAATAACATTGGTTATAGGGAGCCACATATTTTTAAACAGCTACATACATAATTTCTTGGTGGTGGTAAAATACATATAAAATGTATCATTTAAACCACTTTATTCAACAGTAATTCAGCAGCATTAAGAATATTCACAATATTGTGCAACAATTAATACTATCTAGTTCCAGAATATTTTTGTCACCCCAAAGAAAACCCTGAACCTATTAAGTAGTCATTTTTCCTCCTACTGCCCTCAACCTCTGGCAACCACTAATCTGCTTTCAATCTGTATGGATCGTCCTATTCTAGGTGTTTTATATAAATGAAATCAAACAATATTGTTGTTGTTTTTTTTGTCTACCTCCTTTCACTTAGCACGTTTCCCAGGTTCAGGCATGTTGTAGCATCTATCAGCAATTTATTCCTTGTTGATTCCATTCATCAGCTGATGGTCATTTGGGTTGTTTCACATGTTGGCGATTATAAATAGTGCTGCTATGTAAATTCAAGTATATTCTCTTTGTTTGACCACCTGCCTTCAGTTCTTTGGGGTATACACCTAGGAGTGGAATTGCTGGGTCATATGGTAATTTACATGTTTCATTCATTGAGAAACAAACTGTTTCCAAAGTAGTTTATTAATTTGATATTCCAACCAGCAACAAGTGCTCCCCTTTTCTCTGCATTCTGGTCAATACTTATTATTTTCCTTATTAAATTATGTCCATTCTGGGGGTGTGAAATGGTATCTGGTGATTTTTGATGAGCATTTTCCTAATAACTAGTGATATTGAGCATCTTTGATGGCCATTTGTTTATCTTGGGCCTCATACCAACTCAAGTCCTGTGCCCACTGTATTAGTTTTTTAGTGATGCTATAACAAAGTACTACAAACTGATGACATAAAACAAAAATTCATGGTCACATTTTGGAGGTTAGAAGTCCAAAATCAAGGTGTTGGCAGGGCCATGCTCCCTCTGAGATCTTCATGGGAATCCTTCCTGGTCTTTTCCTAGATTCTGGTGTTTTACTGGCAACCTTTGGTGTTCCTTAGCTTGTAGACATATCATGCCAATCCTCTTTTCATATGGGCTCTTCCTGTGTCTGCTTCACACAGCTGCATTTACATAAGGACTCTGCTCATATTAGATTTGGGCCCACCCTATTCCAGTATGACCTCATCTCACTAATTACGTCTGCAACCACTCTATTCCAAATAAGCCATTCTGAGGTACTGGTATTGGAACTTCAACATACCTCCCTTGGGGGAATACAATTCAAGCCATTAACATCCATTTTTTTTTAAAATGGGACTTTGCCTCTTTTGTTGTTGATTTGTATAACATATTTTATATTCTGGATATTAGATCCTCATCAGATTTGCTTTGCAAATATTTTCTTTCTAAGAAATATCTTTTCATTTTCTCAATGTCCTCTGATTTTAGTTTTTAATTTTGATAAGCCCAATTTACTTTCTTTCATTGCTTGTGGTTTTGGTGTCATAACTAAGAAACCATTACCAAATCAAGGTTATGAAGAATTATGCATGTTTCCTTCCATTAAACTATACATTTATCCTTATGCTAAGTCTCTATATTTGGTGCCTTGTAGTTTTACCGATATTTCTATTACTGTAGCATTGTAGTAAGTTTTAAAATTGGGATGTTTGAGTCTTCCAAGTTTGTTCCTTTTTTTTTCAATGTTTTTATGGCAATGCTATATGGCTTAGTTTACTGTAGTTTTGTAATATAGATTAAAATCAGAAAGTGTATGCTTGCAGCTTTATTTTTCTTGTTCAAAATTGTTTTGAGTATTTGGGACATTATGTACTTCCACACAAGTTTTAAGATTGTTTTTCCCATGTCTGTGATAAATGCCATTGGAATTTTAATAGGAAATGCATTATATTTGTAGATTGCTTTGGGTAGTATGGTCTTTTAAATAACAAATTCTTTCAATTCATAAATAATTTCTTTCAATTTTAGCTTTATCAGTGTTTTGAACCCTTTTTTTTCTGTTGGAGAATGATGGTAAAACGCCTATTCCACCATTTTGTTGCCATCATTTCCTTTTTATTTCTTCACGTGGCTTTGAGTTCTTGTCTACTGCCATTTCATTTCATCATGAGTAACTTTTTTAGCATCTATTATAGGTAAGTTTAGTAGCAACTGAGCCAAACTGATCAGGCTGGACTGTACCATTTCTTTCTTTTTAAAAAAATATATTTTATTGATTTTTTACAGAGAGGAAGGGAGAGGGATAGTTAGAAACATCGATGAGAGAGAAATGTCAATCAGCTGCCTCCTGCACACTCGCCACTGGGGATGTGCCCGCAACCAAGGTACATGCCCTTGACTGGAATCGAACCTGGGACCCTTCAGTCTGCAGGCCGATGCTCTATCCATTGAGCCAAACCGGTTAGGGCTGGACTGTACCATTTCAATTAACCTAGCTTCAAGTTCACTGGTTTTTTATTTTGCCTGTCCTACTCTTGAATCCCTTTAGTGAAATTTTCATTTCTATGGTGTTGTCCAACATCAGAATTTGTATGACTCAGTTATTTATTAATATTATTTATTTGCAGAGACATTGTCCATGTTTTTCCTTTAGTTCTTTGTCTATGGTTTCCTTTAGCTCTTTGAGTTCATTAAGTTACGGTGTTGATTTAGCAAGTCCACTGTCTGCTTCCTCAAGAAGAGTTTCTCTTCATTTCTTTCTTTCCTGTGAATGGACAATGCTTTCTTGTTTGAATTCCTCTTTGTATGTTGCCCCCTTTTCTTTGTAAACTGGCCATTCTGAATATCGTGGCAGCTCTGGAAATTGGATTCTGCTCCCTTCCAGAGTTAGCTTTTGTTGCTTGTTGTGGGTTGTGGCTGTTGAGTGACTTTCCTAAACTGCTTGTATAAACTATAGTCATGTGTGATCTATAAAGCTTCCAATTCCACACTGTTGGGTTAGTGGTCACCTCGTGGTTTGACAGAGCTTTCCTGAAAAGCCTGGAGACAGAAAGAAACAAGGAAAACAAAAGAAAATATTCTCCTAATCTTTGTAGATTGGCTCTGTGGGGGGCACCCCTTCAACACTTATCCATGGTGTTTACAAGACTGCTTTAGCCTTCACTTCTGCTTGGACTGGGGGTACAGATCAGCAAGGGGTAAAAGCTTAGGGTCTTCTCTAGTCTTTTCTGAGCATGCCTCCTGTCCTGGATATGGGCATGTCCTTCTAGATTCCTCTTAGACTATGTGGGCGCTTTCTAAAGCCCTTATTGCCCAAAGCATTTCCCTCCCCAGCTTTCCCTCCCTGACCTTAGCTGCCTGTTTGTCCCAACTGTTATCTTTTGCCCCAGGCAGCAGCATGTTCAGTTACCGTTAATGTTTTAGGCAAATACTCTCTCTGCACAGCTACTTTTCCATCTTCCTGAGTTAGGTGAAATAAAGGCAAGCCCCTTGCATCAGAACTACTGGGAATCTCTCAACAGGCCACAACAAATACCATCCATGGGAAGAAGGTCCATTCTGTTCCCTGTAGAATTAGACACCCATGCTAGTAATACAGGCTGCCATTTTTCAAGACCACCGCTGACCATGGAGGAGGTGATGAAAATAATAAAAATGCCATTAAGCTATACTACTGGGTTTCAGTCATCTTTTTATTGCTAAGTATTCACTATGTTGCTGTATACATCTTGCACTATTTTTTTGACTTTCAACAAAATTGATTCTGACTGTTTTTGCTAGTCCCCCCCCCCAGTGTTTTATATGGAGGGGGTTGGTCCCCAGAGTTCCTCATTCTACCATTTTCATTGACACATATGCATAATATTTTTTTATTTTTACAATATATTTTTATTGATTTCAGAGAAGGAGAGGGAGAGATAGAAACATCAATGATGAGAATCATTGAGCGGCTGCCACCTGCACACTCCCCACTGGGGATGGAGCCCACAACCCAGGCATGTGCCCTTGACCGGAATCAAACCTGGGACCCTTCAGTCCGCAGGCTGACGCTCTATCCACTGAGCAAAACCGGCTAAAGCCATATGCATAATTTTTAATGTAAGTAAATACATACACCAACATTTAGGTGAAAGTGACATTTTCTTATTACAGTCTAAAACTGTGATGTTTTATTAGCTGTAAATAAGGACTCTATAGTTACATGATATAAACATTTGTATATATTTCAGGCATTTAAGATTAACAAAAGGAATATGCAAAATTCACGTTAGGTGCTCGTGAATTAAATAAGAGAATTTAGGGGCTAATATGCACATATTTGTATTGTTTAAGTGTAACTAGCTACTATGCTGACCCTTTCCTACTACTAGAAAAACACATTATTAGCTATGTTATTGGTCTGACCCAATAAAGCTTCTTGCTGGAAGATGAAAAACATCTCGTTTTCATATTTTAAACGTAATGAGCTCTGTGGACTCTGAGGAACATTAAACCTCAAAGAGTTCATTGAAATGTTTTGTCCCTAGATGCTCTAGCTAATGTGTTTGCCCCTATCACGACGTTAAAACACAATGTTTAATGTCACTGACCTCAAGACAATATGTCATGCCTTACTTAGAATAACCATTCCCTTCATGTACCCTTAGGATGGTTCTCATGATAGCAAGAAAGGAAATACTTGTCAATATCTGTAGTTACAAAATCTAATCTCCCCAAATCACCATGCTTGCTGACATGGAATATTACTTTATATGCAAAAGAAAATTACAGTAAACACACAACAGTATTGGGCTTACTCATGTGAATACCTAATGCAAGGAACAGTGTGCTGAGAAAAATGCAACACGTTATTGATCATATGTTATTATAAAATGAAACTCTCTTTGATGGAATTTTATATTAGGATTTTTCTCTAAAACTTAGTAGAAGAGAAAATTTTTAACCCTATCTGGCGATTGTTAAACATATTTTTAAGGGAATCTTTAATACAGTGCATCTGGTTGAAAAGTGCCTTTAGAGGATATAACTTACCACACACAAATTAATTTTTCAATTTAAATTGTTTGGCAAAGGTAATTATATCATATATCATGGATGTGACTTTGCACATTACATTCTGAAAGCAAACTACATTTGAGCCAATATGTTTTTGGAATTTTTGCCCGTAGAACTTAACAATAATGACTAATCTCGAGGCAGTCTATTTCCCTCTAGAATCACTTCCCTCAAGGAACTATTGCCTATGGAGAATCAATAGCTTTTGAAATGATAGAATTCTGAAAACAAACAAAGAAAAACCCCACTGTTTTTATAGTGGCAGGTATTTAATGTTCAGAGGAAATTATATAATTTAGGCTGGAAAACTTTTGCTAATATGGGGCAGGGAGGTTCTTTTCACCTGGATCACAGTATCTGAGAACTGACTTTGCTCATGATTACACACTACTAAGTTTTATAGAGAGAATAAATATGTATTAATATCATATAGTCTATTGCACACTAACTGGAAGAATTTAGAGCTTTAAAAGGACAAATACACGTAATTATACTTAATAAATAAGTGTTCATAAAATTTGGCAAGCTCCAACTATACGTCTGTTCTGCATGAACTTTAGAACGTGAAAATGCTTGAGATTCACAGGTCAAGTGCTACCTAGTGATAGGCATTAAACCAATGATTGTGTTCCCTTATTGCCCTTCCATAAATGCTGTCCAATACTAAATTTATCAATATTTGAACAGGAACTAGGGGAATTAATATGGTTTTTAATAATAGATTTGGTGATAAGTTTAACATAGTTCTGAATTACATAACTTTTCACTATTGAATATCATCATGTTTTGAAAAGAGAGGTTTCATACTGCTAGCACAGATATTGCCCCCGGATTGAACTTACTATGCTCCGGTATGCTTTTATATTTTCCATTCTTTATTGAATTTCATACGTACAAAATAAGTAAATTCTGTGGATGTACACTGGTTCCTGTTTGAGAATATAGCTAACAAAGTTGTTCGTGGTCTATTATTTGGATCTCAATGAAAATTAGATAACAAAGCCTAATGAGGAAAAACAAAAAGTTTACTGGACTGTTTCTAATTCCTTCTTTGGGTAGCACCACAGAAGTAAAAATTCAGGTTTGAGGTTTAAAAGTCTAGCTACAAGCTCTGTTTTTTATTCTTTTTGGCTTTCAGCTTGTAATACTTCTATAAGTCAGACAAAATTTTCATTTCCTGTCTAATTTACAGAATTGCTGTGAAGGAAAAAACTCCATAACATATGAGAAGGTGCTGTATAAACAATCAGAAACAGGATATGCAAACATAATATTTGGTTTTCAAAACAGCTTCCCTGAGTCACTCACTCATATCAGGGTAATTCAGGGAATGAGGTTTTGATGGCAACGCGGGGGAAATAAGGGTGAGTTCTGTGGTTCTAAGTCTGGATTCCTAGATGACACCTCTGAAGTTGGAGAGGAACGAATTCTTAGTTCGGGTGCTGCTTCCATTGCCGATGCCTTTGAGGCATGTTGCTTTAGTCACGTTTGCTTTAGATTTATAAATGGAAAGAACCTATCTTTCCCAGGTTAGGCATCCAAGTTGTAGGTACTAGTCACCCAGCTCCCTGTCCTGCACACCTTCCTCTAGTTAGGACTAATTAGAACAAAACACTATATAACCATATCCTTTAACTTGAAACTGCAATAAATATAATTTTTCAGAACATGACATTTTCATGCATATATCTTATCTCTGTACAGCCCTAGGAATTCATTAACACACACTTCTTAGTTTTCCCTTAGCAACGCTGTGGTTTTCCTTACTAATAAGCGAACATTTAAGCATGAATTGACACATTGTCATTTATTTCAGTCCTGGAGCACACACGGAATATGATGATATGCTTGAAAAACACGTCAGTGTTTACTTTGTTCTTTCCAGTGCTAATATTAAATTTAACCACACATTTCTATAAATTAAATTCACTGGGAAACCTCACATTTATAAAATTACACAAGAATAAGCTACATTATCACAATCAACATGGAAATGTACTGAAGAATTCAAAGTAGAGTGTCAGGATCACTTCATCTTCATGGTAAACTTTCACTTTATGGAAATCCCACTTGGCTTCATTTAATTAAAAAGCTGAAAAAGAAAAATTATGATGAGTGGAAGTAAGAAAAACACAATAGCTGTTTATCCCATTCTAAATTAGTACATATTAAACATAACAAAAAATGTCATCATTACATTAATTCATCTCATTTTAATAGTTATATGAGGGTAATTGTGCTGAATTAGTTCCTGTAATGGGGTCAGGCTGGGATTCAATGCAGGTCAGTGGTGGGCGAAGATGCTGATAAGAACTTAAACTTGTGTGGTGAAGTTTGGGTAAAACACACTATTTCTGTGGGCCACTCTCATTGTTGGCTAGACCAATAGTTAATCACTTAAACTGGTAATACAGGGGAAATAAAGGAATGGACTGAAATAAACATTTAAAGTGGGTAATTTCAATGTCCTAAATATTTTTATCATTCAGTTTACAATTCATTTACTTACATAATATAAACAATTGATTATTTTTATGAAATGTATAACTTCATTATATTGAACCAGAAAGAATGTATAATAAAAGCATCATCAGACTCTAATGAAACAGTACAATTAACTCTAAGTCCCAATGTTAGTAAAGAGAGGTTCTTAGATCCAACCTCTCTTTTGTATATTAACTAATATACAAAATTATATATTGAACTTGAGCTGAGATCTTCTGGTTCTAAATATTATTTCCTATGAGTCTTAAAAACAGGAAGCAACGTGATAGAATTAGGAGGATGATTCATGTTATTTTCCTACTTGAGACTTGATATGTCATAAATATTTTTACAGAAATATTTTGAAGAAAACTTCACCGTGAGTGAAAACGGCAGTGGAAAATATTGAGAAAGTAACTACCCATAAGTGAACACTATCATGTATTGCTATTAGCATTTTGCTCTTATTAGTAAATAGGACAAACCCTTAAGTTAATCTTTACTTAATATCCAAAATAAATTCAGTGCTACCACTGCAATAAAATTTCTTTTTTTGAATTATGGCTCATATGGTAATTAGATCAAATTCTTAAGATTGATGTTTCGCTGGTAGTTTCAAGAGACTCAGGAGTCCAATTAAATTCATCAAAAGGTTCAGGGAAAATCTGTACTCCACTCAACTCAATCATGCAAACAAGTTACTTAATCTTCACTATAAAGAAAAATCCTGGTTAGAAAAAGGTAGATTAGATATAAATGAGTTTAAAATATTTGCATCAGAATTAATTATGATAATAATTAGCTTCAAACATTTATTGAGTAATTAATAATATGTGCCACTGAGTAATTAATAAATAATGGCAATGTGTCATTGCTCTTACATGCATTCTCTCATGCAATCCTTACACTAAGCAAAAGAAATATGTAAAATTTTTACATTTACAAACGAGAAACCAAGGTTTAAGTTAAGTAACTTGTCAAAGGACACAGCTAGTAAAAGCAGATCAGGGATTTAAATCAGGAAGTTTAAAAACTTAAAAGACAATCTGGGAGAACTGAGTGATGGTATGAAACATTATTACTGTAGGAAAAAAACCCTGAAGACTAAAAATGTGGGGAAGATTTATGAACATAGGATAAATTTACAGTAGACTTTTATCCTCTTCAGCATATAGACTGACAAAAAAAATAGCAGTATGAAGTACTGAGAAAATATGAATGGTATAAATGTTTAAGGTTTTGTGAGGTTTAAGAGAAAATAAAAATGAAGTAAAAAGATCACTCTATATAGAAGAAACTAAAGATTGTAGATTTAACAGAATCCAAAATTGTGAGGAAAGTGAAAAATTAGTTTACAAATAATGACGGTCGTGGTTCTGTGAATTCGGTATTTCTTGGCACAGGAGATGCCAGGGCTTGGAGAAGCGGCTGCAGTGCCAGGATCTGCCTCCACTTCCCCAGCTTCTCTGCTAGGCTCTGATTCTGTTTCTCGGCAGCTCCTCCTTAGGGTTTTCATCTGATTCAGGTCCACTCCTGGGCATGACTTCCATCTCCGACTTCTCACAGGAGATGTCATTTCCATGTCCAGCCCCAGGAGGCCCGCTGAGGGCAGGCCTGTCCCTTGTTTAACCTGGTGGGGCCTTGACAAGGGAGTGGGACTGGTCACATAGTCAGGAGGCTCAATGCCACACTCATGTAGACATCACATTAGCAAGCACGGGCTGCGGGTCAGAAATGCTCACTGTGTACCTAGGGGGAGGCCTGGAATATGTATTTGAAAACTTCCTGAGGATTTATATGTCCTCTCCTGGTGAAGATCTAGAAGACTGGAGAGAATTCTGTTAAATGACACCTACCCGTGGGAAAAAGTACCGACTTGAAAAAAATTCTTCACCGCCTAACAAAATCAGTGCCGTCAAATGTAATACTATGCAATGAAACTAGTAAAAACTTAATTTTCTCTATTTTCCCTACACATTACTCTGCTACGTCAGAGAACCGTGTAGATGGGGCATAAGTAGGTACCTGGTACACAAGGAAAGCTAGAATTTGCTCCTCACCTTCCCCATTTCCTGACTGTCAACTAAATAGGGTTTAAAGACTCTCCTAACACCACCTCTTTCTGTCTTTTACCTTTAATAAAAAGAGACGCCTTTTCTTTGGCATATTTTAAGTGCTGCAGATTGAAATGAGTTAATTTTTTTCAGTGTTTTTGGCATCTTAGATAAAAAACACTTAAAGGGAATACAAATACTCATTTACAAACTAAGACTCAAATCATACAGAGCCATGATTCTCAATCCTAGGGTAGGGGAAAGAGAAAAATGTAGCTTTCTCTTTCTTAGACATACTTAACTTTAGATTTGATTAGCCTGATCACTTCACATTTTCAAAACCAAAATTGGCTGGCTAAATAATGTTAAGAACAAAATGAAGAAACTGGAGACTTTACTTGCCCTTTTTATTACTCTAGTTGCCCTGGGAGCTAATGTGTCTGATAACTCATTCACACTGCAGTCAGGATTTAAGGCAGATGATCCCACAGCTCAGACATGTTACATTTCTCCACTCCTTGAGTACATTTATCTTTACTGTGTGGGAAGAAGAGAGCTGAATCGAGCCTCTGCCAGGTGGGGTTGAAGAGGCTTACTCCTCCACTAAAGCACCACAGGCAGATCTCCCCGTTACGGGGTTAGTTTTGTCCCCCAGGTAAAGCCGTGTACTGTTGCCATCATCCGCATAAACCATCTTAAGATAACTGCACAGTTCACTGTGGAAGAGATGTAAGGTCTGAAGAGATTTTACTTTCTATCAATGTATCACTAGTTGCACTAACTCAGCAGTTTTAACTGCAAAAGGAAATATAGGCTCTTTACTCCGTAATTAAGAGAAGGATGGATTAAGCTATTAGAAGGACTCTGTAGAGAAAGTAAAACATTTATTCTCTAAAAGAAGCTGAAGAAGGAATATGCTCAAGAAGTAAATTTGTGCCTAGTTCATGAAATGACCAAGTATAATCTTGCTCACCAATTGTATTAGGTTCTAGTAAAAGTCTAAAGTTTGGTTATAATGAGGTGATATGAGAATTAATTTTCAACAACTTCCTACCTCCAATCATGACAATATGTTGGTGGAAATTGTTTGAGATATTCATTATGACAACTCTAGTCACCAGAGATTATTTTATCATTTAATTTTCCTTTTAAGTTGGCTTTTCTTATTTGAAAAAGCTAAAACTTTGCAGAATTCAAAAGATGATGCAAAGTTTAGTAAAAACTTAACAGTAGATTATATGAGAAAAAAACTGAAAATGCAGTCAAAGCCATGGTAGATAGATAATCTAAAAGAAAAAGAAATTTTGATGAATTCAACAAAGGTTAAAACCCATTTTGTTATATGGATATGCACGTGTGTGTGTGTGCGCATATATATATATATATATATATATATATATATATATGTAGTAATTACTAAATGAATCACTGCAGCCCATCCCAGATAACATACTTGTAAGAAGCAAATGCTATGACCTGCAGGGATCAGGCCCCAGCTTGCAGCCCCAGCTTGTGCCCCCCAGCCCCATAGCCCCACCTGGCACTCCGCCTTGGCCTGGCACCGCCCCTCACCTGCTCCACCATCCGCCTGTGGGACCATTGGTCAGGGCCAGGCCACCCCCCCACTGCTGGTTGCCGTCTGCAGGGTGATCAGTGGGGCGATCAGGCCCCGCTCACACCCAGCATGGCCTGGTGCCGCCTGCTCACCTGCTCACCTGCTCCACTATCCTGCCGTGGTCCTGCTCTCATTGGGGCCCATCAGGGCCAGCAGCGCCTTCACTGCTGCCCACTGCCAGTGCCACATTGCCGACACTCACCATGTTCTGTGCCACCCTCTGGTGGTCAGCGCATGTCATAGCGAGCGGTCGAACTCTCGGTTGAATGACCGCCCAAGGGGACAATCTGCATATTAGGCTTTTATTATATAGGAGATATATATATATATATATATATATATATAATAAATTATACTCTGATTGGGAGCAGGGACCATGTCTTCTATCTCCTTTGTATAATCTATGCTGAACACATACATAGCAGGTGCTCACACTTGCTTAACTGAGTTTAAAATCTCTGGGAAAATGAGCTAGTTATTTACATCAACCCTTGAATATAAATTAACCATTGAAATTCTGTTTATTCTATTAGTTAAGAATGAAAACAGTCACGTTAGTATAATGATATTACCTGTAAGGATAGCCGTGGTACTTGGAACGAAATATCGAAAGAAGGAAGCTGAAGAAGAAGACCACCAGGCCCAATCCCACCAGGCAAATGACTAGAGAGACAGAAAATACCATTAATGTCTAGACACATGCAACCCAAGTGTCTACACTTAAAAATGCATTCAGTAATTACAGTGTACTTATATTAATAATTCATGGCACATACAGATACAACAAATCAGATAATCCAAAATACAATGGATTCACTATTTTACACATTCTTCCCAATGAGCGGGTATGTTTTGGGTATGAAAATAACCAAAGTGACTGATTTAAGTCTTCTGATAGTTTTCCTCTCTTACAGAGTTCCTACAAGTACTAAAATGCCCCAGGGGATAAAAACAAAAAAAATATGTGATAAACCACAGATGAAACTATCCCTGTATTATGAAGCATTAGCTCTATTAGCAGAGACATCTGCATTATTGGAATGCTAAATATAATTTTATTCTCAGGGCCATGCAGTATTTATGAAAATAATTTTAGATTATTGCATCAGTAAAAGCCTGTTACTTACAAATAATTCATTATGATGTATAGAAAGCTAAGAATAAAAGCTTGGAGAGTAAAAGGGAGTATATATGGTATAGTATTCTCAAAATAATGGCCTAGAAATCTGTTAGTCAGTTCTCATTCAACTTTGTAGGAATATCATTCTCTCTAATTTGAGTACAAATTAAGTCATAAGCGCTTAATAGCATTCAATTGTAGTCTCTGTGACATTTCATTTCAGACAAGGCCATATAGGTGAACTTCAAAGGAAGAAAAAAAAGGTACTCAATATCACAAAATGAAAAACACTTTAAAAAATATTGTAGAATATCCAAGTATGCTGGACACCAGGCACTAGATAGAGCATGTAACAACATAGCTTACAACAGCCTTACTAAACCCAGACTTAACTGCATGATGTTTTACTTTATATCTTCCTACATTTAGTACTTTTATCAAACACTTCTTTTCCTTTTTATTTTTTATTTTAAAAAGCTTTTCAGAAGCTGAATAAAACTTTTCACTCCCTTTGTCACTCTTAGTAGCCTCATTTGGTTATTATGCTCAGTGGGAAATGAGGCTCAAAATATATGAACACATAAAAATATTTACTTGATTTCTTGCAGTGGAATAAAATAATGCAACCAAATATTTGTATATGGATAAGGGAAAGGAATTAAATGGTTGGTGAGGAGTTAGTAATTACTAAATGAATCACTGTAGCCCATCCCAGATAACATACTTGTAAGAAGCAAATGCTATGACACAGAAACACTCTGACCTGGTCAATGATAATCACAGTTGTTGTATTATATCAATTCTACCAGAATAAGGAAATAATTTAAAACTATAATCTCTCTCTCTCTCTCTCTCTCTCTCTCACACACACACACACACACACACACACACACAAATAATTTGGCAGTGGGGGTTGGAGAAATATATATAATCGACCAAGAGAAAAGTTGGAAGTAATGATTTCATAGACATTGTGATTAAAATATTAATACACACTTATTACTATTATTTAACCTGATATGATAGGACATATGGTAATATATCATCACATAAGAATTTGCCTCATGTTATTTATCAATCCAAAGAGCATCACATTGTTTATTCAAAAGATATATCATGAAGTGATATATCTGAACAATGCTTAGCTAAACAAAGTAACATGTTTATTTCTTCTATATTTCCTCAAATTGGTGTGTAGAGAACATCATGGGAAAAGATAAACTAAACTGTATATTTCACCCAATACATTTCAACACTTATGATACCTAAGTGTTCAGAAATCACTATGATGTACTAACAATCATATTATCTAGCTATTATCCCATAAAGAAAATAAGTCTTTTATTTTAAATAAATTATTCATCTTTAAACTTCTTAATAAAATGTTAGCCTTTTTCAGGCACCTGTGCTCCTCATACATAAATTCTGGGTTTTAAAAAGGGCTCAGAAATGCACACCTGATTCCCATGGCATAGAGGACCTACCATTTGACAATACACCTCTCAGGCTCCCCCCAGCATCCCCACCTCTCCCTGCAGGATGCATGGTACTCCAGGACTAGATCCTCCATGGAGCTGGGCAGAGCACCCCTGACGAGGGTGGAGAGAATTTCTTTCTCTGCAGTTCCACAGAAAGTTACCCAAACCCATTCGGAAGGGATATATTTTTAATTATTTGTGTACATCTAAGAATAGAAGAGTAAAAAACATTGCAACGTTCCTCAACCAGAACATTTCTTTATGTTTACAAAGAACTTTTATATTCCTCATTTGATTTAAATGAATCTTAAGTCTAAAACAAAATTACAAAAAAAAAACAGAGAATTACTTCGTCTTTTTCCAACATCTCCTTTGGATGTTGCCGCTTCATTTAGAAGAACCATCCCCATGGTGATAGCAGCATCTATAGTAATTGTCAAGGAAACAGTAGCAATGGATGCAAATAAAACATATTTTTTTGGATCTGAACACAATGTTTTCGGTAGTGGAATACTTAAATTACAAATGCACACAGAGGTAAATACAATTTATTCTATGCAGATAAAATAAAATTATCATTCTTTGTGTATTTAAATCTACCTTGATCTTTAAAAAAATATTAATTTCAGAGAAGAAGGGAGAGGGAGAGATAGAAACATCAATGGGAGGGAATCATTGATTGGCTGCCCCTGCATGCCCCCTATTGGGGATCGAGCCTGCATTTACCCTTGACTGGAATCGAACCCGGGACCCTTCAGTCTGTAGGCTGACACTCTACCCACTGAGCCAAACCAGCTAGGGCTAACTTGATTTTTAAAATATATAACCTAAAACCTTGTGAGATTTTGCAAGTAATTGAAATGCTCTTAAATTCCAGGACCTTCACAGCACGTATGCTTTATGTGGACTCTCAAAACCAATAATGACATTTCACATTATACATAGATAATATAGAATCACAATGATACATTACATTGGCAGTCATAGAAGATTAAAATATATTCAGCATAAAACCGACCAAGTTTGGTCAGAAGTCTAAAGTAACAAGAGAAAAAGCCGCTATCAGCCCTGTGCAATAGCATCACTCTCTCACCCTCACCCCGGCCTCCCCACCCAATACATGTATACACATCACATACTACCATTAAACTTTTAGGGGTCCATTATACACAGTTTGAAAACCAACGAAATTTAGATAATTACTAAATTCCTTGGGTTTCAATCATGTAGTGATGGCCTGAAAGAATCGTGTAAGAGAATGACTGTTTCATGCTACCAGTATGATAAATCTGTGGATTTTAAGGGTTCATTATTCTTAAGGTGTTTTGGACAGTCTACTGATGTAAATTCCCTTGAGTCCATAGTCATAGGGCATTGCTAGTAATGAGAGAAAAAATTAAAAGCTTGTATCATTCAACTTGTTCCTATGTGGGTAATTTCTACTGCTTAGTGCTTTGGAGCAGACGGATATGACTATGTAAGTCCTTATTAAGGAGTCAAGTTAGGATTCTCCTTTCATCTTTCTCTGGAAACATCCTTTTTATTCATGTATAAATTTTAATCTACACATATGATTATACATAGTTACTATCACACATATTTGCAAATATATGAAATGTTTTAAAATGACCTAATGTAGGTATTATAAATAAAATACTCATTTTATGATTTCATCTGCTAAGTAGTTGCTGAAATTTCATTAATAAAATCATGGGGGAAGTGGCATGATTTCTATTCCTGGGGAAAATATGATTTACAAAATTAAATGGATCAAAGACTTAACCATAGATCTGATACTATAAAACTGCTAGAAGAAAACACAGGGAAGAAGCAACTGTATGCAGGCAACTGGGCTGAACACCATACAGGGATTCCTCTCATTAAGCCCCTTAACAATGCTGTGAGGTGGGTACTGTTTTAATTCTTGTTTGTACATTGTGATAACGCAACTTACAGAGAGGTCTAATAACTAGAACAAGGTGTTAATAGTGCTGGAGCCAGAATTCAAGGCAGCTATCTGAGCACAAAGCCCATTTGCTCTTTTCTTTTTTTTTTTTTTACAGGTTTGAATGTTTTTATGTTAGCACAAATTTAGTTTAAAACACACACACACACACAAATATATTACTCACAGATTCAGGAAGCTTAGCAAGCCCAAAGTAAGATAAATTCAAAGAAGCCCCATCTAGGCACACCACAGCCAAAGATAAAGATTTAATATTGATAATATTGAAAGCAGCAGAAAAATAAAAAGTATTACATATAGAGAAAGTGTTATGTTTTGGCCAACTTCTCATCCAAATCAATGGAAACAACAACACAAAAGAAATTATATATTTAAAGTGCTAAAAAAATTGTGAACCCAGAATTCAACGTCTAATATATTCTTCCAAATGAGGGTGAAATAAAGCCATTTTAATATAAACAAAAGCTGAGAGAATATCTCAGCTACAACAATGCTTAAGAAGGTTTTTATGTCTGAGGAAATTATACCAGATAGGACCACAGATCTATAGAAAAAAATGAAAAGCATCAAGGTAAATTTAAAATATATAATTTTTCTCTCGCCTCTTAGTATTTTTTAAAGGTAGCTATTTAAAGCGAAAACAACATTGCATTGTTGAATTTATAACTTATCTATATACTAGAGGCCCAGTGCACGATTTAGTGCACAGGTGGGGTCCCTCGGCCTGGCCGGCCAGGAGGGATGTGATGGGGGATGGGGGACCATGGGAGGTTGGCTGTGGGACTGCACTGACCATCGGGAGGCAGCTCCTGCATCGAGAATCTGCGCCCTGGTGGTCAGTGCGCGTCATAGTGGCTGGTTGTTCGGTCGACTGGTTGAACGTTTGCTTAGGGTTTTATGACCTGACAACCAGCCAGTAGCTATGATGTGCACGGACCACCAGGGGGGCAGACGCTTGATGCAGAAGCTGCCTTCTGGTGGTCAGTGTGCTCCCACAGCCAAATCCCATGGCCGGCCAACCTTCCATGGTCCCTCCCCCTGGCCAGCCCCAATTGCTGGGAAGGCTGAGGGACCCCATCCATGCATGAATCCATGCACCGGGCCTCTAGTATTATATATTACATTTATTGATTTTCATATGTTGAGCCATGCTTGCATCCCAGGGACAAATCTTACTTGGTGGATGGTGTACAATCCTATGTATGTGTTCTTGAATTTGGTTTGCTAATATTTTGTTGAGAACTTTTGCATCTATATCCATCAGGGATACTGGCCTACTAGTATAATTTTCTTGTGGTACCCTATATGGCTTTGGTAGCAGGGTAATGCTGGCTTCCTAGAATGAGTTTGGAAGTGTTCCTTACTCCTCAGTTTTAGAAGAATTTAAGAAAGATTGGTGTTAATTCTTCTTTAAAAGTTTGGTAGAATTCTCCAGTGAAGTTATCTGGTCCTGGAAATCTGTGTTGGGAGATTTTTTATTACAGATTCGGTATCTTTACTCATTATTGGTCTGTTCAGATTTTTCTATCTCTTCCTGATTTGGTCTTGGTAAGGTGTGTGTTTCTAGCAATGTATCCACTTCTAGGTTATATGGCATATAATTGTTCCTAGATTGTCTTCTAATCCTCCTTATATCTGCAGTATCAGTTGATCTTCTAGGGTTTTTTTTGTTAGTCTAGCTAAAGGTTTGGCAATTTTATCTTCTCAAAGAACTTGTTCTTAGTTTCCTTGATCTTTTTTTAATTGTTTTCCTGGTTTATATTTTATTTATTCCTGCTCTGATCTCTATGAATCCCTTCTGAAAGGAAAGTTCATACTCATAAATGCGTATGTAAGAAAATGCAAAACTTCGTAAACCTTTGTACATATAACCCTAAAATTGGAATTTTAAAGCAAAGAGGTGCCTAGATACAGGCTGTGTATAACCCCCAAGTAAAATATCTTATTAGAAAGAAATAGGGTCAGGAAATAAGTATCATCTCATCCTCAGAATGTTTCCTGCAAAAGTACTGAGAAATGAGCTGTGAACCTACTTTAAACTTGATGGTTAAAATTAAGATATAAGAATTAAACTAAAATGGTTTTAAACTCACCAACCCTCCCTCTTTTATTTAAAAATATTTTTAAATGTAAGATCTTTGATTATTGAGAATTAATTGGGCTTAAGTTCCATAGTATCCAAGGAAACAAAAGTTTTGGATTAAGAAAAAGAGTCTACATAATACTTGTCATTTGAGAAAAATAATTCACATTTGTAACGAACATTTGTACACGAAGGATTAATTTTTAAACAGAGGAAGAAGCTAGATGTTCATCTGTCAGAGTTGATATGTAGAGCTTCCTTCATTGGGTGGGAGGTTGAATAATTAAGGAAACCCCCTAGATATTGGGGAGATTCTATGTCTAACTCTGGGATAACAGATGCTTTTCTGCCTTTAAAATTATGGCTGGAGCCATTTTGGCACAACATTAAAAGAGTATATGAGATGTAAGTATATAGTGGATAAGCTATAATGTTTCTGAGACTTGTTCTATTGTTCTGAGATAGTTAATGCACACACACACACACACACACACACACACACACGGTCTAGTTCATGTATTATTTTGCACATTTGTATTAACATTGTAGCAATATATACTAGTACTTCAACTACTTGCAGACTCCACAGTTTCTTTGCTGAGCCTGCCAATCATCATCTTATTGCTTAAAAAGTCAAAACACTGACATCCCACATACACTAGAAGCTGCTATTTGTGTAAATTATATATAATAACCAAAGGCACTGGGCATCCTACTGAACTAATAACAAATGCATTTGTATTGCATTATAATTCATTCTCAATTGCACATGATGTTAGGTTCACTGTTGCTCCAGGAAGAGAGTCACGATTGCCAATTTAAAGATGAATGAGAACAGAAGTTGAAAAATATATGAGCACATTACAGAAGACTTAAAGGGATCTAAATCTAAAATTATCTTCAACTTGCATCCATCATTAATTTTCTCCTATAATGTTTTTTTCTTCGATATAACACATTAAAATAAACATTTTTCTCTATCACAGATTGAAAATAAATGCAGAATCAAACTTTCATGATAAATGAAAAACAAATGTTTTCTCAAATGAAAAGCAAATGTGATCTTTATAAGAATATATATATCGCTAGTATAGCCTTTGCCTTTTATATTAGCACTTTTACTTCCAACTGATATTTATCTATGCCATCTTCTTTAGATCTCAGAACTTAAAGGACATGGGGAATCATGGGACAGGTCAGAGTTTGTATAGTTGGCAGTAAAGCCAATACAATACCTCGTGTGTCCTGTACCCACTGGCACACATAGACTGTAGCTTGGTGAATGCAGATAAGGTTCAGGTTTCTTAGCAAGGCATGTGTACATTGTCATTACCCAGCCAAATCTCACTTCCTCTCCGTCAGGGAAACTTGTTTGGCTACTGTAGCAAAATGAACCCAACAGTCGGTTGAACTACCTGGCCTCACTTACTCTCGGACAGGGAAACTTCTTTGGCTACTGTAGCAAAATGGACCCAACAGTCGGTTGAACTACCTGGGAATCCAGGTGCTCTCTGCTTTCTTGCTGCGTCCGAGCACTGGTTTTAGCACTGGCCACACAGCAGGATAATTCTTTTCCTATCTGTCTACTTTCTTGTAAATAGCAAATATCTTATTTGCATCAGGTACTGAAACATAACTGAATGAAAAGTAAATGAAAGAAAGATAAATTTTTACTGGGAAAACATAAAGGATTATATAAATTCTTCTTGGTTCACATATCTGTATTAAAATGCCATAATATTTCTTAAACTTTCTAGATAGTTTTCTCTCGTAGACTACTTAGGATTGTTCCTTTTTCTTCCCTAAATAAGAAACAGAGAAAATAAAACACTACTAATAGGTAGAAAAACATTTGTAGTAAATATAAGTGTATAACCTATGACAACAAACAACTCCATCTGTTCTTCCTTAGGTTTTTTCCAACAAACTTTTGAATACAGCCATTGCATCTAATCACCTGGCTTACTAAATTAAGAGGAGAAAAACAAAAGGCAGAAATGGTCTCTACAGATAAACAAAAAGTAACCATCTGGAATTTACTTTTTTTTCCCATAAGGGAAAAAATACACACATAAATTGCAAGAGAAAAATATATAGTGTTAAAAAATTAGCAGACTGCCAAATAAAAGTAAAATCACAAATTATTACATAATGGCTTCTTAACCTTTACTGATAATTTTAGTGAGTCTACCATTTTAAAAGAAATTTTCTTTTCATAAATATCTATGAAATAAAACAACAAGAAATAAAGCAATAAATAATTACTAGTAACAGAAAGAGAACAGGGACTTCTAGTTTTTTTAGGTATTCCTGTTAGAACTCTATATGGAAGACTTCACACTGCTTATGAAATTTCTTTGCATCCTAAATCTCAGCTTCATGTCAATGAGCCATGAAATGGAACCTTGGAGAATTTCTGCCATATAATGGAACTTTCATTTCTTTTGTGAGGTACTCCTGATGTGTTTAATAGACTAGCTGCTTTGAATAAAGTATGCTGCTAAAATGCTACATCAAGGATTGAAATAGGTTAGAAAAAAATGTGTATAAATCAGAGCTAAAAAGTGACCTGCAACAAGTATTTTTTCTTACTATTATACTTGAACACAAATGTATTTTGCTTCATAAATATACAGTTAAGAGATAAAGTAAGAGTAAATATGGCCTTACCCACATTTTTAGATATGGAGATGTTCCTATAACAGTGATGGCAAACCTTTTGAGCTCGGCGTGTCAGCATTTTGAAAAACCCTTACTTAACTCTGGTGCCGTGTCACATATAGAAATTTTTTGATATTTGCAACCATAGTAAAACAAAGACTTATATTTTTTGATATTTATTTTATATATTTAAATGCCATTTAACAAAGAAAAATCAACCAAAAAAATGAGTTCGCGTGTCACCTCTGACACACGTGTCATAGGTTCACCATCACTGTCCTATAAATATGTTTGCAAATATTTCCTTTTCTCACTAAAAATCCTTCTGATATGCAGAAAGGATTAATATCTTACCATATTAAAGTCGGAACACAGAAACCTGTAGTTACTGATGAAAATCACAAAATTTGAGAATGTTTACTAGAATGTAGGTTATTTCCAAGTCCAATCTAAGAGGCAAAGTACAACACACACAAAAATACTCATCTTAGTCATTTCTTAAATTTGAAGCCATAAAAGATAGGGGTAATTAAATAAATGCAAGCAAGAAACGGGCTACAGATATGCACAATTCCATGTATGCGCCAAGTATGTGTGGTCACGTATGGGAGGAATGAAAGGAGAACTGGTACGAGGAAGAAGAGGGTCAGTGCTGCCCAGTGAGCTTTAGGAAGACACTGGAATATAAAATGGAGTCATAATCTCTCTCCTCCAGCTTCATTTCCAAAGTCAAAACGTCACACGACTCACACAAACCTCAGTGTTCCCCCCAAATACAGTTGTTTGCCTAAAAAGTAACTCCCCACTCAGAGAATATTCAGTTTGTCTTAAATACTTGAACTTCCTTCCTTCCTATCCTGATATCTTCTAGTTGACCCCAAACTGGGCATAATTACCTGATTCAAAACAATGGGTCTGGTATGTTCCAAAAAGAGGTTTCTAACTGTCCTACGTCTCCCTCTTCTGACTGATCATAATATTTAAGGAGACCAGTACTAAAATCATGTTTGTCATCTTGCTTTTTACATTATAGGATGCTTCCCCCCCTGCCCCCACCATTAAGATCCTATGGGAAAAACCATACAAGTTTCACAAATAACCTTTAGCCAGAGATAACCGAGGCAGAGCAAAAGCTCTACTTTAACTTCATTACGCAGTAAAAAAGAGAGAATTAAGTCTGTTAATGATTCAGAATAAAAGCCAAAATAATAGGAAATAATTAGCATAGAAATCAGAAAAGTAGACATAGCCAATTTAAAATATAATGTCTTTTACAAGTCTTGGTATTTATGATCAGGAGAGAATTAATTTGACAGCACATGCTTTTTCTTTCTCAATCATCAGTCCTTTAAAGGATACTCAGCACCAGAATAATGTGGGACTCAGCCACGAACTGGGCCTGGCTGCTTCCATGAATGTAGCTCTAGAAAAACAAGACAAAGAAGCAAATATTACAATCTGAGGAATTAGGGATTTTTTTGTACACTGTAGTTTTATACCATGAAGATAATGGAAAAATCTATTAAATAAGCTCCATTTGGAGTTTTTTAAATGAAATAATTGCTTGTTAACTAGAAATAATAGATGTAAATGTTGGTGGCTGATATTACTGTAAACTGTAGGCAGCAACTTAATATCAATGTGAACTTATATCTTGTTCAAAGGTTTACCACAAACATACACACAATGTAATAGCAAAAGTTATAAATTAGAGCAAGTAAGTTTACCAAGTTTACTGAGTCCATTAAAATAAGTCAACAATAATCCATCAAATATTAAATCACTCTTTTCCACATTAGCAAAATAAGGTAGCTTTATATGTGCACTCATTTCATTAGAACATTTTAATTGATTTTTAAAATATAAATATTAAAACTGTTTTAGCTCACTAAGAAATGTACAGTTTTTCATACTTAGTAAGAACTGTATTAGTTGATATCCAGTAGATTACAGAAAATCTGAAAAAAATCATCTAAGATATTTTGCTTCTAAAAAATCTGACTTCTCCATTATTTCAGCTGTTAATCTCTCATGAAAATTAGTTGCTTGGCAGTTGTTTTAAATAAGAATACTTGTCTAGGTCTTCTGTTCATAAAAAATATTCGAGAAAGAAAACCTCTTACGGCATAAAATTAATAGCCTCAATTTTACATCACATTTGAAGAGTAATTATATCATTCGAGAAGAACCACTTTAGTCCTTTCAAAAATTTCCTTTGTTTTTATTTTGACAACACGTATGGGTGAAAGCATTATGCTTTACTGGAGACAGTATTTCTGGAAGCACGGAACAAAGTGTGGAATCTCAGAGGGAGGGCGGGGAAAAGTGGGTGGGTGGGCGGTAATCAACCAAAGACCATGTATGCATATATGCATAAGCCATGGACACAGACAATAGGGTGCTGAAGGCCTGGGGCGAGGGAGGGCAGGGGCGGCTGGAGAGGATCAATGGGGGACATAGGTAATACTTTCAACAATAAAGAATTATTTTACAAAAGAGAGAAAAAGAAAAAAGTGAATAAAGCAGGATATTTTAGGCTAAAAACAAAAAAGAGTTAGAAATTATTCCTTTTTGGCCTTAACCCTAAACACATCACAAAATGTGTCAGATATTCAATAGCCCCTCATTTATAAAATTAGGAACAAAATCAGATGATTCCTACTAGCTCTTTGAAGTATATAAAGTCTTTTTTTTTTTAATTCTGTCTTGGTATTTTCATGTAAAGGCTGTTCTTTATACTTTATATACTCTGATCTAAACTGTCTTTGCTTCCATCTAAAAATTCTCAATATTTCATAGTGCAACTGCCTCATCCAAAGGGATATTTAGATGTATAAGCACAGCTTCAAGCAAACTGGCTAAAAGATAGCCGTTCCTGGGCATTCACATTATAACTTCTGAGGAATCCTATCATATGTGTTTTCTTCTGACTCTATCCATTTAAATGTCCCTATATGGAGATAAGCATAGTTTTGAAAGTCAAACTAGCTAGTTAATCATTGAAGACTTTTAACATTAGTAATGAATGACAAAAATGAACCAAAACAAATACTAGCTATGTTTGACAGCAATTTATGTCTGGTTGGAAAATAAGACCCTCAATACTAAGGAACAAAGGTTTTATTCTAATTAATTGTAACAGCAAGAATAATAATAAGTAGAATTGTACCAAGTACTATTAATAGTAATACCTACCAGTTATCTAGCACTCATTTTATGTAAGACACTTAAAAGTTTTTCATGCACTATCTCATCTAATTCTACTAATCCTACAGGGTAGGCATTTTTATTATAGTCATGATATAGATAAGGTAACTGAGGTTTAAGAGAAACTTGCCCAGATTTTCATATCAAGTGTGTGTAAATGCTGGGATTTGAATGTAGGTCTCTGATTTCAGATTCTGAGCTCTTATTCATTATGCTACCTTGATATTTACTGGATGCTTCACATATGGTATCCCATTTTATCTTCATAACTAGAGGCCTAGTGCATGAATTCATGCACCAGTGGGGTCCCTCGGCCTGGCCTGTGGGATCGGGCTGAAACTGGCTCTCCGACATCCCCAGAAAGGTCCCAGATTGCAAGAGGGCGCAGGCCAGGCTGAGGGACCCCACTGGTGCATGATTGGGGTAAGGGAGGGACATGGGAGGTTGGCCAACTGGGGAAGGACTGTGGGAGGGCTCCAGGGCATGTCCAGCCCATCTTGCTCAGTCCCGATCAGCCAGACTCTGGCAGCAAGCTAACCTACTAGTTGGAGCGCCTGCCCCCTGGTTGTCATGTCATGGCGACTGGTCGACCAGTTGCCCCTTGGTGGTCAGTGCACTTTATAGAAAGCGGTTGAGCAGCCTTAGCATATCATTAGCCTATTATGCTTTGATTGGTTGAATGGCCGACCGGACACTTAGCATATTAGGCTTTTATTATATAGGATAAGCATATAAAATAAGTATCATCAAGTCATCTTCCAAATAAAGAAACTGGGATTTAGAAAAATTAACTTGCTTAAGATTGCATGACTAGTAATTGGTGGAATTTGGACTGAACATACCTTTTCCACCATAAATTAATGATATCAAAAGACAAGGCAATCAACTGAAACATTTTATAAAAGCTTTATCTGGCAATCACATAATTAAACAATGATCATTAAAGTCAACACTTGTATGACTTAAATATTTAAACATAACAACACTGGATATTATACCTAGATTTATATAATGACTAGAAGGTAGTTTGCCTATATTAGAATCACAAATTTAGAGAAGCAAGAACTTGAGATATTTTCTAGGTGAGTGATTTCAAAACTTTTCTTAGTAATAGAATCTTCTCTGGTCAAAGTCATCAATAGACTTCCACTTCCAATTCTATGGTCATATCTCATTCTGACTGGACTTGATCTGTTAAGTCCGCTGCATGAGGTCCTTCTCCTTTTTTGTACTACTTCCTCCCCTTGACTTCTAAGATGCCACTCTAGATTCTCCTACTTTCCTGGCTCCTCTCCCCCAGGCACTTTGGCTGTTCCCTTTCATCATCCTCACAATAAATTCTGGAGTAACTCAGAGATGCAGAGACTTAAGCCCTTTCTCTATATTCAGCCTTCCCAGGTGTTCTCCTCCAGCCTCATGACTTTACTGATCGTTTCTACAGCGATGATTCCTCCATTTCTACCCTCAGACCAGTCCTTCAGACTTGCATATGGCCTGATATATATTCAGCTCTGCTTGGTAATCTAATAGTCTTCATTAATAGACTCTACTTCGAAAGCTAAAATGGTCAAAACAAACTTTTGATATGTCCATCCCCCTTTCAATCCCAGAAATATCAACTTGCTTTTTCCAGTTATTTAGGGCCAAACTTTGAAATTGTTCTTGTCTGTTCTCTCCTCTCTCCCTTTACATATTTCCAATCGTTGAGAAAAAAATGTTAATTCTATGTTCAAAATCCATTCCAAATTCAGCCACCTGTTACACTCCCAGGGAGCACTGGCAGAGGAGCCCGCGGGTTAGACCAGCCTCACCATCTGGCCCGAGCAGTCATCTCTTCCCTACATCATTGCAATAGCCTCCTTTGTTCTTCCTGCCTCTACCCTATAGTCTAATTGTTAGATTAATCCTGATAGAACTAATCAGATTCTACTATTACTATCATTACCCTACCAGAACCCTTCAATTCTTTCTCAAATGTGTGAGAAAAATATATCATTAAATATATATATATATTTTTTGCTTCAAGACACAATACTAGAGAACTTACATATTTCTAACTAATTTAAAAATACAGCTAGGTTAAAAAAATTCACATTTTGTCCTTAAAAGCCTACTTCACTCTAACAAATCTACAACAATTGTGGCTTATTTCTTGTATACATGCGGCAGTACAGAGTAAAGACTTGCACAGACTCCTGAGTCCACTACCTGCTAGCTGTGTAATCATGAACAAGTTCCTTAGCATCAATGATCTCATCCTTAATAGGAATAGGAACATGTTCCTCAAAATATTATCCTAAAAATCAAGTAAGACGAAGTCATGTTAAGTAGTCAGCACAGTACCTGTTGTTTTTTTTTCTATAGTGAGTAATGAAAAATAACCAAGGATAAATCATTTTAAAGTCTATTCCAAACAAGCTATTTCTATTTTCTAAACATTAGACGAGGATGCTTAAATGCCATTCAGAAATTCATTTCATTTTAACTGGTGAATATAGTGTGTTAAACTGGTATTTTTTAAAGATTATACTCAGGAACCTGTACTAACATTTGGCTGTTGTCCATTTTCTTCAGTTATCAAAATCACATTAAGACCAGATACTCAAAAGACTTCAGGGTTTAATAAAGTAGAATTCATTTAATACATTTCTATCGGGCAATTATTATGTCTGATTTAGACAACGGAGATGCAGCATAACAAAAAACAGAAAACAAACAAAAAACTCAAAAATACTATATTCTAACAAGTATATACATCCAAACTGTGAGAACACATTTTGTCTATCAAAGTGAAACAAAGAGATTATTGGCACATACTAAAAGCCACGAGCAAATACAAGAATAAAAGGGCAATAAACATTCCAGAGGCCTTAAGTATTGACCTTAGGGAGCTACCTTTCATTCAGGGGCCACCTACTGCAATGGCTTAACCTAATTAAGATTTAACTGAGGTCTACAATTTTAAGCTGCTCTTAAAATTTTGTATTTAACTGATGCATGCAGTTTGAATATGTAAAGCAATGAAATCCCTTTACAGCTTGAGCATGATGTTTATATTCTTTCTCCCTCTGATTTTTACTAATTCAGGTAAGGAGGATATTGGTAAATTGGTAATTTAATCCTAAATACATACATATTTAACTTGCTTTTATAACCACAGTGCATTTGCTGATCAGATGACTTGTCAAGAAAAAAATTTGCATGTCCTTTGATATTAGATACATATCTATTTTTCCATGGAGACAAATGGCTTGACAAACCATTAATATAAATGTTCTTTACTTGTTGTGTACATTGAACACTTCATAGAGCATATGGATCAAAATCAAATAAAAGAATGATTAATAAATACTTTATCAGAAAGTTCATTACCACAACTTACTTAAAAGCCAATTTTATACAGAAGAAATATTAGATGACTTGAAGTTTGCAGAGCATAATATAAATAATATATATGAAAAATACACTTAATTTCAAGTGACCTCCTTGAAAATAAATTAGTATATTTTGTTTACTACAATGGTCCTAATACCTTTTACATAACAGAAAAGGAAATGGAAATTAACCAAAATGTAGCACATGTCAGAAGATTAAAGAAACCTCATTCCCTTTATTCCTCAATTCTTGGAAGGTAAAACCATTATGTTCTGCTTTTTTCAATATTAAGTGTGTGGGCAGTGAGTCATCAGTGAGGAGTCCTTTTATGCACTGAATGTTCTAAAATATGAATGGCCCGTGTTGCCCACCGGGCTGCTGTCTGGGAAGCGGTCGCCGTGATGAAGAGCACACTGAGCTTGAAAGGCAGGATCCTGGTTTCTAGCGCTGATGTTATGCATTCAATTTGAGAAACTAGTCGTTAATCTTGGTCCGTTCAATCATTGGAGCCTAAGTCTCTTAATGTGTGAAATAAAAACACTGAGATTGATTTTACCAAGAAAACAGGGTCGTATAGCAGTTACTAAAATGGATTTTAATCAAAATGTCTGAGTGGGTCTGCCTATTCTGGAACTGCCGCAAGTGTGACCTGGAACAAGATTACTCTAAGCCTCAAACTGTTCAACCGAATAACGGAATAAACTAAATGTGAAAAGTGACTTAGATAATACACGCAAAAAAAACTTCGTATCAGGCTGAAAACCCAAAAGTAGTCAATGTTATTATTATTAGTCACTTGACTCATAGATAAGCATAATGTCCTCTGGTTTATGACTATCGTTAACCAAGAATCTTCTATATGCCTGGGTTAAATTCTCCTGCCAGTGAATAATTGTTTTTAAACTTCTTATTCAAGTCCCTTACATACCAAGCTAATATTAACATTATCATCCATGGAGCAAAAGCAAGATATAAACAACCAACCCGTTTGATAAACCTTAATAAAGACTGTTGTAGTTAAAGGGGCTTTCAAGTAAAATCAAATAGTACCATAAGCAGAGTACAACATGTTGTTCAGTGAGAATATGAATATATATATATATATATATATATATATATATATATATATATATCAGGAAATAACTCTTTTGAAGACAATGATATATAGGATTCAAATTAGTTCTTATTTCTTCCTTATTCACTGACAAAATATATATTGGCATCTATTTGCTTTGGTATAAGTTTCTTAAATAAATAAAAAGTATGCTTAAGCCAATCCTAGAGAGATGTAAGTGATCTTGATCATTTTAAAAGCTGTAAAATATTTTAAAATTATTTCTGACACCAAGAAAATGGCAAACGAAAAAACAAGGATTAGATATTGTGGGTGTTACGTAAATGACAATTTGTCTTAGTCCAAGATCAAATCCACTGTCCAGGAAAGGATTCATTTGAATTGTGTTTTTAATAAAGACCCAATTGATTGGTTCCATCTTAAGCAGTATTAAAGCATCATACAGTGGGAAGATCCTACGATGCCTTTAAGTATTTCTATTAATTTTAACACTAAATAAGACAACATATCTCAACAGTTCAAATGAATCCTTTCCTGGGCAGTAGTATTCCCAGAAAGAAACTTAAAAGGAGAGAATAGAGACAATTTTATTTTAGTGTTCTGGGTACCTTAGTGCAGAAAGCAGACTCGAAACTAAAGTATCATTATTCCATCTTTTCCTCCCATTCCACCCAGTAAGCCCACTTCTAGGAATATAACCCAAGAAACCAGAAACACCAATCAGAAAGGGCTTATGCACCTCTATGTTCATAGCAGCACAATTTACCACAGTTAAGATTTGGAAACAGCCTAAGTGCCCACTAGCAGATGAGTGGATTAAAAAAATGTGGTACATCTACACAATGGAATACTATGCTGCTATAAAAAAAGGAACTCTTACCATTTGAACAGCATGGATGGACCTACAGAGCATTATGCTAAGTGAAATAAGGCAGTCAGAGAAAGATAAATATCACATGATCTCACTCATTTGTGGAATATAATGAACAACATATACTGATGAACAAAAATAGATTCAGAGACAAAGAAACACTGAATAGACCATCCAACCTCAGAGGGAAGGCAGGTGGGGTGGTGGTAAGAGATCAACCAAAGGACTTCTATGCATGCATATTAGCATTACCAATGGACACAGACCAGACACTGGGGCGGTGGGGGCTTGTCCTGGGGAGCGGGAGCGGGGGGGGGGGGATCAATTGGGGAAAAAGGAGACATATGTAATACTTTAGACAATAAAGAAACAAAACTAGAATAAACATATTTCAGAGCCAAGTGAAAGTGCTCCAAAGAATCAAAGCTGGATTAGATTTAAGCCAAAAACTAAAGTAGTATGGATTATAACTCCAAGTATAATATATGTGTGTGTGTGTGTGTGTATCTACACTAATAAAAGAGAAACATGGTAATTGGCGTACGACCGCTACCCTTCCCATTGGCTAATCAGCGTATCCTTATGCAAATTAACTGTCAGCCAAAATGGCGGCCGGCAGCCAGGCACTGAAGCGAGCAGGGAGGCTTGCTTCCTCCAGGAACTGCAGACTCCAACGTTCCCCGCCTCACTTGCCGGACTCTCAACTGCAACTCTAAGCAACTATTACTATGTTGCAAATAAGAAGCTAAACAAAACGGGCTTTCAGTCAGCCCCGGACCGCAACATTGTATCCATGTTTTCAGCAGCGAGGCCTCAGAGCTAAAGCTGGCCCAGAATAAAAAAAAAAAAAAGAAAGAAAACAAGGAGCTGTTGGAAGCTTTTAGTCAACTGCCAGCGGGAAAACAGCCCTCAGCCCCTCAGCCAGCCTGGCCAGGCACCCCAGTGGGGACCCCCACCCTGATCGAGGACACCCTTCAGGGCAAACCAGCCGGCCCCCACCCGTTCACCAGGCCTCTATCCTATATAGTAAAAGGGTAATATGCCTCCCGGCACCGGGATCAGCGTGCCAGGGGGCAGCGCCCAAACCCCCTGATCAGCCCTGCTCTGTGCCTGATAGGGGGGGAGCTCCCCAATCCCCCGATTGCCCTGCAGCTCTGTGTGTGACAGGGTGCGGCACCCCAACTCCCCCCCCCCACGGGCCCTGCTCTGTGTGTGACAGGGTAGAGCCATAACCTCCCCATTGGCCCTGCCCTAAGTGTGACAGGGTGCAGCGCCCCAACCCCCTGATCCGCCCTGCTCTGTGTGTGACAGGGGGAGGTGCCCCAACTCCCCTATCGGCCCTACTCTGTGAGTGACAGGGGGGAGCTCCTTAACCCCTGATGGCCCCTGCTCTGTGAGTGACAGGGGGCAGTGCCCCAACCCCCCTGATGGACCCTGCTCTGTTAGTGACAAGGGCAGCGCCCCAACCCCCTGATCGGCCCTGCTCTGGGAGTGACAGGAGCAGCGCCCAACCCCCTTGATTGGCCTGCTCTGTGAGTGACAGGGGGCAGCGCCCAACCCCTG